>NW_020954588.1:39902588-40035832 GCF_900497805.2 Vombatus ursinus
TGTGTGTGTGTGTGTGTGTGTGTGTGTGTGTGTGTGTGTGTAACACATCTAAATGGTGGGAGCCCACCAAAGCTTTTGGATCATGTATGTATTGAAATACATAACTTAATTTTTAACTTAGTGAATTATCATCCAAATTCTTTGTCATAAAATTGTGGAGTTTAGTTTTCAATTAAGATCTGTTCTAATTATGCATATTACTGTAATAATGTCTGATACAAAGGTCGTACTGTTTGGATGTTCTTTAAAAATTGCCATGGTATATTTATTATGTAGTGCGGCAACTAGGTGGCTCAATGGATAGAGCCCTGGCAGAGTCAGGAGGACCTGAATTCAGATCTGGTCTCAGACACTTACTAGCTGTGTGACCCTGGCGAGTCACTTGACCCTGTTTGCCTCAGTTTCCTCATCTGTAAAATGAACTGGAGAAGGAAATGTCAAACCGCTCCATTGTCTTTGCCAAGAAAACCCCGTATGAGGTCACAAAGAGTTGGAAACAACTAATCCACAAAAAAAAAATTTATTATATATTACTACTACCATTCAACTTTGTGTATGAAGAAAATGATGGGATCATAGGATTTAGTGCTTTAATGGCTCATAGTTCTGGTAAGAGGAAAAACAGATGAAATAGCCAGAATTTCCCCTTTTAAAGTCATATTTTGCTTTTATTTCTCACTAGCCTGTATAACATGCCAATTATTAGGTTTGTTAAAGCTCATACTTCCTTGACATGTCACACATCAAGAATTAGTAAGCTGTGTAGGCTGGACCAATGCTGAAGAGCTGTATTCCTGTAGTGACGATCACCAGATAGTCAAGTGGAACTTGTTAACAAGTGAGACCAGTCAGATCGTCAAGCTCCCAGATGACATTTACCCCATTGATCTTCACTGGTTCCCAAAAAGCATCGGTCTGAAGAAGCAGACGCAGGCTGAGAGCTTTGTCCTCACCAGTTCTGACGGTAAGATCTCAATAAGGGCCAGGACTTAACGCTTTGATTTGTTTTTCATGTAGCAAAATATTTTATACAAGTTCCCAGGGCAGCATTATCATTTTATAAATGAAGAAGTTGCTATTGATGTATCCTGGGGCTTTGGAGCAGAGGGTTTTGGAAGCAGAATTGGAACCCAGGTCTTTCTGGGTCTACTCTCAAATCTGTTGTTATTTCTGATATAACAGGCTGCAATGCTTAAAGCTTCTCCATGTTTTTCAGTTGACCTCCATGTATTATTTTGTGGGGAGTCTTTTAAGGAGCAGTTAGCTTTTTTTTTTTTTTTTGTACTCCAAGCAGACCTTGACTACTTAAGGTATATTCCTAAAAATCAAGCCATTTTGAGGTTATGAACTTTTGTTTCCTCATCTGTAAAATGGATGTCTATCTCACAGGGCAGTTGTGAAGATCAAATAGGATGTGATGTGTAGAGTGCTTTGTAAACTTTTAAGTTCATGTACCGATTAATATGGTTATTAATGCTATCTATTATTACCAGCACTTCTGACTTAATGCTGTTAACTCAAAAGTAACAATTGACATGTAAGCTTATTATTAATATAACTTAGTAAACTGTCATTAAGTCTAACAGCTAGGTATCATGTGTATTTTATGTATTAATTTTAGGATTTGTGTGTTATTTCTTTTGTAACTCAAGCAACGATTGTTGGCACAAACAAGAAGAAAGCTTTGCTCATACTCAGGTGGAAAGCGCACTCTGCTGTGGCTTATAATACTCATTGGAGCTAAGCTGCCAGGTGTAGTTATGTGTGCAGTGTTACTGGCTGTGTGCTCAAGAATTGAGTGGAACGTTGTTCATTGGGTGGTGACTGTAGCCAGTCCACGTGGCAGTCCTAATAATCTAGGAATATGGGAAAATAATCTAGGAAATCATTTCTTTCACCTTGCATTATCTGGTTGCCTGCGAGTAACTTAACTGACTTCCCTAGGAGTAATTGCCCAGGCACCTGCTTGCCTTGAGCCTCTGCGGCAGCTTGATGTTGTGGGAGGTGCGTCGTTCAGAGCACTTGTGCTGTTTGGTAAGTCACTTAGCTCCTCTGCCTCACCTGCTACAGTGCAGCCTCCTGGAGGGCAGGAGTTGTGTCAAAGGCTTTACCCTTGGATTCGCGGCACTGGCTCAGTGGCCGGCAGTAGCAGTCATTGAAGAAATGCTTCTTTATTGGTAGAATTGTCAGAAGGGTCAAATGAAATAACGGATATGGAAGTGCTACTGTGTGACGGGAAAGGGAAGCTGCTGGAGAGGACAGTTACAGATAGGAAACAAGATTCAGGGTTGCACATGTCATTTTGAACATTTTTGAGATTTAACCACATTCATGATCTTGAGTTTATACAATAAATACTTAGTATTTTTGTTAGGGTTCTTGTATGACTTCAAGAAAATGCCCAGACTATCCAGCTTCCTCTTATGTTTCAAAAACCCTCTTGTAACAGATTCTAATTTTTTTAAATTAGAAAAACATTGTACACATTTATAGTTCTTTCCCACTTAGATTAGAATTATTTGAATTTCAGAATAAAAAAATGTATCCTAAAGTAATTCCAAGAAAAAGTTACAGATAGCTTAGAAATGAATGGCTGGCTGTGTGCAGAGCAGTCAATCTGTGACCAGCTGGGAGGGCTTTAGAACCACCCCGTGGTCCAGGGAGCTTCACTGGGAGAACACAGAGAAAAGGGCTCCAGATCAGCAAAATTAGGGAGAGTTGAGGAATAAAAAAACAAGAAAATTAAGAAATCCCTCCAAGTTATGAAACTCACAATACCTGACATTTTCATAGCACTCGATAGCTGATAAATATGTCAGCCAGTGTCGTCTCATTGGGTGAAACAACCTTGAGGTAGGTGGACTAGTTATGAAGTAGTTGGGGCAGCTGCAAAGGCCCTCTTTTCAGATGAGGAAAGATGAGCCAGAGGGCTCAGGGAAGTTTAAGTGATTTGCCTAGACTTACACAACTAGAGAGTGGTGGAGTCTAGCCTCTGTTGACCAAGTTTCGTGCGCTTTCTCCTACATCCTGCTGCCTTCTGTATCTGTATCTGGAGAGGAGAATCAACAAGCAGAGAAGGGGAGTTGGTTTCCCCCTGAGGCCTAGTTGATCTAATCCTGTGAAGTAAGAGGCAGATAACGAAAGGCAACATAGACTTGTTTTGGCTAAATCTGTCAGACTCGTCAATGTACAAACTACTTGGTGAGAAAGCTTTCTAACTAATAGAATTTCTTCTCTTAAATTGGAGAAACAGTCCTTCCCAAGTACTTTCCAACTTACATTTTATCGTAATAGAGAAACAAAAAATGAAGGGATTCCAAAGCAACGATAAAATAACACAAGGACGAAGTTTCAGTTGAGATTTTTAGAAATACTAAACAAAGTGATCAATGTTAATATCAGGATAAACCTTAGGGGAAGTGCTATTTCCCCCCAAAACCAATCCCATTAAGTGATGGTAAGGAAAAAAGGACCAGTCCTCTCTTGATCTGTTCTCTCATGAACTAAGGGACTCATCCTCTCTCAATTTGGTCAATAAAAGTACATTCACTCTATAGATCTAGGCACTGTTTCTGAGTAACTGAGTAAACTCCCTGTTTTTTAAGTGTATATTGAATTTAAACCCACTAGTACTGACAGCAGCCTGTTCACCTTTGACCCCTTCTAAACCTCCTTTTGTTCACTCATATACATTTTTTAATGTTTGATTGATACCCTTTTTTTTTTGCATTTCTATCACTACCCCCTAGTTAAACCCCCATCCCCTTAAAAAAAATAACTTTCCCTTATAACAAATAAGTAGAGTCAAATAAAGGAAATTAACAATGGTTGTGTCTGAAAATATGTGTCTCATTCTGGACGTACAGGCTCTGTGCCAACTCTCTGCCTCATTTCATCATCAGTCTTCTGGAGTCCTGATTAGGCATTGGTCAGATTTCTACATCATTGTGGTCTTTGTATAAATTGTTCTCTTGGTTCTGCTCACTTCACTCTGCATCAGTTCAGGCAAGTCTGCTCAGGTTTCTCTGACTGGACCTTATTTTGTCTTTCTTAGGGAGCAATAATAACATTCCTTTGTATTCCTAGACCATACTTTATTCAGCCGCTCACTTTTTCTCCATTTTCTTCACAACAAAAAGTGTTGCTCTAAATGATTTCTGCACGTGAGTACTTGTTCTCTGGGGGTGTCTCCTCTGGGGATGCCTAGTTTGGGGAACACGGAGGTCTATGTCCCCTACCACTTGGGCACAGGTAGCCTGCTTTGGTTGCTCTTTTCTCCTGCATCCAGAGGGTGACTGTCCCAGAGCAATAGTGAGGATGCCAAGAACTGAACTGATGAGACAGGATGGCCTTTCTTTCCCTTGCTCCCTTTCTTTAACCCTGACTCTGAGAAATGGGTTTGGGCGGTGTTGGTTTCTGTTCTGGGTTGTTGTCCTCCCTAGTTTCAGGTGCCGTAGGTGATTCCCACAGACCTGGAAGTTTGATATCCAGGTACCCTGGCTCCTCAGAGCTTCCCTGGCAGGCCACACCTCCCTACCTGCAATCCTGGCTCCAAGGTCACTGGATCTGGGAAGGACAAATAACAGAACAGAAACATCTGAAGCCTATTTCTAAGACAGAAGATAAAAGAGATAGAGTAGGGGGACAGCTCGGTGGCACAGTGGGTAGAGCTCCAGTCCTGGAGTCAGGAGGAACTGTGTTCAAATCCAGCCTCAGACACTTGACACTTACTAGCTGACCCTGGGCAAGTCACTTAACCCTAATTGCCTTGCTAAAAAAAAAAAGAGAGAGAGAGATAGAGTAGAAAAGGATCTCACTAGCTCAGTTCATGGAGTCTTTGCTGTTGAGTGAACTAGGATCTCTACCCTCTGGATGCAGCATATAAGAGTCACCAAAAAGAACAGAGCCAAAAAAACCTGATTGGCTTAGTCTCTGCAGTTTTATTAGTATTATTATTATTATTATTTTTTTTCTACTCAGCAATGGGGTTAAGTGACTTGCCCAGGGTCACACAGCTAGCAAGTGTCAAGTGTCTGAGGCTGGATTTGAACTCAGGTCCTTCTGACTCCAGGGCCAATGCTCTATCCACTGCCCTACCTAACTGCTCTGTCTCTGCAGTTTTAAAGATGAAGGTAGCCAATAAAGCAGGCTACCCCCTCCCACGTAGTAGGGGTCACAGGCCTCCATGTTACTTCAGCTGGTGTGAGGTAGGACTTAAGAATTGTTTTAATTTATATTTCTCTTACTATTAGTGATGTAGTGCATTTTTTCATGTGGTTGTTGATTGCTTGAATTTCTTCTTTTCCATTCTGTCCACTGTGCTAAGTGCTGGAGATACAAGTAAGAAAAAGACAACCTCTGCTCTCAAGGAGCTTACAATCCAATGGGGGTGGAGTGGGGGGAGACAATACCCAGAGGAAACTGAAAAGGGGAGGAGGGGTGGTGGGAGCCAGGAAGTGTTGGAGCAGAGGCATGATGTTTGTGGAGCTGTAACCAAACAGAGCTGCTGATGGAAGAGGAAGAGGAGGAGGCTGTGGGAGGAGCTTATTATCCTGCCCTTCAGCCCCCCATTCCGAGGGGAGAGGCAGCAGAGGGAACTGTGGAGGTGTGAAGAACAAAGCCGAATACATCTGCTCCGTCATTTCAGGAGATCCTTATGCAGCGTCAAAAGCCAAGCAGAGCGGCTGATGGAAAATGAAGAAAATGAAGCTCCAATGATAACTTCTTCCAGGATGATACGTGCTAGAAACTCAAGGTTTAAATGAATGGAAAGAGTGATCCTGGGGCTTCAACATCAGTCAGTTAATCAGTAAACCTTTATTAAGTGTCTGCTCTCAGCCAGCCACTGTGTAAATACTGAGAATACAAAAAGAGATAAAAGAGAATCCCTGCCTTCAAGGAGCTTACCATCTAATGGGGGAGACAACTGGCAAACAAATGTATACAGACAAGCTGTATCAGGATAAATAGATAATTAATAGAGGAAGAGTGCCGAAATTATGAGGGGTTGTGAAGGCTTCCATGGGATTTTTGGTGGGACATAAAGAAAGCCAAGGAGATCAGTAGTTAGGCCAGAGGAGGCATGGGGAGCAGTCAGGTAGAATGCCGGGAGCTGAGAGATGGCATGTGTTAAGGATTGCCTGATCAAATCATTGGACATTTATCTATTGGGAATGGTTCTTGTTCTTGTATATTTGTATCAGTTCTTTATGCATTTTGAATTTTAGTCTTTTATTGAAGAAATTTGCTGAAAATGTTTTTTTGTGGTTAAACTTTCTTATCAAATTCTAACTGCATTGATTTTGTTTGTGTAAAAACTTTATTTTGTATAATTAAAATTATCCATCTTATCTCTTGTAATCATCTCTCTTCCTTGTTTAGTCAAGAACTTTCCACTACTCATATACTTATGAAAAGTATATCTTTCCTTTCTTATATAGTTTGTTTGTATATCCTTTTATATTTGGGTTTTATATCCCTTTTGAGTTTATTAGGGTATATCATGTGAGATGTTGATTTGTATGTTATTGCTTTTTGTGGTACAGAGGTTCCCACCCTCCCCCCCATAATCAAATTCACTTTTTGTCTCCTATAATTTCTTTGTTGAATAGGTAAGAATTTTTACCTTTCCACAGTTGTTAAAGATATATCGTTCCATAATCTTCTGTTTTTAAGAAAATGATCTTGAATACTTAGGTCAGTGATACCTTTGTAATTTAACGCGGTATGTGGTGTGAGATAAGGATTTAATCCTGTTTTCCTCCATACTGATATCTAATTTTCCTATTAATTTTTATTGAAAATGAATTTCCCATGTTTTTCTGACTAATTGCCCATTTTACATGCTTTTGGTTTTAGTTCTATGTCATCTAATCTGTTCCCCTCATCTTTTTTTAAAATTCAGGACCAGACAGTTTTTTTTTATAATTGTTGTATTACACAGTATACATTTTTTAGACTTTAAATTCAACTCATTAATGTTCTCTCTCTATTATTACTATATTGTTATAGGGATATAAATTTGTTTGAGTACTGCTTTGGCCACATCCTATAAATTTTGATGTTGTATTTATATTGTTATCTTTAATGTAGTGTTTTATTGTTTCTCTAATTTGACCTTTAACTGAAAAATTCAGTGAATTTTTTTGTTCTCCATTTAGGCCTCTGTGTTTTGATCAGATTTCCCATGTTAATTACTATTTTTATTACATTTTAATCATATTTATAATGAAATTCAGAGACAAAAGAAAGTTTTTAGCTAAGTGAAAGGCTGGCCCTAAGGAAAGAAAACCAAAGAGTTGGCAGAATTGGTTTCATGTCATACCCAAAGGCACCAGAAAACTCTTCAGTGGATATTAGGATCTATCTAGGAGTGGGAGTGTGAAAAAAAATATCATGGTGAAGATAATTGCAGTTCATACCCCTGCATCTATTGCAGAGAAGGGAGAGATTCAGAATTCCTTATACGATTTCTCTTAAGATCCTCTAAACCATGACCATATCAGCCTGTACTTTAGTCCTTAATGACTTTACTGCAGAAGTAGTCATAGGGCAAGATGGCAGAAAATTCATTTCGAGTTTAAAAACAAAGAAACTAAGAGGCTTGCATATAGTTAGAAGCTTTATTCCTACATGTCATGATTACTTTTTAAAAATAAATTTTTATTGACATTTTGTTTTTGTGTCACCTAAATTTCCCCAGGTAACTTTCTCTTTCACCCTTCCAGAGAGCATCATACAAAGCATAAAAAAAGAAAAGAAAAAAACAACAACTAAGTTTAGCAAAATTAACAAACCAAACAAAATAAGTTTGATGTCTTTGCTATTTCATAGTCTCCCTCCTCTGCATTCCTCTTTTAGGGCTACACGTGAACATTGTAATTTCACATTATTTAGTTCCAGGTTTTTTTGTTTTGTTTTTTTTTACAGTGTCTGGTCATTAGCTGTGTTGTTCACCTGGTTATCTCACAGTGTGTCAGTGGTAATTGGTCTTGTGGTTTGAATTCCTCACGTTAATCATTTCTTATAGCACAATAAGAATCTATCATTTGCATGTGCCACAGATTGACTTGTTTAGCTTTTCCCCAGTTGATGGACATCTACTTTGTGTCCCATTACTTGCTGCTATAAAAAGTGTTGCTAGCATAATTTTGCTGTGTATGGGACTTTCTTTTTATGATTGCCCTTCTTGGAGTATATGCCCAATAATAGAATCTTTGAATTGTAGGGTGTGGGCATTTTAATCACTTTCTTTGCATCATTCCAGATTGCTTTCTAGAATGGTGGAACCAATCTACCAATCGTGCGTTAGTGTATCTATCTTCCAGATATGGAAAGAATGAAAAAGAGTAACATATGGAATTAGCTTTTTGCATTTTGTAATGCGCTCTATCTCTTGTTTGGTCCTAAATTCTTTCCTTCTCCATAGATCTGACAGGTAAACTATTCCTTGCTCTCCGAATTTGCTTATGGTATCAACCTTTACGTCTAAATCGTGTACCCATTTTGACCTCATTCTGGTATGTGGTGTGAGATGTTGGTCTGTACCTAGTTTCTGTCATACGATTTTCTGTTTTTCCCAGCAGTTTTTGTCAAATAGTGAGTTCTTATCCCAGAAGCTGGAGTCTGTGGGTTTATCAAACAGTAGATTACTGTAGTCATATTCTACTGTGTCTTGTGTACCTAATCTATTTCACTGATCCATCACTGTTTCTTAGCCTTAGTCAGTACCAAATAGTTTTGATGATTGCTGCTTTATAACATAGTTTTAGATCCAGTACAGCTAGGCCACTGCCCTTTTCTTTTTCCCCCCATTAATTCAGGGCAATATTTCAAGGCTACTGAAATAGCCCCTCATGTGAGCCTGAGTGGTCATTTTCCTTATTTGGGAGGCTGTGTAATAGTGATAGGATCAGGAAGTATATTAACCTGGGGATCTAAGGAGTTGCTAAAGATTAGGTTTGTTCCAGTAGGATAAGGTTTTTTCTGTGTTTAGTCTTATCAGACTATTCTATTTAAGCAGGAAATCTCTAGGATAGTAGATGCCTACTTTAGGAAAGATTTATTTCAGTTTATCCTATTGCTGCCAGTTAGGAGGGGAGAACAAAATACATTCTGCACTCCATTGGTGAGTAGTCAAATCTCCCACTACTATGGATTTTCCATCTAATTCTTTTTAAACTTTTACTTTATAAATTCTATTGCTATGCCATTAACCATATGGGTTTTTAATATTTATTTATTATTTATTTGTTATTTATTTATTTTTTTAAGTAAGGCAATCGGGGTTAAGTGACTTGCCCAAGGTCACACAGCTAGTACGTGTCAAGTGTTTGGTCTGAGGCCAGATTTGAACTTGGGTCTTCCTGACTTCAGGGCCAGTGCTCTATCCACTGCGCCACTTAGCTGCCCCTTCATATTGATTTTTTAAAAAATTATCAAGGGTATCTTAAAATGGCTAAAATTCACTTATTTCCTCTTACTGCCTTCACATGTGGTTTAAGCTGTGTTGAACTTCATCTTGACTCCTCCTGATTTTATGGAATCATCTGAAACAGTAAATTTTAATACTTCTCATTTAAAATCTATATATGTATTATGTGTTTTCTGAAAGCAACTTTGTGTTGTGTGTTATTTTTTTCTTTAATCCACTGGAATCCTTTGTTCTTTTTTTATGGCAATTAACCAAATTTATATTTGCAGTTGTAATTTTGGTCTCTTTTGTAATTTCATTAAACTTTCACAGATGTATATCTTATCTCCCCAACTGAAATGATCAGAATCTTTTGTGCTTCTACAAGATACCTAACACAGGCATTCAATAAATATTATTTGAAAAATATACTAATTTACTTTTAAACTTCATTTGGTATACAGTCATGAAAAACTTTCAATTTCTGGGCTCATGAAAAGTAAATTTGCTCATTAAATGAATATTTCAGTATAGCATAGCATATCTGAGTATCTTTAATCCAGGAGCCCATAAATTAGTGTAATAAAATAGGGGACTTTACCTGCTTTTTAATAATAAATTGAATAAGTTGATGAAAGGACTAAAAAAAATAGAAAATTGGCATGGATATGTTGAAGTTTTGTTTAATTTTCTGAAATTTTATTTATCTGGAAATGAGCCAGATGTGGAATTAACTTTTTATATTGGGATTAAAAACTCTCCAAAACCTACCCCCCCCCGAAAAAAAGCAAACAAAATGAAACAAAACCAAAACAAACAACCCAAAATAGAAAAGGAAGATATTATGGCTCATTGACATTTATTATTTTTTTAAAATTGAGGTTTCTGCCCTGAGGCTGATCTTTTCATTTACGTCTAATTTAACCCTGAAAATCTATCACTTTGTTGTTTTACTTATTAGTTATTAATTATAGCTAGTAATAACGGATATTTATATAGAGTTTTAAGGTTTGCAAAACATTTTACATACATTATTTCATTTAGTTATTAACTTTCAATATGTGCTAAGTTCTCTCTTAAAGGGACTTAGTTTATTTTTTGTTTCTTTGGCAGTTTCTTCCATAATAAAGCTAATATTTTAAGAAGAAATTTGAAAGGTTTAGGGGCAATTATTTTTTGTTAACTTCACACCTTTTTTATTTTTTAGTTGGCTTTTTTTGTTTCCTTGTGTTCCTTTACTTAAGCTTTCAATAACCTTCACTGAGAGAGCTCCTTTTATTGCTGTCTTTTTCTTTAAAACAAACAAGTCTCCTCTCCATTAGATCTTTCTTACTGAACCCTGTAAACCTTAAGTAATTCTTGCATTTTTCCTTTCAACTGAAAAAAGTCATTATCTTTGTTTTTATATCACCTTTATTTCTCTTTTCTCTTTGCTTTTTCTTTTTTTTGGTGAGGCAGTCGGGGTTAAGTGACTTGCCCAGGGTCACACAGCTGGGAAGTGTCAAGTGTCTGAGGCTGGATTTGAATTTAGGTCCTCCTGACTCCAAGGCTGGAGCTCTATCCACTGCCTACCTAGCTGCCCGTTCCTTTCTCAACCTATCCCTTTTTCTTCACCCAAAGAGCCATCCCAAGAACAAAGGATTAAATAGAAAAATGGAAAAAAAAAAAGCAGATAGGTAGAACTAAACCTACCGCCAACAAATCTTACAACCTATGCTTTGTTCCATCTCAGCAAAGGAAGGAGGATGGTGCATTCTCTTATCTTCTCTTTGGTGCTGGGGTCATCATTATCACCCAGTGTTTGTTGTTCTTTTCTCAGCATTGCAGTCCTTGTGTAGATGTGCTTTTTCTGCTTACTTTGTTTTGCATCAGTCCACGTGAGTCTTTTCAGACTTTTTTGTGTTATACTCATTGTTTCTTACATCATATTCTACTACGCTCATGTACCAATATTTGCCCAGCCACTCGCCAATTTATGGCTCTCTACTTTGTTTCCACTTCTTTACTGCAATTAAAACGTGCTGTCGTAAACATTTCCACGTATGTGGAGCCTTCCCACTGTTGTTGTCCTGGACAAAGGTACTCCTTCATCTAGCAGTGGAAGGGTAGGAACATTTAGTCAGTTTCTTAACGTAATTTGAAATTGCTTTGCAGAGTGGTTGGAGCAATTTATAGCTCTTACCACAGTGTGTTAGTGTATTTCCACAACTCTTCAGGTATGGACTTCCATCTTTCATGGACCTTGACAGTTTCTTGAGTGTGGAGTAAAATCTCAAGAGTTGTTTTGATTTACATTTTATCTTACTAATTAATTTGGGATAATCTTATAAAGTTTAATAGTTTGCAGTTTTTTGTTTTTAAGTGTTTGTTTATATCCTTTGACTGCCTAGTTTTTGGTGTTCTGTTAGCTAACCATGTTATCTGTTTTCCATTTTTTTGATTATCTCTGTCCCTTGTTTGGTTAAGATTACTCCCTGTCCATAGCTGTGGAAAGTACCTGATTTGATTCTCTTTTAATATTTTTATGGTATGATTGTTGCTGATCAGGTTATGTATACATTTTGAGCTTATAGTATATGGTCTAAGGTGTTGATTTAAACCTAAATCTTGTTAAATACTTTCTTGTTTTCCTAGCAATTCTTATTAAGTAAGGAGTTTATCCCCGAGTAATTTTATGTTCATAGACTTATTGGATAGTCACTTGTGGAGTATATCTATTTATTATTCAAACTCATCTAGTCTCTTCTGGGCTATTTTTTCTCTTTTTTTAGCCAGAATCAAATAGTTTGGTAACTTTCTAGGAAAATTTGATGTTTGGAAGTACTATTCCTCCTTTATTGTCTGCTTTTAAAAGTTATCATTTCCCTTGAGATTCTTTTTTTTTTTTCGGGCAGTTGGGGTTAAGTGACTTGCCCAGGGTCACACAGCTAGTAAGTGACTAGTGTTTGTTTTGAGGCCAGAGTTGAACTCAGGTCCTCCTGACTTTGGCGCTGGTACTCTATCCACTGCTCCACCTAGATGCCCCTCCCTTGAGAGTCTAAATCTTTTATTCTTCCAAATGAATTTGTCAATAGCTCAGGTGTGATGTGAATCATCTTTGTTTTTGAAATTCTCAGACCATCTCACAATCTGCATTCTTCCATCCCATCACCACATTGCCCCAGCACAGTGTCTAAAGAGCTGGCTTCCGCTTGAATGGTGGCCCAGCTCACTGGGGATGGGTTTGATTATGAACACACAAGTCATAGAATTCCCTGGCCTGCGGCCTTGCCGCCATCAGTTACAACCGCCACGAGAGCCTTTTTTCTTTCTTCAGGCGTTCATAAGATTCATCATGAGTTGAAACTGACAGGATTGTAAAGGAATGAGGCTCATAGTGTTTATATGTTCAAAGGAATGTTTTTCTTCAGAATATTTACTGTCAGAGGCTGCAGACTTGTTCAAATGATGCTGATCTCAATGGTCCCTGGGAGCTCCGTTAGGCCACTACCTTGTCTTTGTCCTGCCTTTCCTCTGCGTTTTTTCCAGCTCATTGCTGCCCCTCTGCTGAGCCCCCAGCCTCGAACTCTGCTGGTCCTGTCCTGGAACTGAATGGGGAATTAAATGTGAGCTGGAGGCAGTGGTCGTGGGAGAGTTTCCAGAACAAGTGAGGACACATTCCTGTTTGTAGGATCACAGATGAGTGCATCAGGAACTGGACAGGACCTCCAAATGCCTTCAGTCCATGGGAGAGTCCATTGTTATAAAAATCTTTATGGCTTTTTTTCCCCGTCCATTTATCGTTCTCCCAGTGTCGGCATTGAATGCTGTCCAGATGATTTTGCTTATCTGGACTCTGCTTTTTTCAGTGGCGTGTGTGTGTGTGTGTGTGTGTGTGTGTGTGTGTGTGTGAGAGATAGTGCTCATGACTTCTCACTTTCCTTTTTTGGAAGGTCCTACAAACCAGTTAGTGCTGCAGCACTGTACTCGGCAGGGATCCAGTGTTGGATAACTGAGGTTGTTTCTATGCTCTCGTTTTTACCCCTTTTCCTTATTTGCTATCAGCAGATTATTTGGGCAGGGGTAGAGTTGCCTGAGTTGTATGATACGTCTTCAAATGTTAAGTCTTTTAGTTTAATATTGATTTTAATCTTTGTTCTGGCGATCAGTGGTCTGACTGTGTGCCTGAACCATTGCCATTCAAAGAGAGACTTTTGTCCCCTCTTTTGTCAGTGCTCATTCATTTCTTTTTTACAACATCACGGAAGTCGTTATTAATGGTTCCTTGTCAGCATGGCACGAGGTCTCCATTGGTGCCTTCCATTGTCCCAGGGCTGTTGTTATCCATGTTATCAGTGTTATCAATGACTTGGATTAAGGAATAGGTGGTATGCTCAGCAGATTTTCAGATGAAACAAAGGTGGGAGGGGTGCGAGCCAGAGTCCAGGAGAGTATTAACAGGTCAGAGTATTGGGCCGAATCTAATGAGATCTCCCTCCTCCTCTCCCTCCTCCCTTTCACTCTCTTAGCTGGATATAGTTTCCAGAGGGGATGGATGGAGGATGGTTCTTACGTCTGTGTCATATGAGGATTGGTTGAAGGAACTGAGTCTCTTTAGCTTAGAAAAAAGAAGACCCCCTGGGGTTATTTATGAGAGCTGTGTCTAAGTGTTTGAAGGGCCATTTTAGAGAGGAGGTTCTGTTTGGTTCTGTTTGGCCCCAGATTCAGGAGCACGAGGTGCAGGTTGCAAAGGGGTAAATTGAGGATTGTCACCAGGAAAAGCTTGATAACCATTTCCAGAGCTGCCCAGGAGCTTGTTGGGCTGCCCAGAGAGGCTGAAAATTTCCTCACTGCAGTGGCTGACCAGCAGTGAAATAAACCACCATGGCTTTTGTTTTTGTTATTAATGTTATTGTGCTGATAGTTACGCTAGTACTGAACCCCTTTATTTTTGCAGGGGGATTACCTTCTTAATTATACTTGACTTAAACTAATATTAAAATTACTTTGGTTTCCATAATCGTATATCAACTGATGGCGAGGGAATGTAACCCCAGTAAATTCTGCGTTACATGGGAAGAAATTTGGAATTAAATATTTGCTCAGCATATTTCAGAATTGACTGTGTCTATTAAATCATGTCAAATAGAAGAATTACATCATAACAATGTGTTAATTTCATGAATAAAGAATTTCTGAAATATAACTTTTTGTTCAGGTAAATTTCACCTGATCTCGAAATTAGGAAGAGTGGAAAAAAGTGTAGAAGCTCATTGTGGAGCTGTACTTGCAGGGAGATGGAATTATGAAGGAACAGCATTGATTACAGGTAAGTTGTCTCACACAAATAGTATGTATTTTCAAAAATAAGTTTTATTGATTTTTTTTGGTCTCTCCATTCAGTAATTTCTAGAAGTACCCTTCCCACCAGAATGACCACTTCCTTTTAATTACAACCCTAAGCCCCAAAACAATGAAGTAAAGTCACAAGAGTCATGTTTGACAACAGATAAAAAGAGAAAGGAGAAGTCATCTTTGTGCAGTTAATTAAATATATTACTATAGGGATTAATTGTTTCCTTATTTGTGCTTTAAAGTCTTTTTTTAATGTGTACTACCGATTTTTTATTATTTAGAGATTAATTTGTGACTTTGTAAATGTTCTTTTAATGTGTATTTATTTAGACTAATTCTGAGATTTTTTTTTTAATGAATGAAAGTCTAGTTATGAAATTTAGGCTAGAGATTGCACCTGAACCCTCAAAACAATTGTGGTTGGCACCTTACCTACAACTCATAGTCTTAAGAGAGTTGCCTAGAACACTGAGAAAGTGACTTGCTTGGGGTCACAAAATAAAATATCTATTATGAAATACATTTTAGATAAAATGCATTTTGTAATTCTTTTTAAAGAAATTCTGGCAAAAGCAATGGTACCTGAATTTTAAAAAAGGAATCATTCATTTTTGTACAGCTGTTTTCAGAGATACTTCTAGGGACCTGAAAATTTTCAGTTCTTCCAAGGTGGTATGATAAGGGGTGAGGTGTTTCCTCTCTACAGCCACAACAAGCTCCACCACACCAGCTCTCCTTCAAGCATGGGCAAAGCAAGAGATTCCTGCCTCAGCACTGGCAAAGAGATCCTTGCAATCCCCCTCTGATCAGCCACCAGATTCCCCCTCAGTCTGTGGGCCGAAAGCTCAGGAGGCAGCCGCGGTCTGCGCGCTCAGGACTTGCGGCTGAGACCTAGCTCCTTCTCTCACTGCAGTCACAGACTTTTCCCACTGACCTTCTAAGTTGTCTTTGGCGTTCGTGGGTTGAGAAGTCTGGAAACTGCCACAGCTGCCCATGATTCAGTCCTCTGAGGCCTGCTCCAGGGTTGCTGCGGCCTGTGTGCCCACGCCGAGCTGCGCTCCTCTCCCAGTCCACCGCGATACACCTTTCTGATCAGCCATCCAGGTTGTCTTGGGCTGGAAATTTGTTTTACTCTGGTTTTTTGTGGGTTCTGCTGCTTTAGAATTTGCTTAGAGCCATTTTTTATAGGTATTTGGAGGGATTTAAGGGAGAGCTCAAACTTTCCCTCCGCCATCTTGGCTCCAGGAATCATTCATTTTTGTAGCGTCTTTGATTAATGTGTACATTTAAGACTACCAAAATTTTCTTTTAAAAATTGGAGGTTATCAGTAACTGAATCATAATTTTTTACAGTTGGTGAAGATGGACAAGTGAAAATTTGGTCAAAGAGTGGGATGTTAAGATCTACTTTAGCTCAGCAGGGTAAGTTTTATAACCGGCCAACCATTTTTTTTTTTAAAATTGTACAGTAGAAAAGTTCTATAAGAATTTTAACAAAAGGCGACAATCTTGTACATTAAAAGCTTAGGTCGATCTGATAAAGAAAAACCCCTTAATTCTTTTTTTCATTCCCTTTTTAATCTACCCCCCAGTTTCCTACCAGCTTCATTCAAATGCCATGAGCATCTATAATTTTCACTTGAAACTTAGAAGTCCTTTTAGAAGTCTTTTTGTGAAATGATTTTGCAGCAGTTTTTTTGAAGTTCAATGGTCAAAAATAGTTAGGCATAGTAAAAACATTGTATTGGAGAGAAGTCAAGTAAGATTCAGAGTACGTCTCCCTTCACAAAATTTAAGTGACCTTCATCCCTTCTTACTTTTTATGAACTTTTGATTATCTACAATGACGTGTTGATCCAAAATAATGGGTAATGGAAAAAACCAGGTAAAGTTGGTTCTTAATCACATCTACCTGTGAAAGGAAGCAGTAATACAGAGGTCATGAAACAGCGATAGCGACAATCCCAGAGTCACAGAGTTAGCTCCAGAAGACATTATTTTATTTGCTTATTTACTGTCCTTTGTTTGACTTAGAAAATGTAAGCCAATTATGATACTGACCTGAGCGCAGAGCACCTGAGTGGGGGGCTTCCTTGAAGATCGAGGTCTTCACACAGCTGGTCCACGGGCTGTTCAGAAATCTGGGCTGTGCGGGCGGCGGGCAGACAGGCATATTCTTCAGCAGCATCACTGAGTTAGTTCACAAGTACAGTCAGCAATTCCTAGGGTTCCTCTGCTGGATGCTGTCGGCAAGGCCCTGCCACTCGGGCTCTGCATGCTGCACACTTCCTTCCTTTGCCTCTTTCCCCAGTGACTCTGCGGTCGGGTCACTCGCCTGCCTGCACAGTCCAGGCTTCTACACGCTTGCTGGGCCAGCTGTGGATCACATCCAGTAGCTTATGCCCCTATTACACTCATTAGACTCTCTGGAAAGTAAGGACCCCTTGGGACTCAACAGATATTTCCCATTCACCTTGAACTTAAACCATGTGAACCATTCACATCAGTGCTGTGGAATGTTGGCAGGTGCCCAGCTCTGACCGCACACTGAGTGGCTTTCATTCTTCATCTGTGTGTTGGAGACTCCTGATTCAAATCCTCATCTCTCTGTTTAGAAAACCTTCTTAGGGCAGCTGTGCTCAGCTCACGGACTCTAGAGCTCAGAATTGAGGCTGGAAACATCCATTCTCAGGATCTCTAGCCTCTCCTATGTACTCAGAAAAGAAAAGGAGGCAGGAGGAGGCATCCAGGAGCTAGAGGCTGAGCAGCTGTGGGCTCGGGCTTGCCCAGACAAGCACGGGCTGCTAGCCACGAGCTCCCTTTGTAAACTGCCTCTCTCGGATCCTGGGGTTGGAGGAAGGGGGGCAAAAAGTTCTCCTCCACACCACCTTAAGTGCCCTCCAGTCTGGAGTGGACAGGGGCAGCCCTCTCTAAGAGAAAGAGAGCGTTACGAAGAAAATGGGTAAGAGGAGTAGATGTTTCACTGCTGCCTCTTACAGATCACATGGAGGGGTGTCAGCTGCCCCTCCTGAGCTGCAGACATTGAATCATCAGGACGCCACCCTTGGCCCTGGCACCTCCTCAGAGGATTTCCCTGGGGGCACACAGCTGGCTCCATGGGAAGGGCTCTTCTTGCTAGTGGGGCCCTCCTTTTATAGTTGGGGTGCTTCCTGAAGTGGTCAGGAGCCCCCTGATCCATAGTCCCCCTATAGGAACAAAATCCTTTGCTAAATTGGGGGTTTTCTTTAGTAATAGTGACTAGGAAGCTTGGTGTTTGTATCTAGGACGCTGAAATCTTCCAGGTGCTGTGTGTGTACCTGGGTTGTGTTTGGCTTTTAAAGCCCTTCACAACCCGGCTGTTTCCTCCCTCTCTAGCCCTCATCTGCTTCACTGCCCTGCCTGTTCTCACAGTTCCTCACACACCACACCCTGTCTCTCTGCTGGGCCTTTTCACTGGCTGAGATTCACCTGGAACCATCCTTTTGCTTCTTTCTGCCTCCTGGCTTCCCTTATTCAAATCCCACTCATTGTAGGAGGCGTTTCCTGATCCCTTTTCAATGTCACCTCCGGTTTATCCTGTATGTATTTTGTACGTACGCGATTGTTTGCATGTTGTCTGCCTCGTTAGGATGTAAGCTTCTTGAAGGCAGGGACTGTTTTTGACTTTCTCCTTTTCTCTGGGGCTTTGCATAATGCCTTGAATATGTTTATCATTTAATATGTACTTGTGGACTGACTGATTTGTGGGCACAATTAATCTGGCTCACTTCTTTGGCCTTCCCCTAGTACCTTGTGCTAAGTGTTCAAGAAACATTTGTTGCTTTGTTATTCTATTTAAATGCTCTAGAAAAGTGATTTTCCGATTTTTTGCTTTGGCAAACCATTCCCTTGAAATGCAGCTTTCCCTGTGGAAAGCCTGTAGTAAAGAAAACCTCTGAGACTTGGTTACTGGGGATACTTGGAGACTGAGGGTTCTGTTTCCAGTCCCTTGGCCAGCATGTGTTTTACACCCTTTACGTTTTCTTCCACTGTGTGACTCTTGGCCATGGTTTTGTAGTGAATCCTACCTAGAAATTTTTAATGATTGTAAAAGTGCAGTAACCAATCCCTGGAATTCCTTTTCTGTGGCCTTCTTGTGTCAGGGAACTGACTGGTTTCTTGAAGGACAAGAACATGCCAATGATGGACAAGTTTTGGCACATCCCGCTATTCTGGAAAGGGGTCAGTCATGGGCCTAGTCATTGACTCACTGTCTTCTGGCCAAGGACAAACGTATCTTGGCTTGGGCAGAGTCACGTGACCAGGCTGTCTGCAGTGTGATGAATTTACTGACCATAGAGGACTCTTGAAGACCATCAGCTCTGAGGTATCCAGGGGCTGCTATGTGTTGATAAAGAGAGCATTCCCATGAACAAAATCAGATATCCCTGAAATATTGAAGCAGCTGTCACTAGGGATGCAAAAGCTGATTAAAAAGATAATCCATGACCATTTTCATTTTCTTCTAGGATATTTGCTTCAGCTCATCCCATTTTTTGCCTAACACATTCGGTAGCCTTAATTGTTTTATTTGTACGGTCCTTCAGCTGTGCCTTGACCTCCAACCCATAACCCCTCTGTTCTTTCCCAGGCCGTCATCACTGCTGCTCTCATTATACTGTGTCGCTTTGCTTCCTTCCAGATCTAGGTCAGTTCTGCGCTCTTCTCTGGCCTTGCATCCTTTGCCCCCGGATCCCTTCGCTGCTCACGCCTGGCTGCGCTCTGCCCGCTCTCTGCTCGCTCTCTGCTCCTCTCATCTCCCCCATTGGATTGTGAGCTCCTTGAGGGCAGGCTCTGCTTTTTTTGTTTCTCTTGGTATCCCCAGCACTTAGGTACTTCATAAGTGTTTATTGAAGGACTGGCTCTTTACTCCTATTGACCAGCAGCTGAATGGCGCTGGGAGAGTCGAAAACAGAGCTCACTGACTCCGCTATGGAGTTCTGGTGTCCCCCCTCCCCAGGGCCTGCGTGCACCCCAGTGAGCTTTCTATTCCTGTTCCTTCTCTTCCTCCCTTTCCTTGAGCCCTTCATGCCACCCATCCCCCATCTGCTCAGCGGGCCTGGACTGGTCAGCTCCTCATGACCTTTCCAAACCATGCGGCCCACACTCTGGCCACCCGTGTCCTCTCTCCCTGGGCTCTGCCCCCGGAACCACGCTGGGCTCCGATGGGTGAGTTTTCTTCTAACCCACCTTGCCTAGAACCAGGCCTCCATGGCCTTTGTAGCCACTATGGCGAAGTCATGCTGCCTTTACCCCCCACAAGAGTATAAGCTCCTTGAAGACAGGCATTATGATGCTTTCGTCACTCAGGTGTCTGGCTGTCCGTGTCCGCCTATCTCCTGTCCTCTTCGTATCGATCCTGCACGTGCCATTGGTGTTCATGTTGTCTCCCCCTAGCCCTTCGTCAGCGGAGATGGAAGGAATGAACGGCCTCCTCTTGGTCACGTGACCCATGCCGGCCCATCCCCAGTGGTCATCCACATGAACTGAACGCTTGCATTGTGCGCTCCCTCCCTCCCCGTGTGACTCATGGACTGTCGCCCCCTCTGCAGTTTCTTGTGGACTGTGGGAGCATTGCCACCTTAGAACACGAGGGGCAGTGGGGTACAGCGGTTCAAGCAAAGGCCCTGGGGTCCGAGGACCTTGGCTCAGATCCTCCCCCTGACGTTCCCTCCCTGGGTAGCCTTGGGCAGGGACTCTTTGGACCTCCGTTCTGTCATCTGTGAAACGAAGGGGTTGGAATAGATAGCTGTGTCTGAGGTCCCTTCAGCCACTAGGCCTGTGATCTTTGCTGTCCTTGAAGAAAGACACCGGCACAGAGATCATGCTGTTTGTCATCTGAGGTTGGGCTGCTTCCGGAGAAGTAGTCCTGGCTCTCGGTGGGCTGAGATCGCCTCGCAGGCTTGAGTGTTGGTCTGAAGCAGTGACCTCTTGACTGTAGCGATCTGGCCTTTTCACCAGGGCAGGTTTTTTATGTTTGCCTAGATGTTCAGTCAGGTTTCTCTGTGATGACTGTAGTCTACTTGGAGCACTCCGAGTTTCCCTGCGAGGAAGAGGAAAATCAGGTAGTGATTTTTTTACTGCTTAATTGTTTCTAAAGGATTTCAATCTTGTTCTAAAAAGGTTTTTTCCATACTTAACTTTGCAGTCACAAAAGCAAGACAGTTGATTTCACCTGCCTTAGAGATTTTAGTTGCTGTCATGCCTATGTCTACTGGATGGCAGACTCTTTGAATTCAAGGACTAGGGGTCACGTCCTAACGTTTTTCTTCTTAAATTTGTTGATAAGTATCATGTAACACAGATACTAATGAAGATATCTACCAACATTGAATGTGACATTGCAACCAGACTTTTTTTTAAAACAAACAAGCAGTGGTCTCCTTACAGTCAAGGGAAGTCTTGTAGATTCTGACTGAGCCTGTAGTTTTCATACATATTTTACAAAAATAGTAAAAATACTCTGGTCTTTTACAAAATATATACACACAGCTGCTAAAAGGATTTTCCTAAAGCATAAACAAGTCTGACCAAGTCAGCCCCTACTCGATAAACTCTGGTGACTTCCTGTGACCTCTGGGATCAAATATAAACTCCTTTTTGACATTCGAAGCCCTCATTACACATACTTTGTGGTCTGGACAAACTGGCCTTCCTCTCCTCTCCTAGATCCTTGTCTTTGTATTGGCAGTGTTCCTCCCTTCTTTTCTTCAGAATCCCTGCCTCAAAGGCCATCCTGCCCATGAAGCCTTTCGAGGTCCCCACCCAGCTGCCAGTGCTGTCCTCTCATAGTTAGTGGGATAGGATTTATTCCGTATCAAGTCAAATGTGCACGTGTTCTCTCCTGGGAAAGTGTGAGTCCTGGAAGGTGGGAACTTGTGATTCCTGTTTCTTTATCCCCAGAGCGCTAAGCCTACTGCCTGGCACATACATGATGGCAGCTCAATACACGCATAGGAATTGATTGAGGAGAAACATTCATCAAATGCTTTGTCTCCAGTTTTGAATAACAGCAAGATCTAGAAAAAGACCTTGACTTTTCTGAAAGAAAATGTGTGGATTTTTAAAATTTGGTTAGTAGATTATGTTTTGGCAAGTATTATAACAAAAAATGTTCACAAGGCTAATGAGACTCAGGATTACCCCTTTTTATGTTTATTGTCTTTCTTCTTTAATAATTGTATTGCTATCTTTGTTTTTATATCACCTTCCTTTCTGAGTATATTCTTCCTTAGCCCCACCCCACCCCCATCCTCCTGCCAGTGAACCTTCCATTGTAATAAATAATTTTTAAAAGTGGAGAGGGCAGCTAGATGGCGCAGTGCACTGACCCTGGAGTCAGGAGGACCTGAGTTCAAATGCAGCCTCAGACAATTGACACTTATGAACTGTGTTACCCTGGGCAAGTCACTTAACCCTGATTGCCTTACCCCAAAAAAGAAAAAATGTGCATGGAGGAAGTAAGACAGCAAAGCTAAGCAACCCATCAACCCATTCTGATGGCATAGGCCATGCTTTACAGTCATAGTCTCCACCTCTGAGATGCCTTCTAACATGAAAATGCACAGAGAGCACCAATTTCAGCAAAACCTAAAATTCTGGAGCAGGTGCTGATGTCCTGAAGTTACTCAGTCTATTGTGAGTTAAGCACAGTAGAAAGTAAATTCCTAGTCTGTAGGGTCTGATCATTTCCTTTTAAGAAAAAAATTCAAATTGAAAGTAAAATATAAGTTGAACTAAAACAATTTTGGAACAATTCAGGAAATGTAGATTTCTAAAAGAATAGCTTATTTTTGGAACCTCATTTCTGATTGGTTTCAAATCAACATGTGTACAGACCAAATGGAAATGAAGCAAGTCTTCCCTTTCATTTTTGCATTTTCTAGCTTGCTCGTGTATTGAATACTAGTCAGAAGAGAACAGGGTCAGAAATGAGAAAATGTCCCTGGACTTAGTTTTCCTCATCTGTAAAATCAGGAGGTTGATTTAGGTGGACCCTTTCCATCTCTGATCTGTGAATGCCTTTTTTAAGTCGTACTTTTAAAAATCAATGGAGAATTTCCATTAGGTTTCCAGTTATTTTTATGAAGGTGATGTTGAAAAAAAAATGGCAGCTTCCTCTGTTGTTTCTTAAAGTGTCCTTGGCACATAATAAGTACTCAATGATTCCTCATTGATTGACAGAACGACAGAAACTTAGAAATGGAATTATTCATCACTGTGTCATGGAAGAAATAGGCCAGTAGGACATCTTTTCTCTTTTCCTTGTCTGTGAAATGGAATGAGAGATCTCTTATTTCAAAGGATTCCATTTTTATAGTTATATAAAAATATATGCGGGGAACAGAACACAGGTCTGTACATGATGGTTGTCGATCTGACCAAGGCCTCTGATACTGTCAGTTTTGAGGGTTTGTGGAAGATCATTGCAATATTGGCTGCCCAGAGAAGTTCATTAGTATTGTATGCCAGTTTCCTGAGGGCATGCTTGCTGGATAATAGACAAGGTTCTTGCATTTTCCCAGTCACCAGTGGAGTGAAGCAAGGCTATATGTTTGTTCCCATACTTTTTAGTACGTTTTCAGCAGTGTTGTCAGACACCTTTAATGAGGACAAAAATGGCATCAAGGTCAGCTACTGCACTGATGATAAATTATTTAATTTGAAGACGCTCGAGTTGGTGCATGATTTTTTGTTTGCAGCTGATTGTGCACTCAGTGTAGCTTCTGAAGCTGAGATGCAGCAAAGTAGGAATTGATTCTCTGCTGCTTGTGCTAATTTTGGCCTAACAATTAACAACAAGGAAACAGCCAGTACCACACAATCCATATATGGAACCATTGGTTACAAGTGGAGAAATACTGAATGCTATAGATAAGTTTACTTAGCCTGCCGGTATACTTTCCAAGGATATACACATAGATGATGAGGTTGGTGCACACATTGCCAGAGCTAACTCAGTGTTTGGGAGGATCCAAAGGAAAGTGTGGGAAAGAGTAGGTATTAGGCTGCCTACCAAACTGAAGGTCTTACAGAACTGTTGTGCTGACCTCAGTGTTGTATGCCTGTGAAACCTGGACAGTCTTCCAGTGACATTCCAGGAAATTGAATTGCTTCTATTTGAATTGTCTTAGGAAGATTCTGAAGATCACCTGGCAAGATCAGGTACTGGACACTGAGGTCCTTTCTTGAGCTAAACCACCAAGCGTTCAAAATCTGTTGCAGAGAGCACAACTCTGGTGGGCTGGCCACGCTGTTCAAATGCCAAATGTCTGTTTGCCTGAAGGACTGTTTTACAGAGAACTGCCACAGGGCAGCTGCTCACATGGAGGTCAAAAGAAGCCATACGAGGACACTCTCGAGGTCTCTCTGAAGAACTTTGGAATCAGTTGGGAGACATGGGAGACCCTGGCACAGGACCGCCCAGCATGGTGTGTGCCTCCATCAAAGAAGGTGCTGTGCTCCATGAGCAAAGCAGAATTGAAGTAGCTCAAAAGAATGTGAGATATGCAGATTTAGAGAATCCACCCCAAATGTTCACATGGACTATTTATGCCTGACCTGTTGTAGAGCCTTCTGGGCTTTTTTTTTTTTTTAATTACTAAGGGGATTTGTTCTGTGAGGTTTGGGTTCAGTCATAGGGCCGCACTTGAGGACCTAGAGGGCCACAGGTTCAGGCGCAAGGAGCTGAGGGACGGGTGGTGACAGAATCATAGGAGAAAAGGGGCGTATTTTAGAGATACTACACAATGATGGGCCTTGGCCACAGATTGGGTACAGGTGGCAGGAATGAGGAACTGAGGAAGACACCTGGGTTGTGAGTCTGGGGGGCTAGGAGGATGGCAGTGCCTTTTATAATAGGGAAAGTGGAAGAGGGGAGGGTTTAAGGGGAAAGTCAGTGACGACTTCCATTTTGGTCATGGTGAATTTAAGGTGTCTGCAGGTCATACATTAGAGATGTCTAACATGCAACTGGGGATGTGAGACTTGAAGTCAGCAGAGATGTTAGGGCTGCATAAGCAGATTTGAGAATTATCAGTGTAGCAATGGGAATTGAATCCGTGGGAGCTGATGGAATCAGCAGGTGAAATAATACAGAGGGAAAAGTGAAGAGGGCCCAGAATCAAGCCCTGTGAGACACCACAGTTAGAGGATGACCCCAGGGTGACGATCTGGCAGAGGAGATTGAGAAGGAGTGGTCAGAGAGGTAGGGGGAGAACCAGGAGAGAGGGGTGTCCTGAAGACTTAGAAAGAAGAGCATCAGGGAGAGGAGGGGGAGCAACAGCGTCAGAGGCGGCAGAGAGGCCACGAAGGGGGAGGATGGAGAAATGGCCGCTGGATTTATCGTCAGTAACTTTGGAGAGGACGCTTTCGGCGGAATGATCTGGTTAGAAGCCAGATGGGAGAGAGTGAGAGGGCAGGAAGCAGAGGCAGCAGCTCTCGATGGCCTTTTCCAGACATTCTGCCGTAATGTAGGACGATATCGGGGATGAATGATTCAAGTGGAGTCTTTTTGAGGATAGGAAAGACAGGTGTGTTTGTAGGCAGTAGAGAAGCAGCCACTGGACAAGGAAAGATTGAAGGTAAATGAGAGGGTGGGCATGATAGAGGGGGCGTCGCTTAGGAAAGGTGGGATAGAAGGGGATCACTTCTGCCTTGGCAGCCTCATCGAGTGAGACAGCGGTAAAGGACGAGGTCGTGGCAGAAGGCCTGCGAGCGATAGGAGTTAAAGAGAGAAGAGAAGGGGACCAGAGGTCTCAGCTGAGAGGGTGAGGGAGAGCCATGGTGCATTTGAGGAGGGATGACAAATTTTGGAAGTGCCCCTGTGGAGAGTGGGCTGCATAGTGAGTTGAGAAGGTAGGTGTAGCAGGATCGCCTAGTAGTGGTGAGGGCCCACTTGATGTGTAACATCAGTCTGTAGTGGACCCGGTCAGGGTGGTTGTGTTGAATGTCAAGCAAAGAAATTTGAACTCTATTAGACAGGCAATGGGAAACCACTAAAAGTTTTTGAACAGAAAAGTGAAATGACCTGATCTAGTGCTTAGAAAGATTTTTCTGGCAGTGGTGAAAGGTGGATTTGAGCAGTGGGGCAGGAGAAGAGGTGGGAAGAGCTTTGAGGAGGCTCTTGTAATTGTTGAGGTTCAAAGGGGGGAGTCAGTTGGTGAGATGCTGTAGAAATGGACTTGATGGGAAATGATAATATAGCTTGAGCTAGTCTCATAATTCAGGGAGAAAAACAGGAGCTAGGATGTCTGGTGTGTAATAGCATGCTTTTAAAATATTTAAAACAAATTTTGATTGTTCTCTTTTGCTTTTCCATCACCCGTATTTCCCAGTATATCCCTCCTACTTACCCCTCCTTGTTGCAAATAATAGCAAAGAGTGGGAAAAGCAACGTGGCAAACTGACCTACATCCTGCAAAAAATCTGACATAACATACTCGGTGTTGTATACGTATAGACTTGAGCATCACCTGAAGAGAGGTGATGGTTTACCCCATGGGAGCTGATGAGGCTGTGGAGAGATGGCACAGAGAAAGGAGGAGGCCTCAGGCCAGAGCCCCCACATCAGGGTGGGATGCGGATCGTGGTCCTGCCAAACCGACCAAGGGCTGAACGCGTCGGGAGGACGGAAGAGAGAGCATCCGGGGGAGGAAGGGGAGGGCCATCCAGGTCCGAAAGATTAAGGACCAAAGCAAAGGTTCTAGGATAGAGCAATTCAGAGATCATTGGTGACCTTGAAGAGAACAGTTTCAGTGAAGCCAGATTGCAAAGGAAGGCTTGAGAAATGAGTGGGAAGTTCCTCACGTAGAGATAGTTTTTCCTGTCTTGTGGCTGGCCTAGGACTAGACCTAGGACTTTGTCCTCTAATTCCATTTCACTTTGTAAATCCTTTTCTCTTCCCATCTCTGATCATGCCCAGTATGTTTGCCCAGTGCCATAGTCAGGAAGACTTGCTTGTACCAGTCCTGTGTCTGGTCTGACTTTACCTCACAGCGCCCTTAGACATCGAGGACTGCGGGGGACATGACAGGCCTTAGGGTGGAAGGAGTTTCCATGCCATGAATTCCTTATAGTAATGGATAAAAAAAAATAAAGAAAACCTTTGAACCTGAGAGGGTGGTGGGCCTTTCTGGAGAGGCCCAAGGTGTGCCTTTCCCAAGAGCCAGCTGAGAAGAGGGAACCCAGGTAACAGAGGAAGGTGACAGCTTTGGAAAGCTAGCATTGGCATGTTAAGAGGACCTGAACGTTAGGCTGGAGGCCCTGGGCGAGGCAGCAGGGTCCCTCTTCTCTTTCCCTCCTCTAGCCTCATGGTGTCATAGAGAAGACCTATCATATACTGTCTACCAGAGTGCCACACCACAAGCATTTTCACTGCTCATTAGGGCTGACACATGCTTGCTTACTCATAATTTTCTGTAATAGAGGTTGAACTTTTTAAGAGAATATGGCTTCAATATTTACTGTCGCTAGTGGGATGAACACTTACGAAAAGCGGTATTGAAACCTTTTATGAGGAATTCAGCCATTTTAAGAGCTAAGGAAAACTATCAAATGCTATTTTGCTCATATGTAATTTCTGTCACATTCCATAAGGGCTATTATATGAACTGTCACATGTGACCCAAGTCAAGTCACCCCCCACTCTGTGCCCTAGGGAATCCTCTAAGAGCCTGAGTAGCAGAAAAGATGCTAACATGGCTGAAGGGGGTGACCCCATCCAGGAGTCAGACATAGGTCTAGTCCCAATCCCTACCCTTGTGAGTTTCACAGAATGGATTTCTAGTTCTCAAAGAAGTGGTTTTTCAAGTTCTGCTGCATATTATTTAATCAGGGGACCTTGGTGTTATGAAGGATAGCCCTCTCCTCATTTTAAAGGTGAGGAGATGAAGGTTTCCTTCGATGATAGAAGGGTCTTGCAGTGTCTAGGTTCAATATTAGGAGTGTATTGGAATTATTAGTGATAGAAAAGGTAAAGGAGATTGGGCTTAGACAGCATGGGTGTGACAGAGAAATTGCTACTTTTAATTGCATAAATCCATCTTTTAAAAAAACTGTCATTTTTGAGACTTTTTTTTTTTTTAATCCAAAGTAGAATTCAGGAAAAAAATCAGGTTACTCGAATTTTTGGTTTTTTGGATTCTGTATAATTAGTCAGTGAACATTTATTGAGGATGTACTGCTTAAAGGCTCTCGGATAAATAGATATTTATTGCATTATTAAGCAATAGCACAAAGGATATTGCATTAAAGACTGAAAAGTACTTCATGGTGTGTCTTATTGTATACAAAACTGAAAAAAAAATTGGGGGCTTTGTCTTTATAGTGTGGATGTGAAAAACACGTATATTTGAGCTATGTACTTCCTTAAAACAACTGAAATACATTTTTTTGCCTCTACTCCTGTGGTTTAAAATGCCTTCAACAGGTTGAAAGAATTTAGATAATTTGTTTTACAGAGAGATAAGGGTCTGACATTTAACCCAACCCCAGGTGCATGTGGTTTCTTAAAAAATGTCAAAAAGGTCACATGATTTTAGTGTACAAAGTTAGAAAAACAAGATCTAGTTAAGTGTCTTAACTGAAATGGAACATAAACCAAAAAAAAAATTCCTAATACCCCCCAAAAAAATCAAGAAAAATTTTAATGATTTTTTTGTAATTGCCTGTTAGTTTTCGCTCAAAATGACAGTATCTGGTTACTATAAACAATAGTTTAGTAAGTTAATATGAAAATTTGATCATTTTGTCATTATATGACTGAAATTGGGACTGTGATATTTTAAAGAAAAATTATAGGTCAGTTTCTCATTTTAGAGAATTAAATTTCCATTGAGTTAGAAATTAGTTTTATGGTATATATATATATATATATTTTTTTTTTTTTAATCTAAAGATATCTCACTGTCTTTGAAATGATTCTCTTCAGTGTTGCCACCTAAGGTGCAACTTTCATTGCTATTTTTTATCTAAAATCTATCTTTGCTTATGGGTGTGAGGGGCTAACTTTTTGACTCGATGCTCCTTAAAGCGTAGAATCATGCTAATGGGTATAGTGGGAAGAGCTCTGGATGTGGAGTCAGAAGACCTGTATCTGGGGCCCAATTCTGACATCTCGTCACTGAGGGAAGAGGGAGAGTTACGGGCTGATGACTCTCAGGCCCCTTGCGCCCCAGACTCCCCATCTGGAAGATGGCAGTAATGACCACGCCCTATCTCACAAGCCTGTTGTCTGTTTTCAGGTGCTCTATAAGTGTGAGTTTTCAGCATTAGGATGTAGCCAGCGCTTTCCTGGAAGGTCATTGGACGTTGTGTGATGGATGTGGTGCAGTAGCAGGGAGCCAGAACGTCTCCCCTTTTTCCTTGAGTTTCCTGTCAGTGAGTGCTGAGTCCTCGTGCTTTAGGGAAGACACGTGGTAGTGTCCTAACAAAAACCCCAGATCTTTTTCCTCTATAGATTATTTGCTTTCGTACGTAAGTTATGCTGGGACCTTTTGCTCAGAACATTTTTTTTTCCAAGATTCATAGTCATGAAATTAATTCTCACGATGTCATGAAAGAGAAAGATGGCATAAACTGCTAGAAATTTGCAAATTGGGTAAATCATGACAATGCTGACTATACCTGTCAAAGGTAAATTAAAAGTAAATTTGACTCTCTCACTCTTCTTCCCACACTGGGCCAGACCTTTCATCGCACCTGAAGGGCTGCATTCATTTTGTGGCTCACACAGTGGCGGAGGCATTTGATGAACCTTTCTTTGTGCAGGTGCTTTGTGAACACTGTGCATAGGCCCACGGAGAAGTGCTTGCTGAGGCTCAGTCTTTGATGTTCACAAGTTCACTTTTTGTCCACCATGATACAGTCTAATTGTTTTTTATCTAATTTTATGTGTAAACATTGCATTTTAAATATCTAACATGTTGATTTGTGTCTTCTGGGAAGTCTGACAGAATGTAACTCTTACATTGGTGCATCCTCTTTGAAAGCCTGTTTAGCTCCTAGCCCTTCCTTTGCAAAGAGTCATGTGTAGGTCAGGTAGATAAAGGAGGGCTGCTGCCATGAAGCCTGGCACCAATTTTGTCCCTGCTCCCAGGATGATATCATAGAAGGTGATCCTGAGGGTCATGGCCTGGACTTAGAAGCCCTGTCCAGCCTGGTCTAGGCTTCTTTAGATGGACAGGACCTTATGACATCTAGTCTTTGGTTTTGACTTCTGTCTGTTTTTGTACAGTCCTAGAATTAGAATTTTTAAAGTTTTTATATTTAAAGGGGCAGCTAGGTGGTGTAGTGGGTAGGGTGCGTAAGCCCTGAAGTCAGGAAGACTTATCTTTCTGAGTTCAAATCTGGCCTCAGACACAAGCTGTGTGACTCTGGCCAAGTCACTTAACCCTGTTTGCCTCAGTTCCTCATTGGTAAAATGAGCTGGAGAAGGAAATGGCAAGCCATTCCAGTGTCTTTGCCAAGAAAACCACAGATAGTGTCAAGAAAAGTTAGATACAACCCAAAAAGGACTGAACAGCATCAACTGTATGTAAAAACCATTCTCAGACTATTCTCGGTTATTTTGGACAGGATTTGGTCCTAGTGCCAGAGTTTGTCAACCACTGCTCCAAACCGTGCATATACTTCCTTATTCCCTTCTTTCTTTTTTCCTTTCCAATAACTTCTTATTCCATCCACTGTATCTTTCTCTTCTTGAATTCATCCCATCTACTCTGCAACCATTACCTACCTTCTCCCATAGTCTTCTTTCAGTCTGAGATGACTGTTGAAATCAATTGCTCCAATTTTTGTGGTGCTATTTAAAGAGTCAGGGCATTCCCAGACTGGTGAGCCAGAGACTTTTCAGTGGCTTTAGTCAGAAAAATACCTTCAATGAGGCAGATTGGTTGGTAGTCTTTGAACCAGTCATTTATGGCTTGGAAAATCTTCTAGCCAACCAGTCTTCTTAGTGATGGACACACAGAGACAGCATTTTAATTAGATATATAAACCAACTTTTATAAGTGCCTTCTTTTTTTTTTCTTCTTATGGAACTTCTCTTTGTTTACTTTCAGAGAGCAATTGTATTCTGTTTGTGAGGAATTACTTAAATTGTATGTAGTAGTGTTCTGTATCCCATCTGCCATAGTTGTCTAGGAAGGGAGCTATCTAGTTAACTGAGTGATTAGTTAGTTAGTGGAACAACAAAAACCTATAAAGCATTCAGTACACTCTTAGATTGGGAAAATACCTGGATTGTAGAAAAGACTTAAGAGTTTGATCCTAAGAATTTGGGTGAATGAATCCTAAAATTGATAGAGAAGTATTCTAAGGTGGAATATGCCATTGGGCCCATAAGGGAGATAACTATAGGGGACCTCAAAATCTGTATGTTCATGGTTCCCTCCTCCCCATATTTGAACTGGCCTTGTGGCTCTAGGAAAGGGTGAGGGTTAATGAGGAGGGCAAAATGAGAAGGGGAGAAAGGCAGGGTACCAGCTTAAAGCCTTTGTCCTATTACATTCTATTCCTTGTTTGTTCAGTTATCAGCTGAACTCTCCATGTGATTAAACCCCGCTAAACATTTTAGTCTTGTAATTTGGCCAGAAAGTCCCAAAATTCTATCATTTCATTTAACCAAAAGTAAAGAGATTTGGAAGTATTGGTGCATGAAAGAAAATTGTCTGTTTTCCTACCCTCATATTCATATTTAGTAATCATTAAAGAGTTCTGGACAATTTCCTAAGACCCAGTTTTATAAATATAACAGATTTAAGGTTTTATATGTTATATCTAGTACTTTGAATCAACCTCCTAATGCACAAGTAGCAAAGGTAGACTCTGGAGAAGAACTAGCTAACTTGTTGCTGAATATCCTTCCAGCAAATGTGATATTATTTTTTTTTAATCACCTGAGTCTATTAGTTTATTTTATTAGCTCTACACCCATCTCAGCTCCAACTAAATGCATTAGGTAATTGAGAAAGTAATAGGTTGACCAGTTCAGTCAAGGAGCCTTTATCAATGCCTGCTCTGTGCCCGGCTATACTGTGCTATACACTGGGAATACCAGGAGAGGCCACAACCCTTGCCCCCAAAGAGAGGGAGGGGCACCATGTGCAGGATGCAGGACAGTTTGGAAGATCGTCTCCGAGGGAAGGAAGGCACTGACATCAGAGAGGGCAGAAGATGGGACTTGGGGGAGAGCTGAAGGGAGCAAGGTGGGAGGGGAGAGGGAGAGCATTCTGGGTACGGGGAACAGCGAGTATAAAGTAAAAGATCACAGGCGGGAGATGGGGAGGGGCAGAGACACAGGCCCGTGTCACTGGACACAGAAGACGGAAAGGCTGGAAGGGGCCCGGCAAGGGAGGCTTTGTAAGGACTTTGCTATGAAGTACGGTCATAAAGCCTCCAATGTGAATAAATAGTAATCAAATTTACTAGATCATAGTATATAGGGCATAGAATTTTAGAACCAGAAGGGAGTTTACTGGTTATCTTTTAGTGTTAAAACAAACAAAACAACCCAAATCAAAACTCTTTCCTATGAAGTAGGGTTGACTTACACAGGGGTGATATTTGCCACTGAGACCTCCCCCGAACCCCCCCCCCCACCCCGGTCTGAAAGGTAGAGCTCATGGGGAGCAAAACTCGCTTCTCCTGTTATTTTAAGCAGCTGCTCCTGATTTGGGAGTGGGAGGGGAATGGGGTGGCAATCTGCTCATTAGAAGAAGGTTAAGTAGTAGTTTGGGAGAAGTACTGCTGCCCTGTGCTGTTGAACGCAGCAGCTGGAGGAGAACCCACCTATATGGTGAGTTTAGGTCACATTGATGTTTTTCATTGAAGCATTTAGCTTGTAAGTCAACACGTCCTGCTCTGTGTGGTAGGTTGTGATGGATGAACCATCATTCCAATAGCATTCTTGGGATTCTCGTCAAATTGAACATAATTTAATTTCGACAAAATTTCATTAGGAATCTCAAAATCTCGAGTAAATCTTTAGGCTCTCTCAACCAAATAGGAATCATTCAGATACTTGTCATCAGTCAGGTGTTTGGGGTAGATTGTCACTTGTCCATTCTAGAAGTATCTACATCAAAAGTAGGATATAAGCCAGTTTGAAAGATGCCATTGAAATGGGAGGAACACACATAACACCACTGGTTGTTTTTTCCCCACCACAACCTTTTCAGTCATGAGTAGTCTTGTTTTATGGGTATAACCAAAAAAGCCCCCAAACCCTCATCGATGTTATTTTCTTTCTTTCTCCAGGCACACCGGTCTACTCCGTAGCGTGGGGCCCTGATTCCGAAAAGGTCCTTTATACAGCAGGGAAGCAGCTGATTATTAAGCCTCTTCAGCCAAACGCTAAAATTTTACAGGTACTATTTAGATAATAGTCGAGCTACTGTAAAGCCTTGTCTGGACTGCTGGGCAAGAAGCCTTGGCTGTTGCTATTGAGTTCTTGTGGGTGGTCTCTTTACATCCGAGGGATGGACGCTTCATTGCAATAATTCAGTAGCCTGTATTGCAGGAATAGATGCTGCTGGCTCTGATTTTCTCTTACGCTTGCTCACGTGATGGTAGCAAACTATAACTGAATTGTGTTTCAGTTCACAAAGCTCTAACAGTTTGGCCTGGTGTGTTCCTGACAAAAATAGGCTTGAGTTAGGATGCAGCAAAATAGACTTGCATAAGAAATTTCCCGCAAAGCTTGCCTCGGATTCCTGCATGCTGTCATCATAGCTGTTGGTAGGTACTGACTATACTGAGCCTCTGGCAGGCAGAAATCCTAATGTGTTAAGTATTTTCAGGTGTGGTGATGTATCCTCTAATATCACCAGGTTAGCAGCATAGTGTCAAGACAGATAATAAATGGAGCTTTCAGTCAGCAAGTATGTTTAATCACCTACTATGTGCCAAGCACTGTCTGGACTCGAGAGACAAAGACAGATTGAGACAGTGCCTGCTGGTAGTGAGCCTTGTGCTTTTTAGTCAGAGACACGTGCTGCCCAAGTATGAAGTAAGTAAATGCCAGTCTGGACCAAGCAGTGAAATACAGGAAGAAGTTGGGGGGTCGGGAAAGGCGTCAGGCGGAAGGTCTCTTTGTAAATAGACAAACTTAAAATGCAGTTTTAGGAAAATATAAACCATATTTTTATTAGTCTGATTTAACTTGAGAAAATTGTTTGGTAGCTCTATAACTCATTTAGAATGAGAACCATTGTTTTTATTTTTCTATTTTCCCCTTATAAGTGGTGTTGGGATATTTAGCTAGTGTGGCAATTTATTATACACATCATAGTTTTTAAAATGCAACATCAAAACATTTGTGTTTAAAAAAAGTCTTTCTCAGTGTTTGCTCTCTAATGGAGGGACGCGTACAATACTTTGAGCAGACTAGGAAATGCAGTTAGGTAGAGGCTGCGCCAGTGGACAGTGAGCTCATGTGTACTGCAGCCATTGTGGCTCTTTAGGAGTTGGCCCGTGCCCTTTGGGAGCTGATTTCCTGGGATGTGACTGAAAGTATGCTTTGAAGTGGAAGCTGCTTGGTATTTTTTTCCTTTATGCCTGGCTGTATTCCAGGACTGTGTCTAGCTTGATGTTTACTTAGATTTGGAAAATGTTTTCCTATTTAGAAGATCCTATGGAGAACCAACCTATTGTCTTGAAATCAGCAGGGTGTGGATGTGACATGAAGTGGCTTCACTAAGGTATTTCATGGTGAAATGACTTAGTCTTTTTGAAGAAGCCCTTCTTCTTTAGCTCGGCGCCTCTGTCCAAGCTTCCTTGGAGGAAGAGAACGTTTGAGTATGTGGGGGGTCCTCGATGGCTTAGTGCAGCTTGAAGCTTTAATAACTTTAGAAACGTGCATGCTACAGATTTGCAAAAAAACCCCAAACCTATCATTTGAAAATGTTAATTAGTTAAGATTCTTTTATATATGTATATGTATGTGTGTGTATTTTGCTTACACACACATACATGCATGTATATATATATATATATATGCATGCATGTATGTGTGTATGTATGTATCAGATTCCCAAAGGGGCCGTGGAGACATATATGTCTGTGTGCATGTGTGTGTCTGTCTAGCCGTCTATCAATAGACACACACACACACACACAAATACACACACTGCTTTCTCCTTGTGTAGAGTAATGCTCAGTGATTGTGCATGACACCTTCTGAAGCTAGTTGACCTAAGGAGGGTGGTGATTGTGGTTAGCCCATCTGGCATTCCTGGCCAATGAGACAACTCCTGCCAAAGGGAGTCCCTTTGACTGCCCTGGGTCCTCTGGGCCTCCTGGTAAAACAGGCAGGAAAAGCAGTGAGAGCCGCAGACACTCTCCTAGCCCAACCATAAGTATGTGTGAAGGCCTTTCAAGGGTTTCCCGTGCCTTTGCCCCCAGTTCTCCTGCAAGTTACAGCTTTGCCTGTTTTTCGTTTCCTTTTCTTTGAATGGAAACTCTGGTTCCCACCTCTGCTCGTGAGATCAGTAACTTAGCTGAAGGTTGTCCACAATGGTTTCCATTCCGTCTCTTCCACAGCTGCAATCTCAGCTCTGTCTGCTCTCTGATAGAGATGGCCTCCTTTTAAAGAAAACCTAGCTCCTTTCCTGGCTAAAACTGTTTAAAGATGGTATATTTTTTAACAATCAGTGCTCTAAGGGATTTTCAAGTCATTTTGACTATGTGAGACTTTCACCTTATGTGCTGACTTTAAATCTTACTCTTCCTATAAAAGATCACTCCCTTGTTTGGTACTGTCTACGTAGGTGATCTTTCATTACTACATGGGGGGGTTGGGGGTGAGATTCAGAACCTTTACTAGACTGTGGAGTTGAGTCAAGGTTGTGACGTTAGGGAGTGGGGAGCCAAGAGCTGCTGATGGAGTGGGCGCTTCTGAGAAGGGCGTGATGAGGAGAGAAGACAAGAAGGCTGGCCCATTCCCTTCTGAGCTCCTTGCCTACAGGTGATGTTTTTTATTTATCTTTGTATCTCCCTTAGCACCGAAGCAGTGCTTGGACAGTGTTTAAATGGATGAAGTAGCTGGAGGAAGAGGTTGAGCACGACCTGTGAGATGGATGAACTGATAAAGAGCTGTCTCAGTAGGGGAGATGAAAGGGCCACATGAAGCAGTCCTTGTGGTGGGGTCTCCCCCAGCTTCCTCTTTGGCTCGTTTCTGAGGGCTTGACGCTTGGCAAAAGGGCCCTTTTCATAGACCCAAACCCCAGTGAAACACACACAGATCTTGAAAGATGGGGAACTGTTTATTGATCACATAAGACTGAAATGTACATGGATTACATAGGGAAAATATATGCAGACTTATGGCCTGTGCAGTTGAGATAGCTACTTTACAGTACTTAAGCCTAAAACATTGCCACATGAACATTCTTGCAAGAAGAATGGTGATTTATTATAGAGGCTGTGTCCGGTGGCTTGAGAGCTCTGAGGCTGCAGGCATGAGGATAAAAAAGTTAGCAAAGAGGAAAAAAAATGGAAGGGATTATACTCAGAAATAAGGAAAAGAGACAAGAAATGAAGTAGAGAGAATGACTTGCAAGGCATAGGTGATTGATCTATCGAATGGGAGAGAAGAGGAGGGCCATGACGGGGAAAAATGCCTGCTCTGGGGACTGGTGTCCCTCTGACAGAAGAAGACCCTATTGAACCACGGCCCGAGGGTCGCTGCCTGTGGGTGTGTTCAGCCCATTGACAGCCAGCCTGAGTGAAAGAGAAACGTTTGTCCTTTATGCTTCCCAGTACTTCGATCTGGCCACAGGTGACACATAGGAGAGGCAGCCCTTCTCCCACTTGACTTTTGCCTTATTCCAGTGCTTCTCGAAACAGGTACCACAGCAGTACTGTTAGCTACAGCCCTTTTCTGGAAGTCTCAACACTACCCACCCTGCCAGGTCTGGGATCACCGGCTTCATTCTGGAGACTCTGCTCCTTAGGGGAGTTTGGCTCGAAAGTTCCTTGCCCTCTCGTCCATTGATCCACTAGTGCCTCACACACTTGGTCTGTTCTGGAGAAAACAAAAAGGCCTTTGTGGTTTGATCAGGGGTACCACTTATGGTGCGTGCTGTATGAATCAGCATTCCTGAGTAGGTGACAGCCTTTTTACAAATGGGGGCTGTGGGGGACGTGGATGGGAGACAGTGAGCCAAGAGGACCATGGACGGAAAGAAGCTGGGGAGAACCTTGTTCTTTTCCCCTTTTTTCTTTTAGCAAGATGACTAATCTACTGCAAAATAGCCATTTTGGAAACTATCCATCACTCTTTTCTTAAAGTTATGAATCTCCTATTTTTTTTTCACAGTGGAAAGCTCATGATGGAATTATTTTAAAAGTGGATTGGAACTCAGTCAATGACCTGATCTTGTCTGCTGGTGAAGACTGTAAATATAAGGTGTGTAACAATTAACTTCATCATAGGATTGGAAATATTTAACATATCAAAATATTTTGGGGGCAGCTAGGTGGCGCAGTGGATAGAGCACCAACCCTGAAGTAAAGAGGACCTCAGTTCAAATCCGGCCTCAGACCAAACACTTGACACTTACTAGCTGTGTGACCCTGGGCAAGTCACTTAACCGCAACTGCCTAAGCAAAAAAAAAAAAATTCTTTTTGAACATAAAAACATCCTTAAAGGTCCTCACTTTAACCATACCATATAGCTTTAATAATTGAGTGAAATTCTGTTCCATGCTGTTGTAAGTATTACCTTAGCAGCACCTCTCAAAATGCCTAATTTATATTCACAATCTTATTGATGTAAAAAATTGGCCTAATAAAATAGCAGTGTAATTGCTGTTTCCATTTTAGTTACTGTTTAAATCAGTACATTTGTGTTATTAAAGTCAAACCCACTGAGACAGTAAACATAAGGAAACCTTTAGTTTTTGACAAGAATAAATGTGTGGTGGAGAAGACTGACTTTATGTATAATTAGAGGAAAAGTAATCAAAATAAAACACCATTGACAGAGTTCTTATTAAATAAGAGAAATGAACATTTTAAGCCTCAAACTGAACATTAAAAAAAGAGATTATAACCAAATTTAAAGAGGCTTTCTTTTCTTTCAAGATAGCTTTCATTCATAATAACAGTTAAATTTATGCGAGATATTTCTAATTCTTCATGCTTTTGAACCTTTTTAGTAAAACGATTTTTTTTGCTGTCACGAAATATTCCTATATTTTTAACATTTGCATTTTTTTTAAACATTCCACAGAATGTAGTTGGCTCCACCTGTTTATTTGTATATGTGTTGTAAGGTCTATTGATAAATAGGAGTTTTATAAAAAAGATAACATTGTTTCTAAAGCTTAACTTGATAACTTACAGGAATAGTACTTACATTTGTCATGATGGGGGGGTAGTTAATATGAAACAACTGACTTTGTTACTTGTTTTTGACAGGTGTGGGATAGTTATGGCCGTCTGCTCTACAGCTCACAGCCTCATGAGCATCCTATTACCTCAGTTGCCTGGGCTCCGGATGGAGAATTATTTGCTGTGGGATCATTTCATACTTTACGCTTGTGTGATAAAACAGGGGTAAGTTACACTTCTGACAAACCACAGACATACTGTCACAAGCATTTCTTGATAATGCAGAAAATATACAGAGCTTAAAACCATTTTTAGTGCATGCATCTGGTTGGATTTCTTAATTTAATGCTTTAATTCTAGACTTCATGGGACCATGTGAGTTCTTTAAAGTTTTAGGAATGGTGAACATTCTTTAGTATTTGCCTTTCTGGAAAGATTTTACTTTGAACATGTTTAATTGTGAAGGACATCCTTAAATGCCACTTTTTCAAAGGAGCTATTACTCAGAATTCATGACTAGATCAATGTGTAACGTCCTTTTATTCCTTTAAAAAAGTGTAATCCTATTTTTAAGGCAGTTCCTTCCACCATAAGGCCTTTTCATTCTTTCATCTTATTTTTATTTCTGCCTAAAGTTTTCATTTTATATTCATTTCTGAATGTTCTTCCAGGGAGTCCCCTCTGTCTCAGGGATTGAAAAGAAAGACAGGCAGTTGAACAAGACTCACTGGCACATTGTGTGTGTGTGGCCACGTATACGGTACTCCGTGCTCCCAGTCCCCCACCTCTGCACGGAAGGATGTTTTCTCAGCTCTTGTTCAAGGTCCGGCTCGGTCATCAGACAGCATTTGGCTTCCTTGTTGTCGCTCTTCTTTCCGTTTATTGATTTTTTATTGTATATGTTGTATACATCTCTTTCATCTTGCATCAATTCAAATGGCTTCTTAGAGTCAAGAAAGATATTGTAGTAAATTCATAAAATGGTTCATCTAAGTCTAAAGGCCTTCTTCATATTGAAGGACTTCTGGAATTTTAGGGTGGACAATGGGAGAATTTTCCACGTGAACACCCTCCTTTCACACAAGTTCCAGGAAGCTTTTGAGCAAGCCATCTCAGTGATATGTGCTTAATTATAAAATCTCATTCCCCCTCAGGAAGTCAGGGTAGGCCCAGCAGCTGCAGCATTTACCCTAATTTGCTCCCCTGCTCCCTGGCTGGGTGACTCCAGACCAGTCGCTGGACCTCTCTGGGCTTCTGCTTGCTTGTAAGACCCCACAACATCCATAGTCCAGTCTAGATTTTTGTGGTCGTGATCTGCTTGTCCCTTGGCCAGTCCTGGGCCAGGTGCTGGGGATTCAAAGACAGAAGTAAAGAATGGTCCTTGCCTAGGTGCATGGCCTGATGGGGCCCCATCCGAAGGCCCTGGGTCACTTAGCGTGTCCGGATAAGCATGACTGTGGAGGAGAGAGAGAGGCTGATGACTTTGTGTAGCTCTGCTTCACGCTCCAGTCAAGACGTCCCCTTGTGGTGTCATTGGGCCTTTGTGAGAGCGAAGGACGACCACCCGCCAGTGTGGTGGAGAACCTCACCGTGATCCTTTGATCTCTAGGTCCATGGGTCTGGGATCTTTGTCATTGACATGACTAATGGAGCAGTGCTGCAGTTACTGCAGGTCACCAGGAGATGTCACCATCTCACTCAGGAAGTTCGTTTAATTTCAAACTAGTTTTGTCCAATGCGCTTTTAAAACCACCTCCCAGGGTTGTTGTGAGGTGAGGGTCACGTGAGAAAATAACTGTAAAGTGCTTAGCACGGTGCCTGGCACATAGTAACCACTAGCTGAGTGTTAGCTATTATTATTATTGTTGTTATTTAACCAGTTTTTACAAATCCCAGTTTTGCTTAGGCCCAAGGGATGTTTGTGTAAATAGATTTTATTGGAATTCTTATGTAACTGCAGAAGTTTGACATTATACCTGCTTACCTTGCCCTGATATATAATAAGAGTTATAATGGTTAAAGGAAATTATAATAATTTATTAGATTACTCTCTAAAGATATTTCTTTTTATGCAGTTTTTTTTTTTTTTACCCTTAAATGTTTAACATAAACATTTCCAAAAGAATTAGCCCTCCTAGTACTTGGAGAAGAGAGGAGGCCAGATAATTTCTAATAAGGCCCTTAGCATTAGAGGGATTTGAAAAAAAACCAGGCTGACCTTAGCAGTCAACTGAGACATCTTTATTGTGTCCATTGTATGTAAAGAGGCTGAATCAGCAAATTGTCTGTCTGGGAGCCATCAGAAAGCTTTGTCCTCCCTTCGAGAATACATCAGTTGAAGACATTTAATTCAATTAGATGCTATATTTTGTAAATTAATAATAAGGGCTTTGTGCGTGTATGATTTCAGAAAAATGTTTGGCTAACTTCTTTTTTATTTTTTAATGTTTAAAATTCAGCTCATCAAAAATGGATTGCTCAGTTTGAGGAGTAGGATGAAATTGGAAAACGTTAGGATTGTATAACATCTGGGGAACAGAAATATTACTTGATACATAAAGGAAATTTAAATTGCAAAGCACTGAAATTGTAAACTATAACTTAATTTCCTCTTCTCAGATTATGATGCATAAAAGTAATTTGAGAGAAAAAAGTTACACATACAATATTACTTCATTGGATATTTGCTTCAAAATGGGAAGAAATTTATTTTTCTTATAATTAACTTTAAACTGTGTTCCTAGAGTTCAAATGTAACACAAAAATTTTTAAGCTTATGATCTAATTACAGAGAAAGAACACATCATTAAGTGTATTTCTAAACTCCTTATGTTAGGTAAAATAAACCAGAGCTGACACTTTGGAAAGAATTGTGCTAGAAAGCATCAGAATCAGAAAGCTTTCAAATTAAATTAGTGGTTTTAAAAATTATGTTAATTTGTTTAATCTACTGTTTCTGCAGACTAATAGGGAGTTTTAAGTTCACAGAGCCTGCATGTGCTGAGCTCCAAGGGGCCTTTCAAGGGTTACCTATGGAGTTCCTACACAGAGCGGGTTGAGTTGACGTCTCTGTCACGTTTGGCACTGGGGACCAGCCCACCCTCGTTCTACACTGACCCCACACCTTGTCATTGCTCATCTCTCATTGCTGGAAGGTTCTCCATCCTCATCTAGCATCTCCCTGCTTCCTTGGCTTCCTTCGTGGCTTAGCCCAAAGCCCACGTTCTGCAGGAGGCCTTCCCTGGTCTCTTCCCGCCCCCCACCCCCACCCCATCACCATCCATTTACCCACTTTCTCTTTCTTAAGTACACAGTTACTTGTGTGTTTTTTTCCTCAGGTTTGAGAGATCCTTAGAATGAGTAGCAAGACGTGTGAGATGCGTCAGCTGGAAGAGATGCAGACCCTTAGGACAGCTTTCTCGCAGGAGCCGGAGGAGGTAGATGAAACCAGGGGGGGAGTGCAGGCAGAGCGCTAGGGTAGCCCCAGTTCAAGGGCCCAATGGTGGCTGTGTGGTGGCAGGTGCCTTGCTTGGCCTTTGTGTCCCCGAATCAGTGCTCGGTAAGTCCGGGCTGATGGAGTTCTCTTTCTTAGCCAGCGTTCCCTCTGCCTCTCTGATGCTGAGTGGCACTGTCGCTGTCTTCTGCCTTACCTGACTCTGTGCAGGTGCTTAGTGCCTTGAAGCCCTCTTCCTTTTTTCTCCCTTCTCTTTCCTTTGGCGTTCTCCCATCTCATCCATTCCCACAGTGTCAGCTTTGATGTCTAAGTGAACAGTTCTCAGATTCCTGTCTTCAGACCCACATTTCATACTGCCTGTCTACCGGACATTTCCTTTTGGTTACCCAGTGGCAGCTCAAACTCAAGTTGTCCAAAACGGAATTTTTCTTCTATTTTAAATAAAGTCTACTCTTTTCTGAAACTCCTCTATTTCGGTCAGTGAAACCACCATTTTCCCGTGTCCAAAACCCAGGCTTCGTTGTGGTTTCTTCCTTCTCCCTTATCTGCTTCACTGAATGAGTTTCCAGACCTGTAGATTTTTACTTACTTAGATTCTTAAAGTACTGATCATTTTGTCAGTGTGTTTGTATCCTTTGCCAACCCCGGTCACTAACATTGTCCTCTCCCCAGAGTTTAATGAGTTGATATGACGGCCCTCTTCCAGCATAGCTAGACTGGTCCTGTGCATGGCCTGTATTCACCTTGTCCTCAGGCTAATGGTTGCTGAGCTCTGCCAGGGCCTGGCACCTGCTAGCATGGTGTTTGATAAGTGACCCCCACGCTCCTTTCCCAGTGAGGCAGACACCAAGGCAGCATTCCAGCAGAAGTTCGGGGCTGCTGCCGCCATTCCCTTGTGTGCACCCGCTCCTTTGGATTGCTGCTCATGTTGCCTTATTGTAAGCCATCCTGCCACTCAGCTGGACGACCCCAGGAGCAGCTCCTGTTGGGTCCTGCTGCCCCCCCCTCCCCCCCACACCAGTGTGATCATGTTAGTCCAGGCTTGGCATGGGATTTGGTACTACCCCTCACCTTGCAGTCCCACTCCTCACAGGACAGCTTCGCAGACTGTAGCATCCCTTGCTTTCCCGCCCTCTGTGCTGTGGCTGATGCTGTTCATTCTCCTCGTCCTCCCCTGCTCTGCACCCTCTCCTGACCCTGAACCCTTCATTCAGGAAGGAGCTTTTCCTCCCCTCCGGGGACCCTCGCTACTGCTCTTTGTGTGGATAGTATTTTGTGGGATAAGCACCCCTTCCTGTTGGGGGAGGCAGTAGGAGGAGGTCAGAATGAGAGGAGGGAGGCCGATCAGGAGTGAAGTTTGTTCAATCTGTGGCCCCTGTCGCCTGATTCGCAATTCTCTGCCTTCATGTCGAGGCGCTCAGTTTTCCCCATTGGATTCAGTGTAAACTCCTTGAGAGCAGTGACTGTGTCATTGTTCCTTTTTGACGTCCCCAGCCCCCAGCACCATTTGTATAAACTCAGGGGCCTTATGCACACATTTGTGAACGATTTCCGTGTGACCCTGCGCAAGTCATTTAGCCTCTGAGTATCCCACACAGTTCTCTAGGACTGCATGTGTTAGAAAAGAGTTACTTCTCTGCTTGGGAGGAGGGAGTTCCCTGCACTGATGGACACTCCCTCTAGGGCCTCCCCACCCCAAAAAAGGGGGTCTTCAGTTGAATGCAATGTCTTTCCTGGGCCCAAGAAGCGAGGGCTGCAAACTTTGAATGGTAACATTGCTCCCACGTTGTAGATAGAGGTACAGTCCATGACAGGGGGTCACAACAGTGAATGTATTAAAAACTGTTCATTAAATTATTGAGAAGCTTATCATGAAAATAAAGGGACTTTGAAGCTTTGTGACGTTTAGCCTTTGTTTATGAATCCATGCTGTCTTGTTAAAGTTAATCCCTCAAACAAATCCAGCCCCGCACACGAAAGAGATGGACACAGTTTGTAAGGTCCACTTTGAGCAATTCCTTTACAATTCCTTTTTAATGAGGTATTGTTTAGTAAGTGTTTCCTGTATTTACTTTTTAGCTCATTTTGCTAGTGATGGCTATTCTGCCGATCCTTTGAGACCCACCAGGTTTAGAGAGTGGGGATGAGAAGAAGGAATAGCAGTAGTTTTAAGGTGGAGAAACTACAGTCATCCCTCCACGTTTGTGGGTTTTATATTTGAGTTTTGGTGATTTGAGGGTTGGCCATCAATAATTAAATGGGAATTTTTGGAGATTTGTGGCGTGTTGCGGAAAGTCACTGATGACATGCGTATGTAAAGAAAACATAAAAAATAGTAAATCATAAATTCATAAATACTGTATGTTATTAATCTGTACTTTACTACTGTAAGTACACATTACATAAATTTATTATAAACAGTTAAATTTTGTTTAAAGGTTTCAGTGCACTAAAGAACTGTGCCGGGCTGTGTACTCTCTTTGGAAACAGCTCCCCTGTCCCTCTACCGTCCAGGCTCAGTCATGTGATGGTTATATCTTGTGCTTTTCTTAGGAGAAGGAAATCTGCAAAGCAGCTGCTACAGCTGTGAAGACTTAGCCTAGTGTATGAGGTCCTAGTCTCGCTCACCCAGAAATGGTGACTTTTTATGGTTGCAGTGTTGTTTTGCTTGTTGTTTGTTACATATGGTCAGAATGATGAAAAATAAAGGTTTGGGTGGGGCTGTACCCCTAACCCCAGCGAAGGTTGAGGGAAGACTGCAAATGGATGGAGTTTTCCTTCCCCTGTGGGACCTGGTCTGTGTCAAGGATTTCTTCGTTCCCTTTTCCATTGTAAAGAACCACATTTCCCCTTTTCTGTGTGTGAATGCCTGGAAAAGTGAAGTTGTGTCTCTCTTTCCATTGTCTGCAGTACATTAGGCATATTAGCTAGTTCTGAAAACCCTCATCAGCTGTTCGGAAACATGCTTTTGATTTTCAATGTCATTTTAAATTGATTGGTGAATGTATTTATTCCTGAATGCATTCACTTCTGTGTTTAGTTTTATTGGATTTCCCCCTCTCTGATGACAGTGTTCCTAGTCTAGGCTCTGATACCCATACTTTCTTGCCCTCTGTACCTTTGTTCATGCCATGAATTTCCTGCCCTTTAATCTGTTTGGACAGTCTTGCCCCCTTCAGCTAGTCTATTGGAAGTACTCTTCTAAGTATACTTGACTATACCCAGGCTTGACTGGTCAGCTCATTCACTGCTGGCCTGCATTCCACTGGTTTTGACCATACCGGTCATGCTGATGCGCAGCCTTGGTTCATACCTAGCATTGGTTTCCTCTGCTTTTGTTTCCAGCCCATAATGCATTACTAGAGACGGGTGTAAACTGCACTCCCCCCCAACAAACTATGGAAACCTAGCACACCATGACTTGATGCTATCAAACCTCAAGTAAGTATTTGCTGTTTGTTGGCAAGATCTTTGGCCATTTCCCTTAGAGGGCCTCAGAGTTCTCGGTTAGAATCCCTAGAATCCTTCAAAGATCGGCTCAGATGCTGGGTCTGGCCAATGTGAAAGCTTTCCAGATCCTTCCTGCTGCCAGGGCTTCTACTCACCCAAAGCACCTTGTGTTGATTGTGTGTACGATTCCATGTGCACATGTTATTTCCCTCATTGGAAGCTCCTTGAGGGCAGACCTTTGTTTTCTTTGTCTTCGTACCCCCAGCACTGAGCAACATGCACGGCTTAATGCAGACTACCAGACTAAAGGGATAAATTCAGTTAGAAAGGGATAATAGGACCAGGGAAGTGACTAGAGGAGTGATGGAGTCCAACTCACATCACTTTACAGGTGGGCTCGCTGAGGCCTGGAAAGAAGAATGGTCTTACCAAAGGTCACACGGGTAACCGACGACAGAGTCGTATCAGAATCCAGGTCCTCGGCCCCCAATTCAGCGCTTGTTCTGATTCCCATGGGGCCTTCTCTCCTCACTCCCCCTTTAATCTGTAAATCACACCCTCACGCACACTCCAAGGTCCCTGTTGTCCAAAGGCTGTAGCTGACCTGGCCTGTGGTTTGCTAGAGTGGTCAGTAGGTGGTGCCAAAGAATAAAAAGCTTTATTTTTTTGATCTTTGTCCCCCGGCCCTTGGGCATCTCTTTGCTGTTCTGGTGGATTCTTTCCAGAGCTTTGGATGAAAGAGGCAAAGGTGAGTTAGAATGAGCATGTCATGACGCAGTTGGATTTGAGATGCACTGCCTGTGTATTAGAAACCATAATTATAAGTAACTCCTGCTGGTTTTTGAAATTACTGATATTTATATAAGTAAGTGTTCAGTTTTTAAACATCAGTAAATTACTCCATTTTGTTTCTGGATTTGGTCTTTCTATACAACTTGTGTGGAAGTTAGTGATATCTGCTTTACATGTACTTTATCCTCAGATAACTATACAATTAATAAATGCTCTAGCTATGAAGGAGAACAGCAGTATAAATTAGTTTGTAGATCATAACAAAATTAAGACTTTCTCTCATCTGCTTTGTTTTAAATTCTTTTCCTGGAATTAGTGGTAAAGGCGAAATTCAGCGTACTTAGCTGCAAACAGACTTACACTACTTTTAACGGTGATATGAAAGGAGTAGCAGAGGAGTGAAGCTGGAATTGTTAAGTTGGGGGAAAACTGAGAAATTTCTAGGAAATTGTCAATTAAATAACTCTTCAGAGGGGGACAAATGGAAAAAAACTCTTTTTGGAAGCTTGTCCCTTGCTTCCTTCAAAGTGGTGAAAGACCCGGTCTTTTCCTTTGAGCAAATCAGACGCCTTAACGGGGACATAGCCTGGTACAATGGAAAGGGGGCCCAGTTGGTGTCAGGTGAAGGTTTTGTTATCGTTCAGTCATGGCCAACTCATTGTGTCCAACCCCATTTGGGGTTTTCTTGGCAAAGATGGTGGAGTGGTTGGCCATTTCCTTCTCCAGCTCATTTTACAGATGAGGAAACTGAGACAGTTAAGTGACTTGCCCAGGGTCACACAGCTAGTAAGTGTCTTAGTTCACATTTGAACTCAGGTCTTCCTGACTCTAGGCCTGGCGCTCTATGCACTGCACCACCTAGCTGCCCTTACAGATATTTGTACCCATTTGTTAATTTAAATCTTATTTTATAAACCAGCTCTTTCCCCAAATTGATTTGCTAACTTTTACCAATTTGGTTATATATTTTGGAGGCTGAGTTCAGGGCTGACTTTATACTGGCTGAAGGAGGAAATCCGCTTTCCTAAAAGATCTCCTTTACTTTCTCTTGAGGATATTTGTATACTTGAAATTCTATCATTAGAGACGCATTTCTTTGAATCCATTTCAAATATATTGTTACTGTGTATGAAGTGGTAGCATTCTAGTGACTGTTAATTCAGGTATTAATTCACCTCAGTTTTAGTTAGTTTATCATAGCTTTTCCAAAAACTTGGCCAGTTATGAGCAAATGTTGATAGGGTAGTCGGAAGAGAGAGGCTGGAATTCAGGAAATACAGACCTGGAGGGTGACGCCAGCTTAGCTAAGCAGAAGGATGGAATGTACAGAATTCAGAACATAGCCAAGCTTCCTGAGAAGGACTCTGAAAGGAAGAGGGAAGGTGCTAGGGGTGCTTGTCTCGGGGACTTAGCGTGCCTAATGCAGGCCAAATGTTACTCGTTAGGGTACAGCTAGGTGTCGCAGTGGATGGAGCATCAGCCCTGGAGTCAGGAGGACCTGAGTTCAAATCTGGCCTCAGACCAAACTCACATACTAGCTGTGTGACCCTGGGCAAGTCACTTAACCCCAACTGCCTTAAAAAAAAAGATTAGAATTAAATAAAAAATAAAAATGTTACTCGTTAAAGAGCTCTTGAGACTTTAAAAAAGAAAAGTAGCTCTCTTGCCTTGTTTTGTGAATCTCTCTCATCCAAAGTCCAAATTAATTGTTGCAAATAGAGATCTCATTTATAACAATTATCCTTATACTTTTTTTTTTTTGGCTAGGCAATGGGGTTAAGTGACTTGCCCAGGGTCACACAGCTAGTAAGTGTCAAGTGTCTGAGACCAGATTTGAACTCAGGTCTTCCTGACTCCAGAGCTGGTGCTCTATCCATTGCGCCACCTAGCTGCCCCCTATGCTTTTTTCTGTATCATTAATTCTCTTCTATTTATTGATTAGATAAGAATAAAAGTCTTTCATAAAACATGATTTGTATTTTACAAAATGTTATCATTTTAATTTATTTTTTTATATTTTAAGTTCTAGAAGTGATGCTTGCCAGAAATACGTGGCTGTAGAAGAGGGAAATTACAGTGATGAAATTTTAAAATTATATCAACACAAACAAAAGAAATAAAGCTTAATAAAGGGAAGATTCAGTTAAGAAAAATATCTCTCATAAAGGTCTAATTTTCAAGATATACAGGCAGTTAATACCATTAAGAGCCTTTCTTCCACAGATTGGTGGTCCAAAGATTTTGAAAAGCTGTTCTTTTGTGAAAGGTGGGGATATCGTCAAATGAAAACAGCTCTGAGGTTTCATCTCACACCTAGAAAACTGGCAAAGATGACTCAAGCTGGAAATAGCCAATGTTGGAGTGGTTGTGAAAACACAGGCACGCTAATATGCTGTTAGTAGAGCTGTGAACAGGGCAGTTGGGAATTGTAGGGGATAAAGTGTCTGAAATGTCAACACCCAGGTATCTCATCGTTATGAGATTACGGACAGAAAGGTCATGTATACATCCAAATATTGATAGTAGCCATTTTTATGGTAGTAAAGAACTGGAAAAAGTAATTGCTCGCTGATTAGGGAATGACTAAATAAATTGGGAATGGAATGAAATATTGCTGGGCTGTAAGAAATGATAACTATGAAGAACTCAGGTGAATGTAAAAATGCTTGTAAGAATTATATAAAGTTAAGTAAGCAGAACCATAAAAAACAAAATACACAATGACTACAACAATGTAGGTAGAAAAAGAATAAGAAACCAAACCTTAATACTGGGTAACTAACATGAACGAGCATGGACTGTGAATACAGAATGTCGCAGATACTGTCAGATACATTTGTTTTTTATCAGTCTTGCTAAACTTCTGTTTCTTCAGTTTTTTAATCTTTTTTGTAGGCATAGCTTTCTGAGAAGGGAATAGATGTGATATAAAAACAAATGTCATTAAGACATTTTAAAGAAGAGAAGTCAAAGCAACGATTTGCTGCCTACAAGAAACACATTTAATACATTTGGCATCTACAATAGAGTTAAAAAGAGTGACTGGAACAAAATTTGTTATCATTCATGTGACTCTAAAAAAAGTAACAGTGGCAATTATGATTGATATGGTGACAATAATAATTGATTAATTTTAAGAAAGACAAATGGGAAAATGACATTTTATTTAAAGGTCCCACAATGAAACAGTATCATTATTTTTTAAATTAAATTTATTTTCATTACATTTAAAAACAATTTTAAAAATTTGTTCTTGAAACTTATGATTTCCAAATTCTCATCTTCTTTCCTTCTCCTCCCCTGTCATTGAGAAGGTAGGCAATTTGATATCAGTTATACGTGTGCAGTAATCCAAAACATATTTCCATATTATTCCCTATTGTGAAAGAAAACAGAGACAGTGAAAAAAAGTGAAAAATAGTATGCTTTGATCTGTATTCAGACTTCATCAGTTCTTTCTCTGGAGGTAGATGGCTTTTTTTTTTTTTTTCATCATAAGGCCTTCAGAATTATCTTGGATCTTTGTATTGCTGAGAATTGCTAACTCATTCACAGTTGCTGTTACAAACAGTATTATGAAATATATTATTAATTATATATGCACCATTATTAAATATATATGCACCAAATGGCATAGTACCTTCAGCTTTTAAAGGAAAAACTAGCTGAACTGCAAAAATACATTGATATGAGACTTTAACATTCTTATATCAGAGCTGGATAAATCTATAAAAAGAATAAGTAAGAAATATGTAGATTCAAAAAATTGATGGAAATTTCATATTTGAAAGCTCTGTGGTGACTTAAGCAAAGAAATTAAAAATGTACATGTTTATTAGCATCGTGTAGTATTTTTACAAAAAGTGAATCATGTGAGGGAATAAAGAAATCATATGTAAATGTAAAAATGCAGAAATAAGAAAGACATTCCTTTATAGATGTTAACACAATAAAAATACTAATCAATAATGAAGTATTAGCAAATAGAAATTAATATTGAAAAATGAGTGAACCAAAAGAAAATTGTAGAAATAACACATAATTATGAAGAGAAAGACAAGAATGATACAACATACCCAGACTTATAGAATGTAGTTATAGCAGGCCTGACAGGAAAATTTATGTCAAAAAACACCTATTAAAAATAGAAAAAAAAGACTGCCCATGAACATACAATTAAAAACTAGAAAGTAAACAAATTAATGTGTACAAATGAAGAAACCATGAAAATTTTGAAAGTAGATAAAATTAAAAATAAAAGGAACTGACCAAACTAAAAGACCAATAATATTCATAAATTATTAGCTAAACTGATCCAAAAAGAACAGGAGGAACATTAGTCTACAAAAATAAATAATTGGACAAGATGAATTTACAGTAAAGAGGAAATGAAGAACTTTATAAAAAACTACTTTAACAGTTATATACCAGCAAAACTGAGAGCACGAAGGAAGTCGATGAAATCCTCTCCATTACATCTGCAAAAAATATAAAATATCAAATTGACAAAACAAGACACATTTTAAAAAATTCAGTCTTAGAAAAAGGTAGCAAGTTGTAAATGCAATATCACAGAAACAATTCCTGGTTCATATGAATTATGAGTGAATTCTAGCAAATATTTAAATAGCAATTTAAAGCTCTAAAAATTATTCTCAAAGAAATTGAAAAGTTAGTTAATCTGTCAAGCTACTTTTATGAGACAAGTATGATTCTAATACCCAAACGAAGGAGAGACTAATCCAAGAAAGATACTTGGAAACCAGTTTTACAAAAAAAAAATTTTTGATACAGAAATAAAGTGAAATTTTAGCAAAGAGAAGGCAGTGTTTTAATGTACACACACACACACACACACACACAGAGTGTACTTTGACAAAATTGGTTTAATACTTCACACCAGGGATACAGGGATGGTTAAGTAATATGAAAGCACTTAATAAAAAAAACCCAAAATGCCATTTTATCAATGATGATACTTTCTTAGTTAGTGTACGGAGTTGTTGTTATGCTGCTCAATAGAAAGGGGATATTTCAGTAGGACTGTGTGAAATAATATCAGTTCATTTGCAGGAACAAAAAGCTCCAGAATCTCAAAGGAAATAATGAAGGAAAAAAGTAGGAATTGAGGGGCAAAGAATTTTATTGTATTATAGTCATCGTCCAAGCCATCTGATACTGCTTTAAAAATAACCAGGGTGACTATTGGAATACAACAGAGGAGCAGGCAGACACACCAGGCTTTGACTCGATTGACAGATGCCTCCTGGCAAAATTGCCTCAATTGATAGGATCATAGATGCAGGTTTGCAAGAGCCTTTAGAAGTTGTCTTGTTCATCTTGCAGAGGAAACTGAGAGGGGAGTGACATGCCCCAAATCCTGGGTAGTCACAAGCAGACAGAGGCTTGGTCCTCTGCCACCAGGCTGTCCCTACTCTTGGTGGTTTGGGGTTTGAGGAAGCCATTTTAAAACCTGTCACATTGATATGCTTAATGGCAAAATGGGCGATGGCATGACCTGGGAGAGAGAAGGCTAGTTGGCAGAGTCAGGAAAACCAGGAGGTCAAGCCATGTCTCTGCCGCATGTTGTCTGGACGACCGAGTCAAACCCAGGAATATCTCAGTGTTCCCGTCCCCGTCTAGGATAGGAGAAATGGCAAAACCATCTATGGTGGTAGACCAATTAAAGGTAATTTGCTTTTCTTTCAAATTCTTGAGCAGGTACTGTTTTCTTTTTATATTCTTTCACATTAGTACTTTACAGATGTGATGACATCTGTTTCTTTAATAAAATAACATCAAGGTGAAGACATTTTCATTGTTTGGATTATTTTCTTGACATAGTTGCCACATAGGTCCTTAACTAATAGAATTTCTTTTGTTTTGTGTTCCCAAGTGGTCATATGCTTTAGAGAAGCCAAGTACTGGCAGCATATTTAATATCGCTTGGTCGATTGATGGCACTCAGATCGCTGGAGCTTGTGGAAATGGACAAGTGGTGTTTGCTCATGTGGTGGAGCAGCGTTGGGAGTGGAAGAACTTTGAAGTGACCTTAACCAAGAGAAGGACCATGCAAGTATGCATTCATAATTGCTTGGAGTGTTTGACTTTCGGGTTATGGAATTGTTCCAAGCTGTGTGACTTAACAGTGAAAAACATCAGAACCCGGGTCAATGTAGTGACCAGTAATGACTCTGAAGGACAGAATCTTCGAGGGAGGGCTCACTCTTCTCTCTGCAGGATTGGGGTTGGGGTGCACAGTCACTGGGAAGCAACATTGGTGTTTAAAAAAAGTGTCTGCACAGCATTTGTCTTATGGAAAAATGATTGGTGTAGTTCACAAAATAGACTGGTTTAAGAAAAACTGTAAATGAAACTTTTATACAAGCAATTGCATTTTTAATGTACTTGCACATTGAAAATATAATTTTTTTGCAAAGATTTAATTTATACGCTTATTTACTATGCTCATGTTTACCAGTCATTGCATTTTCACAATAAGGGCAATACTATTTGCAGATTACCCATATGAACAAAGACTGACATGCTCTGCCTCTTTTCTTGCCTGTAACCATTGTACTGTGCTCTACTCACCTAGCCCTCCAGAGTATGCTTTCACTATGGCATTCTTGCTTTGGTGGGTAAGGCACAATGAACATTCTTTGCCCCTCAAAGGGCTTCCTGGCCCAAAATTGTTTCCCTCCTTCTTCATTCAGAACTCTCATTCCCTCACCTCAGTATAGCTGTTTCAGCTAGATGTTAAGAGGAAAGTATACAAATTAATTAAAACCAGGTTAGAAATACCTGATAGTATTTTGAACTTTCTAAACATACTTTCAACTTTATAAAAGTATGCATGTTAATCAAAATCTCTAATTGGTGGAAATTCTGATAACGTGCCAAAATAAAGAGAAAAGGTTGGGGCAGTGTAAAATAAGATGGTTTTGGCCAAGAGGACAGTTTGGAGACATACTTGTCCAGCCTTGTCTCATGCCCCAAAGTCTAGGTTTCTTAGCTTCTTCCCTTCCCCCATAGATTCTCTAAAAGTTCTAAGGCATAATACAGATGATTCTGCATTGGAGGATGGAGAAGGCCCTGAAGGGCAGAGGCTCTCAGCTTTTTGTAGATTAGAACTGCCTACCTTTCCTCTTAAACTTGGGGCTTCCAGCTCAAGTAAGTACTGACCAGGTGAATTCCAGTTCTGGAAGAATGGCTTCATGGACAGAGATTATTTATTAGCCCCCTTTTGCAAGCAGGTTTTTTTTTTCCATTTAAAACATGTAACAGTTTATTTGAATTGTAACGATTTTTGTTATAGTTAAAAGGATTTTGCCTTGCACATAGTAGGTTGTTTTAAAAGTGTTTGCTAAATCAAATTGAATTGCTAATTAAAATTATTTGTAGATAAGCAGAAGTTGGTACTTTTATCACTAATTTCCAACTGTTGCCAATCACGACCCACTCAATGCTGGTTTTCATTTCAGTGAATATAACCGGCCCTGAATCTGCCTGACTCTGTCTCAGACTTGAAGCTACCTCTGACCAATGTTAAAACTCCTGAAAGCCACTTTTCTGTTACAGGCTTTTAACTCAGGGGTTTTCAACCTTTTTGGTGTCCTCAACCCCTCGGCAGTCAGTCTGGTGAAACTGTGAACCCCTTCTCAGAGTAACGTTTTTAAATGTATGAGATAAAATGTGATATGGAGGATGGCAAAGGAAGACAGAGGTTCGTGAAAATAAAGATGTAATCTTTTTTTTGACATCCAAATTCGTAGACTACCTGAAATGTGTCAGCGGTTAAGAGCTCCTGCTTTCGGAAAGCCTGGATGGCCACAGTTTGGTCACTCTGACACTCTCACAGTCTAAGTCCCCAGCCCTCCTCAGTCCCTTGGCACAAGGAAGAGACCTGTGTGGTTGAGCCAATGCCAGAAAAGAGATTGTGGCCTGTGGCCAACACAAATCTTTGTTACTATCCTTTTCCAATCAGTAACATTTTACTTTAAAAGGAGAAGGATCTGTCCTTCCTCCACTGTGGATTTGGCTTCCATGTAGTCAATGATTAATTTCTTATGTCCTAGCTAATAACTCTAACTGGCTTCCCTCTCAAACCTTTTTATTTTTAAAGGGTTCATACTACTTTTTCCAGAAAATGCCATTTTAAACACATTGAAGCAGAATTTGGTGTGCTTTCTAAAAAGAGATATAATGTGAGTTCTCCATAATATCAGAATTCCCAGGCCTATGTGTCCTATTACTTTGATAACATCCCAAAGGATAATCTTGGCTTTTTTCTTCAGTGGCACTACTTTGGGAATGCTTTTCCCCCTTGTGATCAATGATGACTTCTAACTTAGGCTTTTGCTACACATATTTACATCTGGGTAATTTTTCAGTTTCCTATATTCTTTCTGCTTGTTTTTTATTGCTCATTCCCTGTTGAATTTCCTCATGTTCTTAGGAGGTGACTTTCCCAAATTATTATGGTCGTTTAGAATTTTTCCCTGTCTTCCAATTTGTTACAGACTCTTCCTGATTAAATATTATTTGCACATTTGATGTGCACTATATGCTCTTTAATGAGGTTTATTTTATTTTATCCACTTAGGTTCGGAATGTACTCAATGATGCAGTGGATTTATTGGAATTCCGTGATAGAGTCATCAAAGCATCTTTGAACTATGGACACTTAGTTGTTTCAACATCTCTTCAATGTTATGTGTTCTCGTAAGAGTCTTGAATTTCCAAATAATTTAAAGTTTTATTTTGCTATGGAAATTTATACTAACAAACTTCATCTTAAACACAGTTTAGTTGTGAGATGAATGAAAAGTCCGAGAGACAAAGTTTCTGGATCATTAATAATCAATTTATTAATTAGGTTAGCAAATAATAAATTGATGGTCATTGAGATGATCCAGTGCTTAAATGCCTTTGGAAAAGTAGGTGTCCTTGACAGGTGGAGATCACCCCTTAACTGGTGAACAGTCACAGAGGGGGTGGGCATTTTGATGAGGAGGTGGCCAAAAGTCTTCAGCTCCTCCTGCTGAGAGCTTGACTTGATCATGAGACGCTGCTGCCTCCAGTTATCTGGAGGAAAAGTGTCCATCTCTACCCAGACCACTTAAATTGAATGCTGGGCCAGAATTCATCGAGATTAGATTCTCTTTACACTTTAATCAGAAAGAAGCTTTCCCAGGTGGGTGGAATCCCTTAAGACAGAGAAGAATGTTCCCAGGCTTAGGCCAGTCTCCTTGTCAGCCCTGTCCTTCAGAGGCTGCCTTGACTTACCCGGTCAAGGCTTTGAACAAGGAAGCAAAAAGAGAAAGAACCCTGGATCCTGATATTAATAATCATTTCTCTCATTTGCTATTACTTTTTCATACTGATGACATCATTGTCATTATTATAAAAATCTTAATAATTTTGTAAATGGAAAAAAATAGAATGACTCTTCTTTTTCCTGGGGCTCGTTGTCACCCAAAGTAGTATACGCAATCTGTTATCAGAACCAGTAGGTAAGAACTGTGACCACATCAAATCTGGCCCTTGTTGTGTAATGATAAGCTTGCATCTTGTGTGTCGGCAAGCCTGCTACTGTTCCAGGGATGCAGCTTGGGTAACCTTGGCCACCTGGAAGCTGATGAAAGAAATGGCAGTTTAGTAAAGGAAGGAGGGAAAAGAAGACGACTTCCATGTGACTTGTGTTTCAGTACCATCCCAGTACTGCCCCTAGTATTCACCTTTTCCCTCTTTCCTCACATTGAGGAAGAAGCAAATTGGATGAAACTTGAGTTCCCATGAGATGGCATCTAGGGACTTGTAACTGCGGGGGACAAAGTGAAGGGTAGGTAAGGAGACGGAAGAGTCCTTGAGTCTAGTCTGTTCCTGAAAGCACCCCTTGGTGGCTTGGAGACGAGATTTCTGACTCCAGGCTCCCTCTCTTTCCATCCTACTACTTCTTCCCAGCAATCAGTACTTTAGTACCTGCTGTGCTCCAGGCTCTACCATAGGCATGCTCTGCGATCAGGAAGCTTTGAGTCTGTTGTGGGGTGCAGCATGCTTACAGATTGTTCATTTAAAAAAAAACTTACGGACCTACGTTCTGATTTATTCTTACTTTCAATAATGCGCTAGGATGAAAGCTCCTTTTGAACATAGGTTGGTTGTCATCACCCAAAGGTTTTAATAAGCAAACATTGTAAAATTGTGCTGGACAAAGTACAGAGCAGATTAAGTGAAGGAAAACATTGCCTTAAGAAATTTAGACTGAAAATCTCTTAGATCATGAGAGTAACTGTTCTTTAAGAATGGAATTGAGGCCCATTTAAGAAAAGAAATGCCAGTGCGCGAGCAAAAGCACTGCATTTTTAAATTGTACTCTCAAAATAATCCACTACTTCAACATGCCAAAACGTTTTATAAAAGGTAAACTTACATTAAACATCTAAGTGAATCGTTTGATTGTTATTTAATTATTTTATGTTTTTGAAATGTTAACAAACATATGTTTTATTTCTCTTTTAGTACAAAGAACTGGAATACACCACTTATATTTGACCTGAAAGAAGGAACTGTTAGCTTAATTCTGCAGGCTGAAAGGTAGCTTATTTATTTTAATATTTGATCATTTGGATTTGGGTTAAAATATGCATGTTTTCAGCATTCTTCTCAGACAGTGAGATTCTTTAATATGAGGACCAGATAAAAAACAACATACAGTTTTAAGAGTTTAAGTTAAATTTCACAGACTGCTCTGTGAATACTTTGCCTTATTGAGTATGGTACAGTTTTCCTAGCAGAATGTATTTTTAAAAGGGAAGAAAATGAGCTCCTCAGAGCTATTTGCCTTTGCTTTTGATATCTCACATTAAAAAACAGAATAATTTCATTTAATTAGCTAGTTATTTTGGTAAAAGCTTAAAATAACATACTGTGAAATAGAAAATACATAGAATAAGCAATTGTATTTTCTTTTGAACTGTATGTGTTGTGTTTTTGCTTTATTTGCTTTCAAAAAAATCCTAATTTGGGATTACTAACACTAAGCTTGGAAATAAAGAAAAAATATTTTTCTTCAGGGAAGAGTTTTCTCAATCAAGAAAAGATGCTTTCTCTGTTGCTTCTGTGTTTTCTACTGTAGCCTCTAATTTACGCAGGACTCCAAGAGCCCTATCTCATATGAATCCAGTGTTCTTAAACAATTTGCGCTCAGTCCATCTGAATCAAAGGCCATGTACAGAAGCACCCCTATTACCTGGGGGTTATCAGCCACCTTTGGCTGTTGAGAAAATGGCCTCTTCATACCCAGACTTGCTCCCATACAGCCCTTGCTTCAAAGTCACATCTTTGATTCCTAGAATTCTTCATAGACGTGGCTGACAGATTTTCCCTCCTGTACTATATATGGGAAGCTCCAGTCTAGAGGAAAAGAATTGTGAGGAACGTCTAGAAGATGTCATGGTGTATTTTCAACGTAGGGAACTATCTTGGCAAAGGCATGGATAGGGAAATGCAGGATAAGTTCATGAAAAAGGGATCAGTTTGGTTTTATAAAAGTTTACAATAAATAGCACGAGAGGCTAGAAAGGAGGGATGGACCCAGGTTGTTGAATGAGCTCTCTGTAATACATTTTATGTCTCCCAAATGTGATTAAAATAAAGAAATAATTTATCTGGAAATTTCACTTATGTGGGAATGATGGTGAATTCAATTTAGATTAACAGACATTTACTACCGAAGGAAATAGGAAACTTTTTGTCTTCAAAGACTTTATTCAACTGAGTAGATAATTGAGTTGTGACTATAACCAATGTATAAAACTTTTGTGTGTTTGTGGACTTTTAGTCAGTAGTGGTTAATTAAATAGTCTTTACAACATGTCTGTATTTGTAATATTGTTAGTTTTGTACAGAAATTGATTTCCTTTTTGTGGGATGATATACTGATTACATCAAACCCCAGAAGATTACAGTAGTTTGTCAGTGACATCTATAATTACTCAAAAATGATTAACAGTCCATACAGAAAAAACTAAATGTATGAAAGTGGAAAAATGACATGTGGTTTGGTGTTAATTCATTGAGGTAAGAGTATACCAATAAATGTATCTGGAACATTTCCCCCAAGATGGCAAGTTAAACTCAGAGTTGAATATAGAAAAAAGAGCGAGCTAGACTTCATTTAAGAAAATATGCAGTAGAGGCTGGAATGAGGTAGAGCCAAGATGGTGGGGTACATGCCAGGACCCAGCTGCACTCTCCCAACATCCCCTTAAACAACATTGAAATAACACCTCGTATCAAATTTTGGCGTGTCAGAGCCATTCACCCATTTATCCAGCCTAAGACAACTTGGGAGGTCTTCAGGAGAGGTCTGTAACACCGGGGGGGGGGGTGCGGGCTTGGAGCATGGCAGGAATGCCGGTGGCAGACCTTGGAGGTGGCAATGATGGCGGCAGCTGCAGCAGCTATGGGAGCTCTCAGCCCAGAAATGCTAAGGGGTCAGACAACTGGTCGGAAAGAGACTACAGGGGACATGACTCCAGGTGCAGCTGGTGCTGATGGGTAACTCTATTGCCCATAATCATCTCTGAGTCACAGTTCCACGGCAGAGGAAAGTGCTTGTGATGAATTACAAGGGAGCAGGAACTGTGGTCATGATTCCAGGGCCAAGAGGAGCACTAGCACTTGGCAGCTGCAGGGGACTAGGGACCCTTTCTAGATAAAGACCAGAAGGCAGAGCAGTGACCACACCTCTCCCTAGATCGTACCACCTTGGAAGCACTGAAACTTGCAGACCCCCAGAACTAGCTCTGAAAACAAAAGCACGAAAAAGCCTGAAGTTTTGGGACAGTGCCTCCTCATCCCAGATGAGCAGAGTCCAACTATAACATAAAGTTCAAAGTCAAGAAATAGGCTGGAAAAATGAGTGAACAACAGAAAAGGAGCCTGATCATAAAAAGATGCTATGGTCTCAGGGAAGGACCAAGACATAAACTTAGAAGAAGATAATGTGAAAAGAGTTACAAGCAAACTCTGCCCCCCCCATCTCCCCTCAAAGAAAGCCCAACAAGAATTCCTGGAGGTGTTAAAGAAAGAGACAAGAGTGGTAGAGGAAAAATTGGGAAAAGAAATGAGAGTAATGCAAGAAAATTATGAAAAGAGAATTAACAGTTTGGTAAAAGAGGCACCAAAAAAATACTAAAGAAAATAACACCTTAAAAAACAAAATTGGCTTAACAATAACAAAAATTCACTGAAGAAAAGAGCTCCTTAAAAAGCAGAATTGGCCAAATGGAAAAAGAGGTACAAAAGCTCATTGAAGACAATTATTCCTTAAAAATTAGAATTGGGAAAGTGGAAGATAATGACTCCATGAGACTTCATAAAACAATAAAACAAAGTCAAAAGAGTGAAAAAGTATAAAAAAAAAATGTGAAATGTCTCATTGGAAAAACAACTGACCTGGAAAATAGATTGAAGAGAGAGAATTAAAGAATTATTGAATTATCTGAAAGCCATGATCAGAAAAAGAACCTAGATATCGTATTTCAAGAAATTATCAAGGAAAATTTCCCTGATATCTTACATTCAGAGAGTAAAATAGAACTTGAAAGAATCCATTGATATCCTCCTGAAAGAGATCTCCAAATGAAAACTCCTGGGAGAAACTATTACAGGTAGCCAGAAAGAAGAAATTCAAGTATCATGGAGTCACAGTCAGGAGCACACAGGATTTGGCAGCTTCCATGTTAAAGAAGTGAAGGACTTGGGGTATGATATTCTGGAAGGCAAAGAAGGTAGGATTACAACCAAGAATAACCTACCCAGCAAAACTGAGTACTATCCTTCAGGGGGGAAAATGGATCTTTAATGAAATAAAGGACTTTCAAACATTTCTGATGAAATGACCAGAGCTGAATAGAACATCTGGCATTCAAACAGAAGACTCAAGAAAAGCATAAAAAGATACCCGTGAAAGAGTAATCTTAAGGGACTCGATAAAGTTAAACTGTTTACATTCCTGTATGGGAAGATGATATACATAACTCCTAAGAACTTTATCAGGGCAGTCAGAAGGAATCTGTATAGACACAGGGCACAGATTTGAGTTGATTATGTTGGTGTGATCTCCAAAAAAAAATTGTAGGGGCGAGAAAGAGGGATGCATTGGGAGAAGAGGGAAGGGAAAAGTAGAATGGGGAAAATTTTCTCAAATAAAAGAGACATGTCGGGAAGAGCTTTTATAATAGAGGGGAAAATAGGGAGGTAGTGGGCAATGTTTGAACCTCACCGTCATCTGAATTGGTTCAAAGAGGGAATATATAAAAACAAGTATAGAAATCTGTATCACCCAACAGGGACATAGAAAGGGAAGGGGGCTAATAAAAGGGAGGGCAGATTAGGGGAGGCAGTGGTCAGAAGCAAAATAGACTTTTAAGGAAGGACAAGGTAAAAAGAGAGAGAAGGATAAACAGAAGAAAATAGGATGAAGGGAAATACACAGTTAGTAATCGATTATAACAGTGAATGTGAATGAGATGAGCTACCCCGATCTACCAGTAGGTTGTATACAGGTATACACACTTAAAACAGAAAGACACACACAGAGTTAAAATAAGGAGATGGAGCAGAATCTTTTATGCTTAAGCCGAAGTAAAATGCAAGGGTAGCAATCATGATCTCAGATAAAGCAAAAGCAAAAATAGACCTGACTAAAAGAGATAAACAGGGATAAATACTTTTTTTGCTAAAAGTTACCACAGACAATAAAGTAATATTAAAAAATAGTTATGGCAAGTTTCTCTGATAAAGGCCTCATTTCTCAAATATGTAGAGACTGGATCAAATTTATAAAAATAAGAGCCATTTCCTGATTGATAAATGGTCAAGGGATATATATGAATAGGCAGTTTTGAAAAGAGACCAAAGATCTCTATAGTCAAATAAAAATGCTGTAGATCACTATTAATTAGACAACTCTGAAGTACCACCTCACACCTATCAGAAATGACAAATGCTGGAGGGAATGAGGGGAAAATAGGAAAATAGGAGTGTTATGTGTCTGAGGCCAGATTTGAACTAAGGTCCTCCTGACTCCAGGGCCAGTGCTCTATACACTGCACCACCTAGCCGTCCCTCAGTAGATTCTTTAGTAGATTCCTTTCAAAGTGAGTGTTGTATGTTGGACGTTAAATGCTAAATTCTGAAACTACAAAGTGAAACAATGAATTTTTTGAAAACTACAAAATTGATTTGTAGCATTCCATCATGCTCAATTAATGCTTTAAAAATATTTTCTATATCATTTCATTATGAGATTGGTCTGTCAAACAAAGCACTAATAATTAAAATGTATTCTCTAAGTGAAAAAAATGATGAACTCTGAGTGTAATTTTGAAGTATAATTTTCTTGCTTTTTTATTATTTTTTTGCTTTGGTGATATGTCTGATATGGAAATATGTTTTGTGTAATTTCACATGTATAATTGATATCTTATTGTTTGCCTTCTCAATGGGTGAGGGAAGAGAGAGAATCTGGAACTCAAAATTTAGAAAGAAAAGAATACCAAAAACAAATAATAAAAAGAAAGAAAAGACAGTGCTTTCAACCATCCCAAGCTGTGCCCTAGAGCAAAAAACTACCTATTTAACCTAAATATACTTTTGGTGATACCATATGGTGGTAGATTTTGGCCTGACATGATGTTTGCAGAATTAGGATTGTTGGTGGCATACACACAGCCTTGGAGGGCATATCATGGATGTGTAGTGTATTTTTAGCGACTTTGTCCACATAAGAATAGCATGAAGGACATTATTCAGGAAATGTATGATGTGAATGAGAGGTGCACCCATCCTGTGATAAGAGCCTGAGATGCCAGATAACAGACCCAGGACTCCCTCAGGGTCTGCTGCCCTTCTTGGTGAAGGCCCTTCTGTGGTGGGCAACTCACAGGGTAGGAATGCTTGATGTGGTCCTGATTGGTTTGTACAGAGTAGGGGAAGGGCCACATGTAGGGGACCATTACAGGTCATCTCTGAAATGATGAACGGTGTTTGTGTGTGCACATGCATACATGCAGACACACATGTGAGGAGGATCCATTGTCAAATAAAGGTAGCCCTCTTCCTTTAATACTTCTGTTACCTGGGGTCAGGGTAGCGTCCGACCCTGTGCTTTGAATAAAGCTTGAAATGAAAGTGCTAAATGAGCCTGGGACTGTGTTGTGAACAAAAGTGGAAAATCAGCAGTCATTTCTTCATCAATTAATTATATATGGCTTTGTAGAAGCAAAATCAATTATTGGGCTGCTCAGTGTAAGGATAAATGGGCTGTTGTTTAATTTTCTAATTGTTCCCATTTTGGGACTAAAGCCCATCCTCTGTCAGCCATGATGTATTCAAATCCATCAAATATAGTATTCAAATATTTATTCAATACCAATCCTGCATTTAATGAGCACCATGAGGGTAGATAGACACATTTATTAAGTGCCACTGGGGAGTTACACCCTTTTAGGTAAGACAGATTTATTTGAATACAGGTATGGGAAAAACCTTTGGATCTGGAGTCAAAAGACCTGAGTTCAAATCCTATCTTTGTGTGACCGTGGGCAAGTCTGTTGGCTTTTCTGTGCCTCGTGTAGACTTAAAGGGTTGGGTGAGTTGCTCTCTGCAGCACCCTTCCCTCCTCAGTCTTCTGTGGCTGCTGGGTCCAAGGGTCAGGAAAGGGACACATGCTGTGTGAATTGTCCGTCACGATTCCAGCGAACAGTATGAGCGTAGGAAGGAGATGGTAAACTGACGGCCTCTCCCAGGTTCATCCCAACATTCTCACTGCGGCTTCTACGGCACATCCATCCCTTTCCTTCCACTGCCATGACCGCTCTGGCTCAGACCACTCTGCCTCAGACCCCAGCACTGCACCCTGGACTCGTGGCTCCTGGCCGGGAGTTTGAACTGTACGGTTGTTTCTGCCCAGCGATGGCTGTTTTACTTCATAAACTACCAATACCGTCCTTTTGTTTCCTTGTACCCATTCTGCCAGAATAACCAGATGATTAAGTCTTTTTATTTAGGTTTTGCTTTCCTTGTCCAATGTAGCTCTCCTATTCAGGGATTTGTATCCCCTGCCTATCTCTGTCACACCCGCACACACTCTTTCTCACATTCACACGCAGCACAAACCCGTATTCATTTCTTTATTACAAAACAAGAGGGGGAGAGAAGGTATGTCCATATAGAAATTCAGAATAAATGACACCCTCATGGTCTCCTCTGGCCAGTCTCCTGTGCGTCATTTCCATCTGGAGGAAGCTGGGACTTTGTCATGGGCAGCAACAGCCTCTGTGCCATTTTGATCCCAGCTCTGCTCTCGTTGTTTCAGGGTTGGGAGGTGAGGGCTGCTCTTGTTCACTGGCGGTGCTGTTGATGAATTAAAAGTGTTTTTGAAAGCACTGTCCTGCAGCCAACGCTCTGCTCAGAAACCTCAGATTCCCTCTTACCATGCTGCTCCACTTCATTTGGGCGGCCTGCCTCGGCTTGCCTGCAGCACACCTTTGCAGACTGGTGGCACGTTTTTCACCTAAAGCCTCTGCTTGGCCGTCCCTATCCTGCCTTCATGTCCTGGCACTTCTCTCGAGACATGCTGTATCCCTCCAGTTGAACCTAAGGTTCTAAAATGGAAGGAATCTTTTTCATTGTCTTTTGTTCTCCAGTACTCATCACAGTAATTAATAGATATTTAATAAATGTTTGTGGATTGGATTTGGAATATGGAATATTTGTAAGGAATAGTATGATATAACTCTGGCCTGATTGAATTCAGGGACCTTGAATGCCAGGCTAAGGAATCTTCACTCATAAGACAGGAAACCAGTTAAAGAGTATGAGCATATGGGTGACAGGACCAGACAGACACTCATGAAGAAAGTTCAAGTGGCAGTGATATGAGGGGTCAACTGGAGGGAGGCCATTGTTGAGTAAGGAAGCTATTGTAGCCATGCAAAGGGGTGGCGGTAATGACCTGTCTGAAGACAGAGTTACAGGGAGAGAAGCGGTGGCCGGTGAAGGGGAATCCTGAACGAGAGCCCCCAGGGCTTGTGGATCGCAGTTGTGTATGAGACAGCAGGGAGGGAGAAAAACGGAGACAACACAAAGATCTCCTGCGTGGAAGTAACTCAATACATGACATTCCCAGTGAAAGAGGCAGTGATGTCAGTGAGAGAAACAAATTTGGGAGGAAGGCTAAGTTAGGAGCCTGTTGTGTTTGGGGTGCTAGCAAGACAGCCCCATGGAGATGCAGATAGTGAAGACCGTGGCCCCTGGGAGTTACATAAGGGCTAGAGTTGGAAGTTTTGGAGGCATTCACACAGGTGACAGTCGAACCCATGGAGTGAATGAAATGAGGAGAAAATGTTGAGAGAGATGACAGGAACTGCAGATAGAACGTTGGGGAACAGCTATTTTAAAGGGTTGGAAAAATGGAGAGGAACCATGGAGGAAGTAAAAGTTAGCAGGAGAATGAGATTTTTGTGTTTTAGAATCAAGGGAATAGAGAATATCCAGGGGAAAGAGTGGTAAGTTTTGTAAAATGCTGTTTAGAAGGAGGATGAGGCTATAAGAAAAGGTATCGGGGCTGGAGCTATGGGAACAAGGGCACAGAATGAAGGGGACTTCTTTGAAGATGGCCAAGTGAATTGTCATTCCTAAACTCAGCCACCCGTCATCATTTCAGAGCATCAAGAAACAGTTCCAAATGATGCCAAAGAACAACAGCCAGAGAGGATTCTGGGAAGATGACGGAGTAGGCCAGAAAATTTCAAGCTCACAAGATTTTCCTCCACAAAAGAGATAAAATAGGGCCTCTGGGTGAGCACAGAGCTGTGAAAACAAATGAGAGTAGGGGAAAGAGAGAGCTACTAGTGGGACAATTGGAGAAGATCTGAAGAAAAATCCTGGGTGCGATTTCTTCCCTGTGAAGAGTAAACACCTCCAGGCTAGGGTCCCCTTTAACAACTAGGGACAAGCCCTGGGGTTACCTGGTTTGGGAGGCTGCCCCAGCCACAGGAACTTTTACCCCCAGGACAGTGAGGGGAATTAGGCATCTGATCTAGGAACCTCTGCTGATAAGGAACGCCAGACCCAGCTGTGCCGTGGAGATGCAATGGCATCGAGAAGGAACCAGCACATGCCCAGTGATTGCAGAAGCCGTGGGGTGGGGATGCCTCTGCTGAGGGCACTTACAGGAGGCTGGAGGTCTTAGTTTGAGTTCAAGATCAGAAGGGTGAACTGAAGATTAGAGGCACCATTCCTTATACCCCAGGACTAGACGTGATTATAAAAACTATATTATTACCAAAAAAAAAAAAAATGCACAGGCAGAGGAGAAAGAATCCAACCTTAGCTATTACAGGAATAGAGAAGATCAGGGTTCGTCTTCAGAGGAGGATACTGAAGCAAAGAAACCCTATTCTGCCCCAAAGAGTAATGTCAAATGGTCATCTGCCCAAAAAAGAATTCATTGAAGAGCTTATAAAAGACTTTAAAAAACAAATGAGACTAAGGAAAAACTAAAAAGAAAAATAAGAATATAAGAAAAACAAGATTATGAAAAGAAAGTCAACCAATTAGGAAAGGAGATCCAGAATCTTAAGGAAGAAAATTACTCCTTGAAAATCATAATTGGGCAAGGGGAAGCCAGCAAAGTTATAAGACATGAAGAAATAAAAATAAAGAAATAAATAAAAGAATGAAAAAATAGAAGAGAATGTGAAACATCTCATAAGAAAAAGGACAGATCTAGAGAACAGATCAAGAAGAGAAAATATAAGAATAATTAGACTACCTGAAAGTTCTGATCAAAAAAAGAATCTTGATACAGTAATGCAAGAAATCGTTAAAGAAAATTATCCTGAAGCATTAGAACAACAGGGGAAAGTAGAAATAGAAAAAATCCACTGATCACCACCTGAAAGAGAATCTATGAGGAAAACTCACAGGAATATTATAGTCAAATTCCCAAACCCCCAGATCAAGGACAAAATATTATAAGCAATAAGAAAAAAACAATTTACATATGGCAGTACCACAGTTAGAATCACACAAGACCTAGCAGCAGTGATACTAAAAGATTGCAGGTGTTGAAACACTGTATATCAAAAAGCAAAAGAACTTAGCTTCCTGCTGAAAATTTCATACCCTGCAAAGCTAAGCATAATTCTGAATGAAAAAAAAGTGGACATTTGGAAAACTGTCAGTCTTTCAGGTATTTGTTAAAAAAAAAACAAACCAAAAACCAACCCCGAACTCAATAGAAGATTTAACATACAAGAGTCAAGAAAAATGTAAGATATATACCAATGACCAATTACAAGGGACTAAATAAGGATAGAATGTTTACCTTTTATGTGTGAAAAATATAAAACCTGTGTCTGAGATTGTTACTAGTAATTTGGTAACTTATAAGGAAGATTGGGGTAGACCTGAGTATGATAGGACTTCAAAAAGTAAAACCATTCAAGTACAGCTAAAAGAGTAATTATGTTTCACAAGAGAGGTGCAAGAAAAACCACCAATACAGAGGAATTAGATGGGGAAGGGGGCTGTTAGTTCTGGAAGCCTCCTCTTATCAGCAATGGGTTTAGGAGGGGAATATATATATATACATTTAGAAGAGTATAAAAATCTCCAAGTTTAGAAAGAAATGAAACTCTAAAAGGGTAGGAAGGGGGGGAGAGGATAAAGGAAGGATCTTTAGAGGGCAGGGTGTGGGAATAGGTTAAAAGGGGGATATAGAAGGGGATTTAGATTTAGGGGAATGGGAGGATAAGGGAGGGATTGCTGGAGCAGAAGTAGGTTAAGTAATAGGAGGGTAAGGTAGCAGGTAGAAGTAAAGGAGTTAGGAGAGAGAGGAAAAAAAAAAAGTGCACAAGGTACAGCTAGGTGGTGGATTCAGGAGGACCTGAGTTCAAATTCAGCTTCAGACACATAACACTAGCTGTATGACCCTGGGCAAGTCACTTTAACCCCATTGCCTAGCCAAAAGTAATAATAATAATAATAAAATAAAAGATATGCACAAAGATAAAAAAACAAAGATTAGGAGGAGAATCTCTTAGAGAAAAATATATGTTTTTATATGTATGTATGTATGTGTATATATGTATAAGTGTATGTATCAATATATAAATATATATGTATTTATATATAAATATATCCAATGCTCAATTGTAGCCTTGGGGTGGTGGGTAGGGAGGAGGGAGGGGGAAAAAAGAACAAAGTAAAAAATGTGTAGCAGAGAACAAAAGAAAACCTACAAGGAAGCAAAGAAAAGATGGACAGCTTTCAACTTAATGCATAGTATTTAACATAATAGGCTTTCTTTTTTTGTTGTTGTTGTTTTGGCTAGGAAGTGGGGTTAAGTGACTTGCCCAGGGTCACACAGCTAGTAAGTGTTATGTGTCTGAGGCCAGATTTGAACTCAGGTCCTCCTGACTTAAGGGCTGGTGCTCTATCCATTGTGCCACCTAGCTGCCCCAATATAGGCTTTCTTGAAATGAAAATTTTTGCTATATATTTTGAATCCTCTCCTATGTTCTGCTGTGCACGTGACATTTTTTTGTTTTTTTATTTTATATTTAAGTTTATAATGTTTCTTTTTCTTTTCTTATTATGTATTTCAGTTTTAGCATTTGTCTAAAAATTAAAAAAAAAAAGAACATCCAAAGAGAAATTTGGAAAATTAATTTGTCAGTTTTTGTATTTGTAGGCATTTTCTTCTTGTCGATGGAGGAGGCATCTACTTATATTCTTATGAAGGTCGATTCATTTCCTCTCCAAAATTTCCGGGGATGAGAACAGATATTCTGAATGCCCAGATGGTATCTCTAAGTAATGATACCATAGCAGTAAAAGACAAAGCTGATGAGAAAAGTATGTATATTTTCATTTTTTACCCACATTCAAGTAAGTTTCATGCAAATGTGTTGTTACTTTTGAAGAATTACTTCTTGGGTTCTGAGGACCTGCGCTTCCCCCTGTGCAAGTACCCACAAATTGTAGACACTTTGTGATTTAGTGAATATTTGTTAAGAGTTGCTGTGGTCAAACTGTCCAAATTTAGCTCTGCTGGCCCTTGGACAACAGACCTACAGATCATCATCCCCAAGCCTGTGTTCAGAGCCTTTCCAACCTGGTAGGATCTATGTTGGAGTAGAGAATTTCTAAAAAAAAAAATTAAATAATTGAAAACATTTTTTTAAAAAATCCTCAAGTTTGGACTTGATTCATAGGCAACAACAACGTATAGTGATGATAATTTCTTGATTTAGGTTTAAAATAGATTAATTTTCAAATTTAAATGTTCATATCACATCTATTTCACTAAAATCACTACTTGTTGACTTGGATTGGATTGGAACAAAGATTATAAATCATCGTTCCCTTGCCGGGCTTAGTGTGGTTTAAACCAGAGACCGATGAAGGCTCTGCTAGCACTGCAGGTGCTGCTGGGTTCCGTCAGGTCGGAAAGGGATGTGTTGACCCGGCAGTGGGCCACGTGTCCAGGGACCAGCCACCGCAACTCTCAGAGAGACGGTCATTCCTACTTGGCTTTGAAACATGTTGGCTCTTAAATATATGTGAGGGTTTTATATTTGTCAAATATTTGGGGAATCTACAGTATGGTAAAACTACTTTATGAAGGGCCTCACTGTACCAGAGAGTTGATATATTGTGGGCTAACTTTTGTCTCATCTATTTAGTGATGTGTGGCTGTTAGTACAGCAGAGAAAATGTATCACATGAATGTCAATCTGGTCAGCCAAGCTGGCATTATGAAGGGGTTCTTCAGATACTGAGTCTGAAACTGTGCTGTAGGGTGCTAACTCCAAAAAGAGGCGCCCCTTATGGCTAGCTCCCTGGCCAGCCCCCTACAGCTCACTCAGTGATGTGAAGAGACGGCATCATTTCACATATGAATAAGAGGCACCGCTCAGAGCTGCCCTCCACCTTCCTGTTTTAAGAGGAAGTCTGGGGTCTTTAAGTGGTCTGGTTCTGACCTTCCTTCCTGATAAGCTTCAGAGTATGTAGGAATTGGATACATAAGAACAAACAGACTGCCCCAGAAAGGATCCCAGAGACAATGCAGTGTGGCAGGTACCTGAGCAGGAAGCCCCTCTGTAATGTACCTGACAAATCATCCTCCGTCCTGTGTTTGAAGACACCCCTCTGAGACAGCCCATTCCCTTTGGGATTAGTAAGGTTTTCCCGACTGACCTCAAGCCTACATTTGCCTCTTTGCGCGTCTCCCCTGTGCTCATGGTTCTGCCCCCTTGGGCCAGGTGGAACAAATATAATCCCTCTTCCCTACGACCACCTTCACATGCTTGGAGATAGCTTCCATGCACTTTCTGGCCTCAGGCCAGTCACTGAATATGCTTCTTTGGATTCTCTTCAGTGCATCAATGTGGCTTCTTAAAACATGGTGCCACAACTTCCCATGGTTCTCCATATGTCATCTACCCAGAGCAGAGCATGTTGGGAATGTGACCTCCCTGATCCTCACCATTCCACCTCTGACATTGAAGCCTGAGACATTCTTCTTGTTGTCTGCCTTCTCATGCCATTGGTTCAGAATGAGCTTGCAGACCACTGACCCCCAGACCAGCCATCTAGCGCCCTCTCTTATCTTAGGAAGTCTATTTTAAAAGGAAAAAAACCTAAAACTCAAATGTAAGCTTTTGTTTCTATCCCTATTAAATATTACAAGATCTAGTCCAACGTTCTGGCCTGTCAGATCTTTTTGGATCCTGACTGTCATATAGTGTATGAGCTGTTCTTCCCAAGTTTGTTATTTGCACATTTGAGAAGCATGGCAGTTATGTCCTTCTCTAAATCATTGGTAAAAATGTGAAATAATAGATGGCCGAACACCGTTCTCTGGCACGCCGGTGGAAACCTTCCAAGTCAGCATTGAACCATTAATGTGGCTACACTTTGAGTCAGAGCAATCAACCAGTTTCAAATCCTTCTAATTGTACCATCATTTAGCTGATACCTCACCATCTTTTCCACAAGACTAATATAGGAGACGTGGTCAAATGCTTTGCTGAAATTTAGATTAACTATTTATGGCACACCTCTGTTCTCCATCTCGGCTAACTATCAAAAAATGAAATTAATCTAATATAACCTGTACTTATGGAAACCATTTTGGCTCTTTGTGATCATTGCTTCCTCTTCTAGGAGTTCCTTAACCAACCCTTTAATAATACATTGTCGAATTTTGCCAGGTAGCTTGTCAAGTTCACTGTCCTTTAGTTTGCAAATTCTGTTAGCTTCCCTTCTTTAAAAATCAAAATATCCATCCGTCTAATTCTACAGTGCCTTTGAAATTTATCTTATTTTTTTAATTAACAAAAATCTATTGTCTTTCTTTTCTACTTCCCTGTGACCCCATTAACAAAGGGAAAGCAAAACAAAACAAAATGCTTGTCACAAACATACATAGTCAAGCTGAACAAATTCCCCACATCAGTTACTGCTCTGTCAGGTAGAGCATAGCCAGTTTGGTCATGAATGCTCCTGAATCATGGTTTGTCATTGTGTCAGTCAAAGTTCTTAAGTCTTTCAAAGGCTACAGTACTTTTCCCATTCTCCACGATCTTTTAAGATCACTGACAGTGGCTACCCCTTACTCCCTACACTGTAGTCTTGTCCTTTCCTTGATCCTGTTTCTCTGATAATCAGAACTAAACCAGTTTTGAGTCTGTTTAATTGTGCTATCCCAGAATAGTCATAGCTCTTCAGAGAGCAAGAAGGAAATTTCTTCCCTCCTTCTATTAACTCACTTCTGTGTGTATTAGTCAATGCTTTTAGAACACTCTTCTAGATTTATTCCTGGTACTGAGGTCTAGGGAAAACAGATCTATGCTAATGGTGAAAGATAAATATTTCAGATGGCTTCTTTAAATATATATGTACATAGCTTTAAGGTTTACAGAGTGATTTACAAATAACTCATTTTATTTTCACAATAACCTTGGGAAGTAGGTGCTGTTTTTTAAAAGCACATAGACTTTTTTTTTTCAGTTCCATATTTTCTATCTCCCATCTCCAACCCAATGAAAAGGCCAAAAAAAACCCAACCCCATTACAAATATGTATGCTCATGCAAAACAAATTTCCTCATTACCTATGTTTTCCATCTGCCCTCTACAAAAAGAAGAAAGAAAGAAAGAAAATATACTTTAATCTGTGCTTGGCATCCATCACTTCTTTCTCTGGAGGTGAGTAGTGTATTTCATCATGAGTCCTTTGGAATTGTGATTGGTCGTTGTATTGATTATAATTACGTAATTGATTATTGTTACAATGTTGCTGTTACTATGTAAATTGTTCTCCTTGTTCTGCTTGCTTCGCCTTGTATCAGTTCATACAAGTTTCCCCAGGTTTCTCCAGGACCGTCCCTTTCATCGTTTCTTACATCACAGATCTATTGCGTCCATATGCCAAAACCTGTTCAGCATTTCCTCACTTGGTGGCCATCTCCTTGGATTCCAGTTCTTTGTCTCAACTCAAAAAGAGCTGCTATAAATACTCATGGACATGCGGATCCTTTCCCTTTCCCTTTGATCTCTTTGGGGCATAGACCTGGTGGTAGTATGCACTATTTAATAGCTTTTGGGACATGGTTACGAATTGTTCTCCAGAATGGTTGAACCAGTTCACAGCTCTGATGAAGCTTCAGTGTACCTGTTTTCCCACATCTTCTCCAGCATTTGTCATTTTCCTTTTCTGTCATCTTCGCCAATCTGATGGGTGTGAGGAAGTACCTCAGTTGTTTTAATTTGCATTTCTCTAGTTATTAGTGATTTAAAGCATTTTTTCATTTAACTATTGATAGCTTAGATTTATTCCTCAGAAAAACTGCATTTTGGGGAATGGCTTTTATTCTTGTAAATTTGACTTAGTTCCCTATATATCTTAGAAGTGATACCAGAGAAATGTATCAGAGACATATGTTGCAAAGATTTTTCCCCCATACCTGCTTTTCTTCTAATTTTAGCTGTATTGGTTTTGTTTGTGCAAAAACTTTTTAATTTTATGTCAAAATTATCCATTTTTCCTCCTCTGACCCTCTTTATCTCTTATTTGTTCATGAACTCTTCCTCTATCCATGGATTTGACAGGTAGTTTCTTCCATGCTCCACTAATTTGCCCTATATGTCTAAGTCATGCATCCATGCTGAGCTTATCTTGGTATTTGGTGTAAGATGTTGGTCTATGCCTAGTTTCTCCCAGACAACTTTCCAGGTTTTCCTAACAGTTTTTATCAGATAGTGAGTTCTTGCTCCAATAGCTAGGATCTTTGAGTTTATGAAACACTAGGTTCCTGTGCTCATTTGCTTCTGTTTATTAAGTATCCAATCAGTTGCACTGATCAACCTCTCTATTATCCAGTATCTAATTGTTTTGACAATTATAGCTTTGTAGTATAGTTTGAGACTGATACTACTAGTCTTTCTTTCCAATTTGCTCATTGATTCTGTCTTGATATTCTTGACCTTTTGTTCTTCCAGATGAATTTTGTTATTTTTTCTAGCTCTATAAAGTAATTCTTTCGCAGTGTGGCACTGAATGAGTAAATTAGTTTAGGTAGTAAATTTTATTATATTGGCTTGGCCTAACCATGAACAATTAATATTTCTCTAATTATTTAGATAACTTTTATTTGTGTGAAGAGTGTTTTGTAATTGTGTTCATATAATTCCTGTGCATGTCTTGGCAGATAGATTCTCAAGTATTTAATACTGTCTGTCGTTATTTTAAATGGATTTTCTCTTTCTGTATCTTTCTACTGGGTTGTGTTGGTAATATACAGAGATGCCAATGATTTATGTGGGTTTATTTTATATCCTGCAACTTTGCTGAAGTTACTCACTGTTTCACTTTGTTTTTTTAGTTGGCCCTTTAGGCTTCTCTAAGTAAATAATCACATCGTCTGTAAAAAATAATAGATTTTTTTCTTCATTGCAAATGCTTATTCCTTCAATTTCTTTTTTATGTCTTATTGCCATAGTTAGTGTTTCTAGTGCAGTGCTGAATAGTAGGAGTGCTAATGGACATCCTTGCTTCACTCTTGATCTCATTGGACCATCTTGTCCTATTCCCCCACCTTATAGGTAGGGAGTCTGGAGCCCAGCAAGATTAAGTGGAGATTATGGTTGGCTAACTCAGAAGTGGTGGGGTCAGGAGTTGAGCCTTGTTCGTGGAGAGTGAAACAGTGCGGGTGTCACTACTTCTCTACCAGGCTAACCCACTCTCTGATTCTACTTATTCAGCACAATTTACCAACGTTGCTAATCCACCAGGAGTCAGTATCACTTAGTGAATAGGGAGTTGGCTTTGGAGTCAGGAAGACCTGGGTTCAGATTTTACCTCAAATCTTAGCTATGTGAACAAGGACTAGTGACTCAACTTGTAAGGGCCTCTGGCAACTCTCAAAGGCTATAAATGACAGTTGGATTGCTGATCAGCCTTGGGAGGTAGCACCTTCCACATCTGTCATTTTCTACCCTGGTAAAATCAAATGTCTGTCTTCCCCCAAAAAGGACAAGACCTCTGACTATCATAGCGTCTGGCTCATATCTCTCCCTTCAATATATAAAAATCAGTGTGAAGAAAACTTTTTGTTTAATGTTGATCATTCTTTTGTGGCTAAATTTTTATTTGGGAAAATTACTGTAGAGAAATAATAGAAGGTTATAGGTGCCTTCTGGCTATACTCTGGAGTTGGGTTTTTTGGGTTTTTTTTGGCTAGGCAGTAGGGTTAAGTGACTTGCCCCGGGTCACAAAGCTAGTAAGTGTTATGTATCTGAGGCCGGATTTGAACTCAGGTCCTTCTGACTCCAGGGCCAGTGCTCTATCCACCACACCACCTAGCTGCTTCTGGCTATACTCTGAAGAATAATAATTAATGCACTTTGAGATAGAAACATAAAGAGGGACTGGTCTTTTCTCTGGTTTTTGTTAAATAATTTGGGAGGTAATTAAACTCATTCTCACCATTCGGATATGGGTTGTTTTTTTTTTTTTAATAATTTCTCCTAAACACAGAACAGTTTGCGAGCCAGATTTGGATTATCTGCTGTCTTCCTTGTGAAACATAGTCACCCTAGTTTTTAAAAAATAGTTTTAATTCGGCAGATGTATGTTTTAGGAAATTGTATTCAACCCATCACCATGTTTACGTGAAGAGTTGGAGTGTGCTCAAATTTTGAGTGTGCTCAAAATTCTTTTGTATCTAGGGGGAGTTATGGCAATTTTCATCAAGAATATGACAAGTAGATATGTTGAGCCTATATCGATTTATATGCTGTCTTGGGGTGGGGAGAGGGGAGAGGTGGGGAGAAAATTTGGAACTCACAATCTTATGGAAATGAATGTTGAAAACTAAAACTAAATAAATAATTTTATTGTTAAAAAAAAGAATATGACAAGTAGGAAAATGGAAAATGTTGGAGGGGATGTGGGAAAATTAAAATGCTAATGTATTATTGAAGTTGTATACTGATTCAGCCATTCTGGAGAGCAATTTGGAAAGGGCTATATAAAACCATGCATACCCTTTGACCAAGCAGTACCATTACTAGGTCTGTATCCCAGAGAAATAAAAGAAAAGGACATATGTGTACAAAAATATTTATAGCAGCTCTTTTAGTGGTGGCAAAGAATTGAAAATTGAGGGGATATTCATCAACGGATATTCATCAACTGGGCAATGGCTGAACAAGTTGTTGTATATGATTGTGATGGAATGCTATTATGCTGTAAGAAATGATGAGCAGGATGGTGTTAGAAAAACCTGGACTTATGTGAACTGATGCAACGTGAAATGAGCAGAACCAGGAAAACACTGTACATAGTAACAGCAATATTGTGTGATGATCTATTATGAATAACTTAGCTATTCTCAGCAATACAGTGATCCAAGACAGTTCTATAGGATTTATGAAAGGTGTTGTCCATCTCCAGAGAAAGCACTGGTAGAGCCTGAATGCAGATCATAGATACTTTTTCTTTACTTTCTTTATTTTTGTTGCTTTTTTGTGTTTTCTTTCACAGCATGACTTACATAAAAATGTTTTGCAAGACTGCACATGTATAACTTATATCAAATTGCTTGTCTTTTCAGTGGGGAGGAAGTAAGAGGGAGAGAATTTGGAACTCAAAATTTTAAAAAAATGTTAAAATTGTTTTACATGTAATTGGGAAAAATAAGGATATTGTGAAAAGCATAAGGAAGGGCACAAAAAGAATGTGAAGTTTGAACTTTACAAGGATAAGAAATGTTGTATGATACATTGATTGATGTTATGATTCTTTCTAGTTATCTTCTTATTTGAAGCGTCATCAGGAAAACCACTAGGTGATGGGAAAATTCTTTCACATAAGGTAATGGGAAAATTCTCTCACATAAGGTAATAGGTGTTAGAAAATACCTTTCTAAATAATATATATTGTTTATGTACTTGAACCTTTAAAATATTAATGATTTTGCAAAGGAAAATGAATATAGTTTAACTGTACAGTTATAGTCAGTGTTCCATTTACATGAAATTTTTTGCATAGAAAAATATCATAGTGTAAAAAGTCATAGACTCATGTCTGCTATAGGGAAAGCAAATTACAAACTAAAGAGTTGGGGTCCCATTTATACTATGTTGTTCAGGCTTATCATTTGTTTTGTGTAAGTGAGGTATTCTTACTTTGATTAAAGTGGTTGATAGCCATGAGCAAGTGAAGCTGTTTGAATTTCAATATATCTTCACATTCCTCAGCCTTCATTTCTCTGCTGTGTAAAAGTGCATTTAAACTAGTTGAGTATCTTCCTCTGCAGAAGAACGGAAACACCAATATTGATGAATTTACTAAGTGATTTAGTCGCTACAGGCTTTTGATGGTGGTCGGTCTTTAGCTTTTAACATGCCACTGTTGTGTGACCTCAGGCCCTCAGTTTCCTCATGTATAAAATGGGGACATTGGACTAAATGACCGCTGAGATTAGCTTTAGTTGTATGACTTTGTGGTTGTACATGCTGATGGATCTGATTTCATCATGTGGGTGCTTTCCCCTAGGTTCAGAACCCAGTAGAATTCTCATCTCCATCTACACAAATCCTCCACAGGAAACTCCACCATGGTGCTGGATGCCTTTCTTGAGTCTGTTCTCCTTCCCTTTTCCCTTCCCCTTTTCTGTCCTGCAAATTTTCAACTAGATGTCATTGTTGGTAATATGATGTTGAAGACCAGCAGCTAATTTGATGTTTATAGATGGTGTTAGAATTGTGTGAGACATAATGCTTACTGCCCCCTTTTCTCCATTTTTCTCTCATTTGCTGCAAAGTGGAACAGAATCACACAAGACCAAGTGTTAGTGTGTATTTTTGTGCATTTGATAGGTCACCATAGCTAAAATAGAACTCATGAATTTTCTAGGGGATGAGCTGCTCCCTACCTGGCCCTCAGACAGAAGACACTTGTCCTGTTGAAGATCTATGACTTTCTGGCTTGGTGAAAGTGGTCCAGGCTTTGGAGAACTAGGGATGATGGGAGAAATCATTTGTTCTCTTGAGGGATTCCTCTATTAAAAGGGTGCCCCTTTACTTTGTTGCCCTCATCCATGCACAGGAGCCTGTATTTAGAACTAGGGCAGAGCCAGAGGTCGCCTCTGACCAGCCCTCTCATTTCCCAGGTAAGGAGATTTGGTGACGTGGTTTGCCCAATAGGGAGTCGCAGAATAGAGACTAGAGGCCAGATCCTCACTTCTCAGGGCTCTAAGTGTTCATCAAAATTGTGTTTCCTCTGGCTTACAACATTTTTATAAAGATGTTTATGCCTGTGTTTCCCCTTTCGCTGGATCAGAGGAGCAGATTATTCAGGTTTGGAACTAGTAATTCTTCTGGGCCATTAGGATTGAATTAAAAGATGAATGGCATCCTCATCTGTAAGTGTTAACAGTGTATACTTGCATTATAAACTCTGAGGGAGTTTTCCCTACTAATTGGAAAAATGCAAATAATTTGTTCAAACCTAGAAATCCTATAGTTCATTCTTCACTTCACTCCATTAATGGTCTTATGCACCTTTACTTACTGGCATATAATTTAGGTTTAAACAGTTTTTGCTTGCATATCATTTTAAACGGTAGTGTCACACAGTGACTAGAAAGCCAGGCTTTAAAGAAGAAGGACCTGGGTTTGAGTCTTGGCTCTGACACATCTTGCCTGTGTGACCCTAGGCAAGTCACTTCACTTTCAGAGCAGAAGCTGGCCTACATTAGTCAAGGGCCCTTCTCAATCAGCAGTTCTCCATATCTTACAGGAAATTGCAAATCTAATCCCTGTTTCTTAATTTAGATAATTGTTCAATTTGACATTCACGTGAGAAAGTTTGTAGGGGCTGTGACGAAGTAGCAACAGTAATGAAATTGCAGATGTCCCAAAGGCATTGAATTTGTATCCTGAACATCTCGGTATGCTTTAGTATTACCTGTGATCCAACACACTTCCACCTAGCTTCTGCAGCTGGGTATGTGCATCCCACAGAGAGGAGCTCAGTTCGCTGTCCGGGCTGTCGCAAACTCCCCTTGGCCTGTCTCCTGTCTGCTGCTGACTCCTGCACCTCTTGAGCTCTCCTCCTCTCCTTGCTGTCAGTAACCTCACCTTCTCTATGCCGTTAATTTTCCCTTCGATATCTCTCCCCACAAACCATCCAAGGTGGAGGGCTTGAGCCTGCCCCACCTCCATCCCTCCCTAGGCACGGCAGGGGAAGCATCGACCTCATGCCCACCAGGCTCTTCCCTGCAGACCAAGCTGGACCACCTCTAAACGGAGAACGTTTGTCTGCAGGTCAAGTTGTAGCCACAGAAGACAAAGGCACAGACCCTGGCAATGGCTGGAGCACCTCTTCCAGTCTCACACCCATTTGAGTGAGTCTGCCAGACTAAGTATCCACTCAGGCTGACGCGGTGCCAGATTTGGAACCTGTGTCTAATTCTCCAAGCTGGATCCACTGCTCTGCTCCCAATCCATCCAGATGGAATTTATGGTCCTAGATATAGGTGTGGGAGAGACCTCAGGCCATCGAATCCAGCGCACTCATTTGTCCAGGCAGGGAACTAAGACCCACTTTCTGAAGGTCACCCAAGGACAGAGCGGGGGCCTGAACCCTGCTCCTCCAGCTCTTCACCCGGCACTCTTGTCCACCATATCATTTTGGTTCCCTGAAACTCGCCGTTTCACAATTATCCAGGCAGGTGCTTGATGGTCATCATAATCTACCAATTATAAATTGTCATTTGATGAAGGAATTTAAAAATTTTATCTTGAATCTCAAGCAAACTTTTGAAAACGTAGTATTTTCCCAAGCTAGAAATAGGTCACAAAGCCTAAACAGAAGCAGTTTCAGTGGCAAACATTCCAACCCTCTGGAAACTGAATCAGTATCTAGCTTGGAATGAGCTTACAGTGATCATACAAGTCTTTTTTATTAAAAAAAATTTTTTTTTCAGTTATCAAGAATTCATTTTTTTCCCTCCCTCCCACTTTCTTCCACCCACTGGAGAAAAAGAGTCAGAGAGACAAAGAGAAATAAAGAACCACTGAATCATGAGCACAGTCAAGCAAAACATTCCCACATCAGTCACGTCCAAGTGTGCTTTTCTTATTCTGCGTATTAATCCAACTGTCCTGAGGTGGGCAGCGTTCTTCTTTATCTATTCTATAAAGTAGAGTCGAACCTTTAGTGGATCAGAGTTTTTCAATGATAGTAATATCACAGTATAAACTGTTCTTTTGGTCTGCTCACTTCCCACTGCCTGAATTCATACGTTCATCTCTCCATGTGTCTTATAAACCAACTTTTTCCTCATTTCTTAGAACACAGTAATATTCCCTGACCTTCAAATACCACAGTTTGTTTAGCCATTCCCTAGCTGATCTGCATCAAGGCCAGACTCTATATTCTCATTGGGATGAACAAGTCCAGACTCAGTTGAACCCTGCAAAATGTGCCATTTCTATTCAGCCTGTGAATTTTGCTATTATTCTTTCCATCCCTGACAAGCACCATCTTTCTGCTTGACTACTACCTGGAGTTGAAGGTCAACCAGATGGAATTAGAGACTGCACTGGACATCTCTACAACTGCATACAAACAGGCCCCTGACTGCCATCAGACACCTTAAATGCCCCTTCAAATTGAAGAATGCCCTTGCTTGTCAACTCAAAATCTTCCTTCTCACTGGCCATCCTTCAGTCTAAAAGGCAGAGCCATTCAGCTGGTGATCCCAAAAAGGTGGTTTTTCACTGGAAATTTCACAACACTTGGTGATTCACAGGGTTTTTCATTGGTTGCTGCTCTGAAAGGCCCATGGGGACACAGACTTCTGCCCTCCAGCCCTATAACCACTGGAGGGATTTGTAGTCAAGGAAGTAGACAGTTTCCAGGAAATATTTGGAGGCCAGGAGCAGGGGGTAAGAACTGCAGGCTCTAGAGGGTTGGTATATCCAGGAACCTCACATGGATAGAGGGAGATTTCTTCTCCCAACCTGAAATTTGTCTGTGCAAGCCCCAGAACCAGAGTTGTAGGGCTTTTCTGGACATCTGAAGTTGAGGCAGGTACATTTGAGAGGGTGGGCAAAGGTTCACCACATGCCAGCCATTGGCAGCTCTCCATGTGGCCTGACCCACTTGTTTGAGCAGTTGTGGTTCGGACCCTGACTTGTTTGTCTTGCTTGGGCTCCCTCCAGACTCCTGGAACCTTTTTGTCTGTCACTTTGCTCCCTAGGACCTCAGCTTAGCCACTGAATGACCCAGCAGCTCTCCCCACCATTTGACTCAAGTATAACCTTCTCCATGAAGCCTTCCCTGGCCCCCCAGCCAAAATAGCTCTCTTCTCTTCTAACATTTCTGGACTTCTAAGTTGCAAACTGTTTTGTTCGCCCCCCTTTCACAGCCAAGCTCCTTTAGATTGTAAGATCCCTGTTGTTTTTCATAATGTATCTTTAGTTCCTGACCATGTTAACACATTTGTTGAATTGAACAGAATTAAAATGTAAACAGTACTAAAAATTATTTGATGAACATCTTATGATAATGAGTAATGAAGTAAAATCTAGTTGTTCATATGTTTAATTGGGTTATGATTGTGATGTTTCCATTAAAGTCCTGCTTTGATGCCTAATTGTGATGTGGAGGTGACCCTTGGTTTGACTGACTACTGAGTTGGGCTTCAAGTACTGTCCTGAAGGTAGATTGCCTAGCATCTGAGGAACAGCCAGCTAAATTCAGAGAGGCCCCGCATCAGATTGGCTGCATGGCCAGCCCCGTGAATCACTGAAGACTTTCTGCCAAGTCCTGGTGGAGTTAAGATACAAACTCTGTCAGCAGAGAAAGTGTCTACATCAGTGATCTTTAAGAGGTGTTTTACATATATACACACACACACATTTATACATATATAAAACATATATATATAAGTAGAAAGTCAATAAAATTTTCTTCTGCGTAAAATTTTAAAATGTTTTTCAAATAAAATTTTTATTGATCTCTTTTACGTTACTTGCATTTCTTATTGTATCCACCCCATTTACCTCCTCTTAGAGAGCTGTCCCTTATAACACAGAATTTAAAAGAGGAAAAAAAGTTTGGTTAAACTAACCAACATATTAACATTATAAATCTGACATTATATGCAATGTACATATGAAATATTCTTTTTTTATTTTATTTTTTAAATTTATTTTGATTTATCAACAATCACTTCCGTATGCTTCTGAGTTTAAAATTTTTCTCCCCCTCCCTCCCCAGCACCTTCCCCACGACAGCGCACAGTCTGATATAGGCTATACATATACATTCCTATTAAACATATTTTCACACGTGATGTTGTAAGTAAGAATTAGAACCAATAGGAGGAACAACCAGAAAGAGGAAACAAAGCACCACAGAAGAAAAAAAATAGCAAATAGTATGCTTCTATCTACATTCAAACTCCACAGTTCTTTTTTTCATGTGGATAGCATTTTCCATCACAAAGCCTTTGGAGATGTCTTAGATCCTTGTATTGCTGGGAAGGGTTAAGTTTATCAATATTAGTCATCACACAACGTGGCTGTTACTGTGTACAACGTTCTCCTGGTTCTGCTCACTTCACTCAGCATCAGTCCATACAAGTCTTTCCAGGTTTTTCTGAAGTCAGCCTGTTCATCATTTCTTATACCACAATAGTATTCCATTACATTCATATACCACAACTTGTTCAGCCATTCCCCAGTTGATGGGCATCCTCTCAATTTCCAATTCTTTGCCACCACAGAAACAGCTGCTTAAATATTTTTGTACATGTGGGTCCTTTTCCCATTTGTATGATCTCTTTGGGATATAGCCCTAGAAGTGTTATTGCTGGGTCAAAGGGTATGCACATTTTTATAGCCCTTTGGGCATAGTTCCAAATTGCTCTCCAAAATGGTTGGATCATTTCACAACTCCATCAGCTATACATTAGTGTTCCAATTTTCCCACATCTTGTCCAACATTTATCATTTTCTTGTTTTGTCGTCTTGGCCAATCTGATAGGTGTGATGTGGTACCTCTGAGTTGTTTTGATTTGCATTTTTCTAATCAATAGTGATTTAGAGCATTTTTTCATATGACTATAGATGGCTTTAATTTCTTCATCCGAGAACTGCCTGTTCATATCCTTTGACCATTTATCAGTTGGGGCATGACTTGTATTCTTACAAATTTGGCTTAATTCTCTATATATTTCAGAAATGAGGCCCTTATCAGAGAGACTGGTTGTAAAAATTCTTTCCCAATTTTCTACTTTCCTTCTAATGTTGGTTGCATTGGTTTTGTTTGTGCAAAAACTTTTCAATTTAATGTAATCAAAGTTATCCATTTTGCTTTTTGCAATGTTCTCTATCTCCTGTTTGGTCATGAATTCTTCTGTTCTCCATAAATCTGATGGGTAAACTATTCCTTGCTCTCCCAGTTTGCTTATAGTATCAGCCTTTATATCTAAATCATGAACCCATTTAGACTTTATTTTGGTATATGGTGTGAGATTTTGGTCTGTGCCTAGTTTTTGCCCTACTCTTTTCCAGTTTTCCCAGTAGTTTTTTTGAAAGAGTGGGTTCTTATCCCAGGGGTCTTTGGGTTTATCAAATAATAGATTACTATAGTCATTGACCATTGTGTCTTGCGTACTTAACCTATTCCACTGATCCACCACTCTGTTTCTTAGCCAGTACCAAGCAGTTTGGATGATTGCTGCTTTATAATACAATTTAAGATCTGGAATGGCTAGGCCTCCTTCCCCTGCATTTCTTTTCATTAGTTCCCTTGATATTCTGGACCTTTTGTTCTTCCTAATGAATCTTGTTATTATTTTTTCTAACTCTATAAAATAATTTTTTGGTAGTTTGATTGGTATGGCACTGAATAAGTAAATTAGCTTAGGTAGAATTATCATTTTTATTATATTAGCTCAACCTACCCATGAGCAACTGATGTTTTTCCAATTATTTAGATCTGTCTTTATTTGTGTGAAGTGTTTTGTAATTGTGTTCATATATACAGTTCCTGGGTTCATATGAAATATTCTTAAATTGGTATTTATGCTTGGGGGGACAAACCCTAATCATACTTTTTTTTTTCTGTTTTTTAATCTTAGAATGAAATCTTGGAAATTGCTTTGGATCAAAAAGGACTTACCAGTGAAAGAAAAATTGCTTTTATTGACAAAAATAGAGATCTTTATATCACTTCAGTTAAACGATTCGGGAAGGAAGAACAAATTATTAAACTTGGTAAAAAGAACCTACTTAAACTAGTTATCATTCTCTCAGTAACTGCTTTATCATATGAAACATAAACTTCTTGAGGGCAGAGACTATTTTGTATTTTTGTCTTGATATCCTAGGGCTTGAAACGTTGCCTTACTCATAATAAATGCTTTTTGAATGTTGAAAAGTATACGTTAATATTTGGCTTATTCAAATAAATATGTGAATTTAAGTGACTCTTAATTTTAACTAAGAGACATTTGGCTTAATTCACAAGGCTTGTTTTCTGCTTATGTGTCCCAGAGTTTGACCTTGCCCATTGAAAATGTTATGACTCAAGATAAAGCAGCTCTATTAACTATCATTCTAATTTTTTTAGGAGGAATTATGTAGAAAGTTTGTTTCATTTATCAAACAGCCGGGAGGTATGAAAAGCACATAATAGGATGGGATGGGGAGGAGGGGATTGTATTTGAAAAGGTAGATACTGTATATCTGTTGTGTATAGCTTGCTTTTCTTTTAAGGATATAATAAATTCAACCTGTAAATTTCAAAAGAAAAAAAAAATAGGGGATCGGGACATCACTGACGTCAGCTGCTTTAGAAAGATAAAAAATGCGTGCGCGCGCACACACACACACACACACACACACACACACACACGGAGGGAGAGCCAGCTTTAAAGCCCAGAACATCTGGCTCTGAATCCTATGGCGGCCATACGTTAACCTTGGTGATCTCGGGCAAGTTGCTTAACCTCTTACTGCTGTAGGTTTCTCAGACGAGCCATTGCAGAGAAGGTGCCAGCCTGAGGTCATGGAGCGCATGTCCTCTCAGGGACTTCCTGTGCCTTTGAGACCAAGCCGAGGCTTATCCCCACACGTTCCCTTAATTTGCAGGGAACGTGCTGGATGATTTTAAGTGACTTTGAAAATTTTTCATAAAGTTGCTTTTAATAATTCATTTCACAAACATCTCTGGTATGACTATCATTAACGATAACTAACAAATAACAGTTATCAACATATTTTACATAATGTCAGTGAAAATCATAGGTAGCGCAGTTGTAATTGCCTTTTCCTATGCAGGTACGATGGTCCATACTTTGGCATGGTGTGACACATCCAATATCCTTTGTGGACTTCAAGATACTCGTTTCACAGTTTGGTATTATCCCAATACAGTTTATGTTGATCGAGATATTTTGCCCAAAACATTGTTTGAAAAGGATGCAAGGTAACATCTCTTTTGCATGAAGCAATATTTATTGTGGCTAGTAAACATACAAAAAAGTGCTCAACCTGTGTCTTCACTTAGAATTTTAACTAGGGAAAATGTTTCAACTATCAGAACCAGCTAAATCGTTCAGCCCCGTCCAGCTTTATCTCAACTTGCGTAAAGGATATTGTTTTGTGAATATTAAATTGGAAGGTATTGGGTGTTACATATTTCTATATATTTATCTACATGCAAATGGGGCTATGAAAAATTAAGATGTATTTATGTTTATAAAAATGTCATGGATATATGTAAACACGTGTCTAGATGTAGACACATATCCCCGTGTATAGGTAGATCGGCGACATGTAGACATATACAAATAGATTTTCCTTTCTCTCACCTGGCATGAGGATCATAACTCTCTAGATTCCCCAGATCTTTTAAGTTGAGCCATTTGGTCATGAGAAATACTAATAAAAATACTTTTTTCACCTCAAAACTTCTCTTTCAAAAAACAGATTTTGAATTTGGTTTCTAGTCTGGTTTTCACATCAGAGTTCCATTTATTAGTAGAACTCACCAAAATGTTTAGTTTATTTCAGAGTGTTTTGGAAGTTGGGTAGCTGTGGGGCTCAGTGAATAGAGTATGGGGCTTGGAGTCAGGAAGACTCATCTTCCTGAGTTAGAATCTGGCCTCAGACACTTACTGACTGTGTGATCCTGGGCAAGTCAGTTAATCCTCCTTGCCTCATTTTCCTCTTCTGTAAAATGAGCTGGAGAAGGAAATGGCAAACCACTCTAGAATTTTTGCCAAGAAAACCCCAAATGGGGTCACAAAGAGCCGGATGTGACTAAAATGACTGAAAAACAACAAAAAAATTTTGGAAGTTACTGAAACTCTTATTGACCTTTGACCTTTTAAAAGATTTATCTCTGGAGATCCTTGTGGAATGTTAGTCCAGAATCATCAGTATTGTGCATCTCTTACTACTGTAAGGGCAACATAAAATTTTGCGATTCTCTTATTTTTATTAGTTCACATTTTAGTAACTATGTTTTTCTTGAAGTTGAATGATTTAGTGTTGAAGTAGTAGAAGCTGAAAGCGTTTAGAATCCCTACTTCCAAATGCTTCTCAGGCTAAACCCTACATCTGTACTGGTGCATACAGGAAGGCACAGTTCATTTTTATTATAAATATTTCTTTTCACCTTTGAGTTTGAGGGCTCTGAAGGCAGTTAACATTGTGTGCATAGGGCAAGATGTACAATTACCCCAAATCTGTAATAGTCTGTCGAAAAATTTGTACTTGGAATACAGTGTCCGTTTTTTATTTTGAAGCAATCTAACATATTTACTCTTTTAACAGTGAATTCAGTAAAAATCCCCACATTGTGAGTTTTGTTGGAAATCAGGTCACCATAAGAAGGGCAGATGGCTCTCTGCTTCATGTCAGCATATCACCTTATCCTGCTATCCTTCATGAGTACGTTAGCAGTTCAAAATGGGAAGATGCTGTCAGGCTGTGCCGCTTTGTTAAGGTACATTCAGTTGAGTTCCGGTCAAAAGAACCTGGAAATTCCCTTTGTGTTGCATTGGTACTGTACTTTTGGTGACTAGCACAGCTCTCTGGGCTAGAGTGGAGCTGACGGTGGAGGGGTGATAGACAGGACGTGTCGTTGAGTTCTCCTTCCTCCAAGGGGGCTTCTTGGAGTCTTTCCTTTGGGCAGTGAGCTAGTGCTAGGGACAGGATCTTCCCTCAGATACTTGCTAGCTCTGTGGCTTTGGAACTCACTCAGCCTCTTCATCTGTAAAGTCAGGTTGGATTCAGTGACTTCTGAGGCTCCTAGCTGGCAGCAGGAGTAGTAGAAGCAGCAGCAGCAGGAATTAGGAGCAGCAGAAGCAGGAATAGGGTCATTTTTAATTCAATAAATTAATTTCTTTTGTAATTCAGGAAAAAAAAACTTTTTTTTTCAGAAATTACTTTTAATTAAAATGAAAATCTATATTTGGTGTTTCTATACTTATCCAAAGAGACTCTCCTTGAAATAAAATTATTTTGAAGTTTACCCTTTGGCACACTTTGTTACAGAGTTTACTTTTAAAATCAAAACAGAATTACAACTATTATTTTAATTCTGGTACTTAAATTGTTTATTTTACTACAACTCAGGTATTAAAGACTAACTGTCTTTTTGGATTCTCATTCTCCTGTTTTACTTTAGGAGCAGACAATGTGGGCTTGCCTGGCTGCCATGTCAGTGGCCAATAGAGATATGACAACTGCAGAAATAGCCTATGCATCCATTGGGGAAGTAAGCAAACTATGCTCCTTCGTGTTTTTTAGCTTGATTTTAAATCATACATCTTTTCTTCCCCTTCAAATATGTCGTCTTCTCTTTTTCCAGATTGACAAGGTGCAGTACATCAATTCCATCAAAGACCTTCCGTCCAAAGAGTCCAAGATGGCACACATGCTGATGTTCAGTGGCAACATCCAGGAGGCTGAGACGGTCCTCCTTCAGGCAGGCCTCATTTACCAGGCGATCCAGATCAACATTGATCTTTACAACTGGGAAAGGTAATGAACAAAGCAAATAGAGATCTGGGTCAGGCTGGCTTGACTTGGATCCGCCCAGAGCCCCAGGAGACTTTGGAGGGAAACACATCAAATGTGGCCTGGTGCCCTACAGGGAATGGGTCGCTGTGGGTGTGTTTGGACAGCTGACCATCCACGAGTCAGATCTCCTGCTCATACAGCGGAAGCGGTGGTGGGGTAGGGACTTGGGAGGGGGAGAAGGCAAGCAGAGACCAGTGCCCTGCAGTGTGTCAGAAGCAGGACTTGAACCCAGGCCTTCCTGACCCGAGCTTAGCTCTTGATCCACTTTGCCGTGCTGCAAAAATACAATTCATTATGCACTGCGCCGTTCTGTATCTGGGACATCCTTTAGGTAACTGTAGGAGGCAGAATCTTTATCACCATTCAGGCAACAGATTTAATAGCTAATAACTGCTCACATTTATATAGCGCTTACTATGTACCAGGGACTGTGCCAAGAGCTTCGCCATTATTATCTCATTTGGTCCTCGCAACAAACCAGGGAGGGAGACAGGTACTGTTATTATCTTCATTTTACAGTCAGAGAGACTGAGAAAAACAGGTGAAGTCACACCGCTAATGATAGGCCAGATTTGAAGTCATGCTTCCTGACTTCAGACCTAGCGCTCTACCTGTACCAGCTAACTGCCCCTGGATTTAGGCTTTCACTGCTAGGCAGTGGGGGACAGCAGACAGTTTTTGAGCCGTGAGAGCCGTGATAATCATATCAACTTAGTAGGCAGCTGAGGGTGAATTAGAATGGAGAATGACAGGAGGGGGAAGCTTGGTTAAAGGCCAGGGCAGGAGGCTGGAGGGGGTTGGATCCTAGTCAAGCTGGCTCTGAGGTTTTGAGCACAAGTGACTGGGACAGTGACAGAGATGGGGAAATCCCAAAGACAGAACGTTTGAGGAGAAAGTGCTAAGCTTAGTTTGTTATTTTGAGCTTAAAGTAGTAAAGCTAGGTGGAACTGTCGGGGAGGAGGATCAGAATTAGTGATAAAGATCTATACTGCTAAGGTGGTAGTTAATTAGTTGTCTTCACAATCCAGCTCTAACATCATTTTCTAGCTTTATCATCATACACTTTATGAGCTAATTAAAATTGCACTAGTCACGGAACCCAGACCCTGTGCCTTGATGAATGGCTCTGTCCTCCTGAAATGTCCTCTGCTCCCTTCTCTTGCTGCTGACATCTTTTTTTTTTTTTATTATTAGTTAATTTATTTTTAGTTTTTAACATTTACTTCCATAGGATTTTGAGTTTTAAATTTTTTCCTCCTCCCTTTCCTCACCCCCCTGTCCAAGACAGTATGCAATCTGATATAGGCTGTACTTATACATTCATTTTAAACTTATTTTCACATTAGTCATGATGTAAAAAAGAATTAGAACTAATGGGAGGAACCATGAGAAAGAAGAGACAGAACAAAGCAACAAGAGGAAAGAAGGGCAAATAGTATGCTTCTATCTGCATTCAGACTGCATAGTTCTTTCTCTGGATGTGGACAGCATTTTCCATCGTGACTCTTTTGAAGTTGTCTTAGATCCTTGCATTGCTAAGAAGAGCCAAGTCTATCAAGGTCTATCAAGCCACAATGTGGCTGTTACTGTGTACAGTGTTCTCCTGGTTCTGCTCACTTCATTCAGCATCAGTTCATGCAAGTCTTTCCAGGTTTTTCTGAAGTTCCCTGCTCATCATTTCTTATATCACAATAGTATTCCATTACATTCATATACCACAACTTGTTCAGCCATTCCCCAATTGATGGGCATCCCCTCAGTTTCCAATTCTTTGCCACCGCAAAAAGAATTACTCTACATATTTTTGTATATGTGGGTCCCTTTCTCATTTTTCTGATTTCTTTGGGATACAGACCCAGAAGTGGTATTGCTGCGCCAAAGGGTATGCACAGTTTCTTTCTTTCTTTCTTTCTTTCTTTCTTTCTTTCTTTCTTTCTTTCTTTCTTTCTTTCTTTCTTTCTTTCTCTCTCTCTTTCTCTCTTTTCTCTCTCTCTCTCCCTCCCCCTCTCCCTCTCCCTCCCCCTCTCCCTCTCCCTCCCCCTTTCCCTCTCCCTCCTTCCTTCCTTCCTTCCTTCTTTCCCTATAACTTCTCAAGGAGCCTGACACATAATAACTGCTTAATAAATGTTTGTCAGCTATTCACAAAGGACAATCGAACTGTGCATACCCTTTGATCTAGTCATACCACTTCTAGGTTTGTATCCCAAAGAGATCATAAAAAAAGGGAAAAGGACCCACATGTACAAAAATATTTAGAGCAGTTCTTTTTGTGGTGGCAAAGAATTAGAAATTGAAGGGATGGGGAATGGCAGAACAAGTTGTGGTCTACGAATGTAATGGAATACTCTTGTGGTATAAGAAATGGCGAGCAGGCAGACTTCAGACAAACCTGGAAATGTGATTCTGGTCTTGTGTTCCCTCCCCTCTGCCCTATTTGTGGGTTAGCTGTTTTATCTATTGGTTCTTTTCTGCCTTTCCCTTCTGCCTGGAGCTCTCGCCTGCTCCTTTCCCAGGTAACCTTCTTCACTCTCCTGCTCGCACACTTCCTGCGTTGGTTCCTTCTATTCTTAAATTTTAACTCCACGTCTTCCATCATTTTCCGTGTTTCTTTTCCTGTCCAGTATCACACCGTGGTCTCCTCCGCTGGCCCTTGGGTCTTCCGCTTCTCCTGGATGGCATGGCTTGGGTGTGTTTTGCTTTTGTTTGTTTTTTGTATTTCTCTGAGAGGACAAAAGAAAAGGTATTTCTTAAGGATGCTTAACATGCAAATAGAAGTCACTTCAATCTCTCTTAGGTTTTCCACTGAGAATTTTTTTCCTATAAGTACTTTGTTAAAATATGGGTTATGGTCGATTTGTGAGAAGTATGGCTAGGTAATTAATGTGCCTCTGGCCCAGCTGCAGATGGGCTAGATGATCCTACCCAAACACAAATAGCATTTAGGGCTTTCAAAACCATTAGGATTGCTGGCTCGGACCTCAGATTCGCAGGATAAACAAACCTCTTGGCAGGAACTAGTTCTGCTTTTCTCTCTGTTTCTGACTCATCCTAGCTAAGTTTTCAAAATCTTAGTGTTTTACTGTATTCTTTAATGTTTTTTACATAGGTGCCAGAAACTTTACATTTACATTGCTAATCATCCTCTTTGAAAATGTTTTGGCACTTTTTTAACAGTTGGTTTCAGGACTTAAAGGAAGGAAATACATGTCCTACATGTACAAGTTCATACATGTACAACATTCACAAAGATGCATCTGTCAATTTGTATTTGATCAGCCAAGACCTTATTAACCTTAATTCACAATTACTCAATATAGAAGGGCATTTAAATGTTCCTTTTGGTAATTTGACAGTTTGCAAATAAACTAAATTTAGAATATTGGAAAAACTTGCTTTAATTTTTAAAATAAACTATGTAAGACAGCCATCTGAATTGCTGGATAAGCGCTATTGAATCTCTGGATAGAATGGCTCTTTAAAGTTTAAAGCTGTTATCCCATCCCTTTGGCGCTGTCTTCGGCCTCAGGAGCATCTCCCCAATCAATGTGCCTGCTTTCCTTCTTGGTTTTCTTAAAATGTGAAAACTGGACTGTTCCTGTAATGGGAAAAGTACTTTACATTTTATTTTTAAAACTACTTTTATTGAGGAAGAGAAAGATGGAAAAAGTCACATGGAGTTGATGATTATTCAATAGACAGAAGTGACTAATAAAGGAAATCATTTTTTCTTGCTAATATCTGAAAACAAAATGCATTTATATTAGATAACACTTAGGTTTATTTAATTAAGTCTGTAAATTATTTGGACCAGACAGATATATAATTCCAAGTGTAGACTCTGTCTTGGCTAAATGTGGGTCTCCAGTCCTTCTACCCCTCAGAAGGAAACACTATCAACTGAAAAAGAAAACCAGAAACAACATTTTTAGGAGATATTTTACTGGTTCTTTACAAACTTGCAATATTTTGTAGTGAAAGATGCAGTGGAGTCAGAGAAGGTTGGGTTTGAATCCTGGCTATGCTGACTGGCACCTCTATGGCCCCGGGCAATTCCCAAGCTCCCAGAATTCTCAGTTTGGCCTTTAGGGTATTCCATAATCTTGCTTGAAGATCTTACTTTTGGGGGGCCCCTGGCTATATGGTTTCATTGATGTAAGAATCTCTGGGTGAGGATACTCTCTACCAATGAAGATCTGCAATTGTTCTGCAATTTATTGATTTAAGCAATTGCCTAGAGGTTCTAAGGGACTTGCTCAGTGTCACACAGTGATAGGTTTCATCCATAACTTGACCTCTGTCTCCAAGGCCAATTTTCTGTCCAGCCTGTTGTGCTGCCTCTCAGCCTTAGTATCAGCTTTACTCCTCCTACTCCCCAGGACACCCCTCAAGTCTTCTTACTGCCTTCTCTTATCTTGTATCTCCACTCCTGACACCCCTGGCGCCTGCCTCCCCATCTACATAAAAACAGATTTTGGTTCTCTGTAAGGGAAATCTTCCTAACTATCAGACATATCCAAAAATAGAATACTTTTTTGTTGATAATCTCATCAGTTCCCATGGATTCAGTTAACATTTCTAGGCTGATGATGATTCTCAGATCTACTTACCTCTCTGTTGACTTCTAGTCTTTCACCTCCAGCTGCCTCTTGGACATCTCAGACTAAATGTTCATAGACGCTGAAAACTCGTCATATCTAAAACCGAACTCAGTATATTTCCCCCCTTCCAAACACCCCTATTACTTCTGTGGAAATCACAGTCCTCACAGCCACCCAGGCTCTCAGCCTTACTTTCTTTCACCCCCCACATAGCCAGTCAGAGGTCAAATCCTGTCATTTCCCCTTAGGACATCTCTTATCTCTGCTTCCTACACTGCCTTGGGGCAGGCCCTCTTCTCTGCCTGCCCAAGTCTCTGCATTCTAGTCAATCCTCTGTTTGGCTGATAAAGTGATTTCCTAATGTGCAGGCCTGCCCAGTCACCTCCAGGATCGAATGTCAAATCCCCTTTGATGTTCAGAGTCCTTTAAAATGAGCCTCTCCCCACCTTTCTGCAGTCCCATCACTTACTCTGAAAGCTAGCAAGTGACACCGGCCATGGCATTTCTCTCTGGCTGGCCCCCACCCCGGAACATTTTTCCCTTCTCATCCTTGCCTCCTGGCTTCCTTCAAGCCCCTGCCAGAATCCCACTTTGTACAGGAAGCCTTTCCAGATGCCCCTCGCTTCTAGGGCCTTCCCTCCGCTGGTTATCTTGAATTGACTCTGGATCTTGTTTGTACATAGTGATTTACATTTGTCTTCCCCATTAAATTGTGAGCTCCTTGAGGAGATGAACTGTCTTTTTCCTTTGTCCTTTGTATCCCTGGTACTTAGCACAATGCCTGCCATATAATAACAATGGCAATGATAATAGCTAACTTTTTAAAGCACCTCCTGTGTGCCAGGCACTGTGCTAAGTGCTTTACTAATATTATTTCATTTTATCCTCACAACAGCCCTGGGAGGTGGTGGTTCATGTTGTCTTCATTTTACAGATGAAGAAACTGAAGCAAACAGAGATTAAGTGACTTGCCCAGGGTCACACAGCTAGTAAATGTATGAGACTGAATTTGAACACAGGTCTTCTTGACTCTAGGGTCAGTACTGTATGCATTGTGTCACCCCCAGCTGCTGCTTGTTGACTGACTGATTAAAGACCTCTAAGCAATTGCTGAATGACCTTTGCCAGGCATGTTGGAGAGGGAATTCTTGTTCAGACATGGGTTGGTCTCTCTCTGGTCCCTTCCGACCCAGGGATTTTCCTGTTCTGCTTCTTTTCTGTTTATATCATCTTCCAGAGCCTTTTACCAGTGCAGGTCAGCATGTCCTCTGCAGCCTCTAGTCTTGGGAAGTCACCTGGGGCACCGGGAAGGAATCAAAGGATAGATGAATGGATGGATGGATGGATGGATGAATGGATGAATGAAGCATTTATTTACTACCATGCACAAAGCTCTGTAACAAGTTCTAGGATACAAATAGAAAAGGGAGAGTCCCTCCTCATGGAGCTCACATTCTATTTTTAAAAATTCAGTTTTATTTTTTTATTTCATTTTCAGTTCCAAATTATTCCCTTCTCCCTCTTCCTCACCCATTGGGAAGGGAAAAAAAATAGAACCCATTACAGATGTATAGTCACGCAAAACAAATTTCCATATTAGTCATGTTCCAAAAAAAATTAAAAGACGAGAAAAATAAAGAAATAGAAGAAAATATTCTTCAGTCGTCAGTCTTAGTCCATCGGCTCTCTTTCTGGAGGTGGATAGTGTTTTTTATCATGAGCCCTTGGAATTGTGGTGAGTCATTGCAATGTCAGAGTTACTGAGTCTTTCAAAGTTGACTGTCTTTATAATATTGCTGTTAGCATGTAAATGGTTCCCTGGTTCTTCTCAATTAATTCTGTATCAGTTCATAGAAGCCTCCCCGGGTTTTTCTGAAACCATCCCCTTCATCATTTCTTACAGAAATGCCTGTCCTCCATGCACATTCATCTAATGCATCTTCTGTGGAATTCTGTGGAAGATGGATTGGGTAATGCAGTCCTCCATCACATTCATCTTCCTTACTTTGTTCAGCCATTCCCCAATTGATGGGCATCCTCTCTGTTTTCAGTTCTTTGCCACCACAGAAAGTAAAAGCTCATAGTCTAATGCAGGAGACAACACGGGGAAGGTTTCAGCTGCAAATCAGACAGTCATTAGGGTACAGCCGCAAAGCATGGTAATGCTTCTTCTTCAGTCTCACTTATGTTGATAAAATCATACTGTTTTTCTGATTTTGAACCATTTGACAGGGCCAACGACTTTGGGGCAAACCCCTTCTTTTCTGAGTCTTGGGTAGCGTGGCTGTGGCCTGTGCAGGAGCTGCCCCAGGTGGCATCTCCATAGGAGTTGCTTCCCAGGCTGGGGCTGGGGGCCTGGGCTGGAGGCATGGCTGTCCCCAAGGCTCTTGGGTTCAGGGGCCTGGAAGGTCTCCATCAGGGCTCCTGGGGAGATGGAAGTCTTGGTGATGGTGGTGTTTTGACCTCTCTGGTCTGTGCTGCCTCCTGTGCGTCCCTCAGGTTGCCTTGCTGCTTCATCGATGCTGGCTTGTCTGTTGTGTGGGTGTTGATTGGTTGGCAGTTGGTGGGGATGGCTGACCTCTTCTGTACTGGAGCCGCCTCCCTAGATGATGACTGTGAGGGCTGAGCTGAAAGCAGAACTGGTGGTCCATGGTGCGGGGGCCGAGTGGGGGACTGCCATTGACAGGGATCTTGTGTCCAGCTGCCTCTTGGTGGAAGTTGGTCAGCAGTTGTTTCTCATCATGAGGAAGGTGAGCTCTTTCCCCACAATTATTTCTCCATAATTATTTTTTCCTTCAAAGATGCCTGAGGGGACTGGTATGAAACCCAAAAGAGGAGGGATTATCAAGGAGAGGAGGGTGATCAACGATGTCACAGACTGCAGAGAAGTCAAGGATAAGAATTGAGAACAGACCGTTGGATTGGGCCATTATGAGGTCACTGGTGACCTCGGGGAGAGGAGTTTGGACGCTGTGATGAGGTCTGAAGTAAGACAGCGAGGGTTTAAAAGAGAGTGAGAGGGAGAAGAGAGGTTTAGAAGTGGAGGCCCTGATCGTGGAGGGCTTTCTCAAGGCTAGCCAAGAAGGGGAGGAGAGAGGTGGGCCTGGAGGACAGCTGATAGAGATGGCAGGGTCAAATGAGGATTTTTGAAGAAGTAGAGATGTGGTGTATTTGTAGGCGGCAGGAAAGATAGGCCTGGAAAGAGTGAAGATAATAAAGACTGGAAAGGGCAGTCTGCTGGAGAAGACAGGATGGAATGGGATCCCTTGGGCACATAGTAGAGGGTCTGCCTTGGTAAGGAGATAGGTGTGAAGGCGGAGATAGGGGCAGGAGGTGGGTATGTGAGTGAAGGGGAAGCTCACGGCAAATGGACTTATTTTTTTCAATGCAGTAGGGGGCAAGGCTCCCAGTTGAACCAATGGGGGAAGAGTGTACCATGGAAGGCTTGAAGAGAGCTGGAAAAGCCCCTGGGGGGAGTGGGAGAGGTATAGTCAGGGGGGTGCTGGAAGGCTGGGTGGAGATTATGTGGCCTTGATTTGTCCTGGATCCAGTCAGCGTGATTTTGTGGGAGCAAAGGCAGTAGATAGTGGGGGTCATCCAGGCTGGAGGCTTGGCCAGACATGACGGGCAATAGGACAAGGGAATAAGGTTGAGCCAGTTCCCTAAGGGGTCAAGATGGGGAAGGGAAGAAAGTGTAGCTAGGGCAGGGAGGGGCCAAAGGATTGGAAGTCACACAGTGAGAGGATGAAGAGCAGGCTTTATCAGATTCTTAGAGTGTAGGTGATGGCCACATGAAGGCCACGGCCTTCTTCAGATGTGGCCGAGGGCGTGGAGGAGGAGCTCGTGGAAGGGAGCAAGTGAGGAACTGGCCGGTCAGGGTGTCAGCAGCAGTACGGAGGGGGAGGGCAGGAAGTGCCAAATCATGCCATGCGGTGTCCAGAGGACGAGAGTGCCCTAGCTGGTGGGTCACGAGTGTCTCTGCCCATGTGGTACTTGGAAGTTTTGGAAGGCTTCTGGAAGGGAAGGCCAGGTGCATTCCAGACAGAGGACCCCTGAGTGGGGAGTGGGGTATCTCGGGTCATCTTTGGGGAGAGCCTAGGAGCCAGTGTGACTGTAATCAAGATTGCATAATGGGCATGAGGAGGAGATGAGACTAAAAAAGCCTGTGGGAGCCATATTGTAGAGGGCATTCAGTGTCAGACTAAGGACTAGACGTTTCATCCTGCAGGTAATAGGAAACACCTGACAGTTGTGAGCAGGGGAATGAGTCGGCCTGTCTTTGGTCTCAGGAATCTTGCTGTTAGATAATTCTGTGGAATGGAGGCAGTAGGATGGTGGTGCAGTAACTGGGAAGGCATCTGAGACAATTTTGTCATGTTTCCATTAGCAAACTAGACAGATTTTTTGAAAGAATTATGATATTTTGATACTCTGGGAGCACTTTCTTTGTGAAAACAACAACAACCAAAACCCAAACCTTAGAATCATAACTTTGGAACTGGAAGGGAGACCTCTGAGGCCATCTGGTCCAGCCCGCTCATTTCACAGATGTAGAAATGGAGGCTGTAAGAGGCAGAGAGGTTTGCCCCATACCATGCAGCTAATAATCAGTGCTCTTTCCACCACACCACACTTTGCTCATAGGAAAACAATTCACATAATTTCAGTTATGGACCCCGGTAGCGTGGTGGCTCAGTCAACTGTGGGCACAGGGAAAGGCATTGGCCTTCCTTTCCCAAGTAGGGAGTTCTTGATGGAACACAATTTTAGCTGCAAGTCTCTAAGTAGGAAACCACAGAACTCGATCAATTCTCCATACCACAGATATGGATATAAGTACAGGGCTGTGTTCCTTTGAGTCCAGCTTTGATGGGGCTAGAAGCAAGTGAGGCCTCAGTGTTTCCCTCTATAAAATGAGGAGGTCAGATGAGATGATCAGAGCCCTCCAAAGCCCCTTCTCACTCTCGGCTCCCCCACTCCTCTGCCTCTCTGCAGATCTACATCCCGGTGCTGCCCTGGTACCTGATGGATGTGGTGCCTGGGAGCTGACGGCACTTCCTCCAGGCATTTGGAAGAGAGAGGCTGCAAAGGCTCAGCCCTTCAGCACTTAACTCCTCTATGACTTTCTCTGGGTTAAACAAAGTGCTTGAGGTTTGATCAGGGTGTTTAAGAGATCATAGTTTGCAATAACTTTATATGCAGCCTATTAAAATGAGTACAGAGATCCGTGGATTCCTTCCCGATTCAGAGCCTAATGTCACATTTGTTTAGCTGCCAGATAACCGTTTTAGAGCTGGAGACATATTGTTTTTGTGACTCGCACATAATTTACAGTTAGTTTTCTCCTAAATGTGGTAAGGTATCATTGTCAACCCAACCTAGGCTTTTAGAGAACATTTTAAGTAGCGATCCAGCAGGAAAAGAATGTTCTATCCCATCCAGATATTTTGTTTCCAGGTGACACAAATATCCCTTCACGACAGTTTTTTAAAAATGCTGTACTCAAAGGAACACAGCCCTGTACTTATATCCATATCTCTGATATGGAGAATTGATCGAGTTCTGTGGTTTCCTACTTAGAGACTTGCAGCTAAAATTGTGTTCCATCAAGAACTCTCTCCCCTTCCTTCCCCTCCAAAACAGTAGAGGCAGAGTAGAGTGGAATGCGTGAGAAACCAGAATCTCAAAGTTCACAAAGTATGTTTTCCAGGCATTGAACCATGGGACCAGACTCCTGATCCCACTGGGTAAAGGAGGAAGGACGAAAGATTCTCTTGTTTGGCATCTCCAGTCTCAGGTGCCCACTTGGGAGCTGGTGCAAACCTTCTCCCTCCTCATGCACAGGCCTCCTCCTTTGCTCTCCTCTTCTCCGGCCATACGTGTTGGATGGCTTGGAACCATTCCAACTTCCAGATCAAATGCCCCTGAATGGGGGTATGTTTATTTGTAAATTCACATAAGCAAAATGTTTTTTCTTTATGTCCCAAACACCCTGCACAGAGTCCTGCCCATCTGAGGGACCTAATTAATCTTTGGTGAGATGAATAAGAATGTTTTATCTATCTGACCATGTCAAAAATAATTATACAGTAAGAAATGAAGAAAGGGTGTGTGTGTGTGTGTGTGTGTGTGTGTGTGTGTGTGTGTGTGTGTATTTCACTAATGAAATGCCCAGATTTGAGGCATTTAGTTAGTGAGATTTATTTTTCAATTAGTGAATTGCCTAGGAAATACTTATTTTATATTGATTTACTCTATATAAATAAGTCTCTGGAGCCATGCCTTCCCTTCCCTTCCCTTCCTGTTTCATAGATGTTTTTTTAAATCATAAGACACAGAATGGTAAAGATGGAAGAGAGCTTAAGAGGTTATCCGGTCCCGTCCCCTGGTTTAGTGGATGAGGAGGTAGGGCCCCAGATAGTGGCTGTGACTTGCCCTCCAGGGTAGAGTAGAAAGAGTCCTGGGCTAAGAGAACTCTGCTACTCGGGGCGGGGCGGGGGGGGTGGCTGTGCAGGGTGGGCAGGTTGCTTAGCCTCTCTGAGCCTCCTTTCTCCCATCTGGAAAAAGGCCAGGCTGCCCGAGATGATCTTGGCTGCCAACTCTTGGCCCTGGTGTTCTAATAGAAACCCTAGGTCTAGAGATTTCTGGGAGACCAGATGTGATCAGAAAACAGAATAGTGACTTCTGGAGATAGAAAGAAAATTATGCTTGTGTAAGGGTTTGCCAGTAATTGAGAAGTGCTGGGGTCTGTATAGTATAGACCCTTTCCTCGTACTGATAAAAAAGATGATGGTGAGCAGTGCTAACAGTCTGTAGACCATAGTGTTACACAGGACTGTAATCGACACCTTTTCACGTGGGTAGCACCATTTTTAATGTGGACCAAGACTGAAGCTGAGGTGCTGTGTGGAAAGAGCGCTGGTTTGGACTCAGACCCCACCTCTGACATGACTTGGGCGACCTCAAACAGGGCTCACAACTTTCCTGAGCCTCAGTTTCCTCATCTGTAAAATGGGAACAGTTGGGCTGGATAATCTATAGGCTGTACCTTAGAAGGTCCCTTCCTGTCCAGAATCTATAATCCCATGATCCGTTTAGTTCCCCATTTTTTGTTTGTTAAAATATCCCTTAGAGAAATAACTTGGATGTTCACATATGCTAGATGAGATCATATTAGCTTGAAAGAATTTTGTTAGTTATAGGAATTCTTTCTTTTTCATTCTTCTTTCAAAGAATTTAGATGAGGATTTAGATTTTAGAAAGATAATTTTGCTGTGTCCATTTTAACCTATTAAGGCTTGAAAAAATTAGTTTAATTTGCCTGCTTCCAAAAAGGCTTCAAAGCTGCTGCCTAATTGTTGCTACATTTGAAGACTGATGGCAAGATGTTGATTTTTTTTTTCAAAAATTATAATTATAGTAGTTGAAAAAGACTTGAATTTAGAGTTTAGCTTTCTACTCAGCAGGAGAAATCCTTGACTGACTTTTGAAATTGGCCCAAACCAATTGAATTATTTATTACAAAGAAGGAAGTACATGAAATGACTCAAAGTGGTCCAACAGGGTTGCGTATTGCAGCCTGGTAAGAGTCAAAGTGAAAACAACAGGGTCAGTGTGGGCAAGGGCTGCCGCCTTGGTGGGCTCGGCCTGGGCCCTTCATCCTCCCTCTCCATTTCTTTTCATAGGGCCCTTGAGTTGGCTGTAAAGCACAAGACACACGTTGACACGGTTCTTGCGTACCGGCAAAAGTTTTTGGAAACGTTTGGTAAACAGGAAACTAATAAGCGATATTTGCAGTATGCAGAAGGGGTAAGTATTAGTAGAAGTTAAAATGCCAATAATATCATCTTCTGTGAATGTAAGTAGTAATTAGGTTAAAAAGAATTTTTCATACTTTACAATAGTTATCTTTAAATTTAATTACAGCCTTTCCTTATGATGTCATGGCCCCAATTTGACTTGTTTCCCCTGATACTTCTGGAATCTCTGCTATACTGTGACTAACCCTAATTTTTTTTTTTTTGATCACCCATTTGCCACATCTAGACTTAATTTGTCATTAACCCATGCCCTTGGACCTTGATGCAGTTTCAGAGACTTTTGGGATGATTCCCTGAGTGCCTGATTCCAGAGTGCCTGTAAGGAGTCAGGCTCTCAATGAGGAATGAAAGGAAGAAGTTACTACGGTGCTAGGACCGTTAGATTGGGAGCCACTTGAGGGCAGGATCTGTCTTTTGCCTTTCTTTGTATCCTCAGCACTTCGGACAGTGCCTGGCACTTCCTATTTGTTGGCTGACCATCAGGGTGTATGAGCAGACCTGAACAGATCTCTTTAGGAAAGAAGACCTTCCCTAACCCTAGGCTCAGGAACTCAAACCACTTTCTGAGTCAGCAGGTAGAACAAAGTTCCTCATCGCACTACAATGCCAAGCAGTCTAGAAAATTCTCAGGTCCACAGGCTGGAAGGAGTGGGAGGCTGGGAGGGGGTGCCTCACCCTTGGGGGAGTGGTCTACAGGTGAACTCCTGTGTGCATTGTCATTCTGCTTTTTCGTTATTGTCAACGTTCATTACTGTATTGGTCTGAATATAGAGTACCCCCGCCCCTGCACCCAAAGCTAGCTTGTACAAAACCTGAACACCACCTATAATTTGTTATTTTTTTTCCTTTCAAAGAGATTCCATTTTAGTGTATGTAGCCTACATTCCTACAAGTATGATGAATGTTATGTTATGCCCTGTAGAGAAGACAGTCTCTAACTTCCAGGAAATTGTATTCTATCTAGCAGAAGCATACATTCTTACTTGATTTTCTAATTCATAGCATTACAAATCCTTTTGAAATGCAGAGCTTCTTAGTATCACAGATTTTATTGATTTATTATTTATCATTAGTCAGATGAGAAGTTAGGAGGGAATTTTTTAACACAAAGAAGATCTTTAAGTGTTTTCTATCTCTATATCTTTTAAGTGTAGATGTTACTTTCATTCTTTCCAGCATTATGTTTTTATTTCCTACATTTTCACAAAAATTTCAGAACCAAAAGATGTCTCAGCCTTCCTGTCTTCCCCATTTCCTTGTTTCCCACTGGAGAAAACTGAGACCCAGAGACAGGGAATGAGATTTGCTCAGGATTGTAAGTGGCAGCCTTGAGCTCAGGGCTTCTGAACCCTAATTCAGTTTTCTTTCCATGTTACTGTACTGCCTCTAGCACTTCTTTTAAAGGGTAAAGTAATTGAAGACTTAGCTAATTAATGGGCAAGGGCCTTTCCCTCTCTTGTGAGGGAACACCTAATACCAGTGTCAACTGAGGAAAGAATTATGATTTAAGGTAACTGCTTTCCGTAGAGAAATCTTAAAGGTCACATGTCATGTGATTCTAATCTTAGGAGGGTGCCACCTGTTGTTAATAATATCCATCTCATTTGTTCCTTAGGTGCTAGGATTATTATTCCCATTTTAGAGAGGCTGTGAGCAGTTGGGTGCCTTGCCTCAGGTCACATAGCTGGGCAGTGCCTGAGGACCGGTTTCCTCTCTGTGAAACTTGGGAGAACTCGTAGTTTGGTTGCTCACGATGGTGTTGCGTGGTGCTCGGTCTTAGCTCTGGTCTCCAAAAGAAGCCGATCTCTCCATGGGACCGGACCCCACGGGGGCTTGGACTCCCTGGTAATCCGGCGGTTATGGGGGACATGAAATCAGGCCAAGGAGGCAGCTGGAAAGCGCTGCCCATCTTCTGATTGTCATGTCGGCCCTTCCACGCTCACTAGTTCTCCTTGGCTCTTCCACTTTCCTTGGTCAGAGAGCCGAGATCAGAGGGGGTGATTAAGAAGGTTTGAGGTACAGAGAGACAGGTTTCTGGGCAATGTAATCGTGTTGTTAATAATGCCAGCATTTTAATAAAAAGATGGTCATTTGGCTGCTCTCTTAGGCCAAAGACAATCACAGGGCGGCTCATGGCTTATATGCCCTTTTGGAAGGGGACTGGCAATCAACTCTGATTGGTTAACATTTGATGAGGGAATGAATATTACAATGAGGGGTGGGGCCCACACTTTGATTATGTCATCCTTTTCTAAGGTTCCCCCCCCCCCCCCCCCCCCCGCCCCAGCCTTGTTCAAAGAGTGGATGCCCCACCCAAATCTGAGCAGAACCAATGCTCCACCTGTGTGGAGCCTAAACAAGAAAGCTAGTCCAGTCTCATAATCAGCAGTGTCCTTCAAGGGACTGAACTTTTTAAAATCAGGACTTGAAAAAGGGGGAACTCGGGATCTCCCAAAATCATTGGTTATTAATAATCATTTCTCTCACACAGAAACACTTCTTGCCAGGCCACGTTACTGACTTTGAGCATCAAGGGCACCACTGTTCTCCTGGACGCCCAGGTTTTTACTGCTTCTGTAGCATATCCAACCATGTATCCATCGTTAGCACATCTACTATCTGTACCTCGTCTCTCTCATACACCCTCTCCTCCGCCACTGCCACCCCCTGGCACATGCCTTTGTCGCCTCACACCTGGACGACTGTAGTAGCCTCACAAGTTGGTCTTACTGCCTCAGGTATTTGCTCACTCCAATCCATCCTCCACTCAGCTGCCAAATTGATTTTTCTGAAGTGGTGGTCTGACCACATCACTCCTGCACTCAGTGAACTCCAGCTTTATCCATCGTACTCCCAACAGGGAGTCCACACTCCCTATTGACTATAGGATCGAATATTACTTCATCTTTATGTCATCCTTTTAACTCCCTATTTTGTGTAAGTTTTATAATGTACACAATTGTTAGCACAGTAGGACATGTATGTAATTTATGTGTAAGCATAAATAATATACAGATTGGAGGTGTGTGCTCAAAAATGTTCAATGATAAGGGTTGTGATCAAAACCATTTGGAAACTGCTGGTCTTCAGTGTCAATAAAAATAGTTTTCACAAACTGGATAACTGCCAAAGGAAAACATTTATTCTCAATAATATGATAGCTTTCAACCAGCAGTCTTATTTGTAGGATATGAAATGCTTCATGTGGATGTCGGCAATTTACTTGATGACTTCTGGTGAGCGACAGGTGTCCAGTGGGCCTTCAATAAATGGTTTTATTGTGATTGATTTCAGAAACATTTGTGAGCGAATTCAGGTCTGGAGGATGACCGAGAGGTTCATCAAACGTCGTCTCCGTCTCACAAATATGCTTGTTCAATGTAAACAAAAATCATTTTGCTACTTTTGCTGTGATCTCAGTGAAAAATGAACCCTTCAAGTACTTTTAATGTTTGTTGCACCTTTCCATGAGCTGGTCCTTATGTCTTGGCACAAACCTACACTGAGTACTAACAGTAATGGAACCCTTCTAATTCCGCTCATTGCATACAGTGTGCATAAGCTATATGAAGAATATTTTTGTCTCATAAAAGATAAAACTATTAACTTTTGATTAATAACTTGTTTCCATCAACATGCAACATATATTTATGTGTATGTGTATATATATATATGCATATATATACATACATGTGTGTGTATATATATATATAAACATATATAATATGAGTGATTTATAAGAATCTCCTGAGCACCAGTTACTCTCGATTTTTACATTTTGAGCCAAATGTAGGAGAGTAAGTGGTATTTCCGTTCCATGTAACTGCCTTTCCCCCATTCTGTCCCTCCATACCCCCTAGAAGTCTGGTTCACTTTGGACTTGGCTCCAGGAGTTTAGCCTTGTTCCATCAGAGATAGCTCCCAGTTCATTTTAGGATCTGAGCTCTTATTTTCTTGCTTTGGACAGGACACAGACTGCCAGGTTGGTGCCAGAATTGACTCAGCCCCATATGTACCCTCTGTGCTGGAATCACTGTAATGATGGACCCAGTCTCATTCCAGTTACTTCCAAACAGAGTGGATTCCTGGGCCTCTCTTAGATCCTTAAGCTTGAAGATGGTAGAATAAGGTGATATCAAAGGTGGGAAAAGTTTGCACAGCGGCCTATCCCACAAGACCATTTAGCTAATCATCTTTGGTATCCAATTATAGCCTTACATAATAAATAGACTTCAGGAAAAACTCAGTCTAGAACAGGATTTTTAAAATCCTTCGTAGCAGGTCTGACAAAAGGAAGTCATTACAGTCTTAATGATTACAGAAGCGAAGGAAAAAAGTCTGCAATAGAGTGAAAATACCACATCATCTTGGTTTCATATAAAAGCCTCAGTCATATCATAGTCAATCCACTAACAGCTTTCTCACACTAAGAGAATTTTTACACATTCCTAGTAGACAGCCCTCCGGTCAGAAGTGGAATATATGAGTAGTAATGAAGCAGAACTATCTGTTTATTGGTATGTCTATACATATATGTACATACATATACCTATATATACACACACATATAAATAAAACACTATCAGAGTTGTAAACTAGAGCCATCGTGGACATAGCATCATGACTCTCCTGAAATTGTGATGTTCAATTAAATCTTCATAAATAGGAAAAGGGCTGGATTTGGAAGGTAGTTACCAATAGAATGCAGTCTTATTATGAGCAGCAGACACATCAGTTCAGCTTATTTGGCTGATGAATGATGAGTTTGTAATAACAGCTTACATTTCTGTGGCACTTCCCAGTTTATAAAGTACTTTCCTCCAAACAGCCCGGGGTGGGAAGTAGTGCAGATGTCATCATCTCCATTTTATTGATCAGGAAACTGAGGCTTAGAGAGGTGATGGGGTTTCCCTGCACTCGTAAAGCTCTTGCATCAGACCAAGGAAGGATGGAAACTCAGGTCTCCTGATTTCCGTGACCAACTCTCTTTCTGCTAAAGAACCCTGCTTTCGTGTCCTCTGACTAGAATGAGCCAGTCCTTAGAAGCTATCCATGGTGCTTGGTGGGCCCCCACCCAATGCTCAGAAAATTGAGCAGTGGCAAACACCAGCCTTGACCATGCCTTCTGCCACAATCTGCAGGGGATGTCCTGTTTGGTGACAGGGTGGAGGATATTGAAAAAGCAGTGAAGGAATAGGAAAGCCAATTCTGATGTTCTCCTGGAATCAGTGTCCACAACTCAGTTGTTCTTAGCAGGGCATTCAACGGGTCAGAAGATCAAGCACAAGAGACCTGGTCAGCCTGCTTACCTAAGCAGATGTCTTCCCTCAGTGCCTTCATATTAATTGAATACTTTGAGTTAGTGGTGCTTCCAGCAGGAAGACAGGCTTGGCAGGTCACTGAACCTTTTGGTGTGTGTGGGGGGGCTCTTGAGTGGACCCCCCACTCTTTGTAGCTCGTTCTGAATGTTCCCGCTGCTGATGTTGGCTGCTCTTCCACTAAGCTGCTGCTGAGATTGGGGCACCAGGGCCAGGGTGTCACACAAATAGAAATGATCCCTGAAGCCGCATATTAACTCAGTTTTTATTTTTTATTTTTTTGAAAATTTTTTAAGGCAATTGGGGTTAAGTGACCTGCCCAGGGTCACACAGCTAGTGTCAAGTGTTTGTTCTGAGGCCGGATTTGAACTCGGGTCCTCCTGACTTTAGGGTTGGTGCTCTATTCACTGTGCCACCTAGCTGCCCCATTAACTGATTTTTTAAATGCCCTGTTGTATCTCTTATTTATTTTGTTAATTACTTCCCAGTTACATTGCCATTTGGTTCCTGTGAGTATGGGCTACGTGTATGACTCCTCTGTTCTAGAGAAAGTGCTGGGCTTGGAGCCCCAGGTTTGAATCTTCTCTGCTCCATGACTCCTGGGTGATGGCTTCTCCTTGTCTCAGCCTAAACTTCCTCAGCTGTGAAATGAATGAACTGGACTCAATGCTCCTAGGGTCCCTTCCCGTATTAAATCTAGGGTCCTATTCAAGTGAGATTTTAGAAGATAGTTCTTAAAAAGCCACCCTGACCCTCCCCTTTTCCCACTACCTGGAGCCATGTGCCAAAGCATTCTCAATTTGTTCAATGATGAGCGATTAGTAATTAGAGCCAGGGAACACCTGCCTAGGCTTCTTAGGAGGCTAAGAAGATATAATCTGCAGACAGAATCCCCTGGCTATCATAAATATGTCTCATGCTCATTTTTAAAATTCAGAAGATCAGTAAGCAAAGATTTATTAAGCCTCTGCTCTACCTAGGGCATGCTGGACACTTGGGGTGCAGAATCAAAAATCAAACGCTCCTTCCCCTCAGAAAGCTTCCGTTCTGCTAAGCCTGGGGCTTACATAAATGAATACAAGGTGATTTAAACATGGCACTGACAACTGGGGGATTCAGAGGAAACCAGAGGAGATGGCAGCTGAGCTAAACCTTGAGGGATCTGGAGAGATGGGATTGAGCAGGGAAAGCGTTCTAGGCAGAAACTAAACACAAGGAACAACTCTAACTTGAATGCGTGTGAAATCAGGCTGAAGAGGTGGAGGGGATCCATACTGTGGAGGGTGTTCAAAGCCAGGCTGAGCACATTTTTCTAGCAGCTCTAGGGAGCCCCTGAAGGCTTTTGAGACCAGGTCTAAGTCAGAGGAGCTCTCGAAAGATCACCCTGGCCAGATTATACCGCACAGTAGAAATGCAACACCCTTTGGTCTGTCCCCCAGTTTGCAGGAGGGGTTCCCCAGAAGATAGCTATTCTGGGTTCAGTGATGTACTCTGTGTATTCATACACCTGAAAGTCCAGTACGTGAGCCCCTACCTCTGTAACAGCTGATAGGTGGCTTATCCATAGCACTGCAGGGTTTGGAAAGTACTGACGTTTGTTACTTCATTTGATGAAGAAACTGAGACCGACAAAGGTTAAGTGGTTTGCCCTGGGTCACACAGCTTATAAGTGTGTGAGATGGAATTGGAACTCAAGTTCCTGACTCCACCTTTCACTTGTCAGCCAGAGTCTAAAGTAGAATCTTAGCTCAAAGCAAAGACATTTCCTGGAATAGCGTAGTAATAAGATTTACAAAAGAACATTTCTCACCATGAAGGAAAGGTGGAATGAAATGAGCATGTATTGAGTCACTACTATGTGCCACGCACTGTGCTAAGAGCTTTACAATTGTTAGCTCCTTTGATCCTCACAACAGCCCTGGGAGATAGGTGCTGTTATTATCCCCATTTTATAGATGAGGAAACTGAGGCAGACAGGTCACGTGACTTGTACACTTTCCCACACACCTGAATGAACCAGAACAGAGGTTGCTCCTAAAGGGCCCATGAAGGAACATTAGGTTTTGATAGGCTCATTTAAATAGAGATGAAGATAAGTCCACTAGCTACAGATTTAGGTTACACAACCCCTCAGCTGAGCAATCCTACAAACCCTTCTTTCCTAACTCCCTGTCTCAGTGTCTGTAGAGGCTTCTCCAAACCTCCTCCTTCCTGCCTCCTGAGGCTCCCCAGCTTGTCTCACCAAGAGCATTTTCAGCTTGCTCCATCTCACTGCAGTATGCCTTCCTCCCGAGGTATGACTTTCTAGTTTCATTGGCTTGTCCCGTGGCATGAGGTCATCGTAACCTCTGCCCTCCAGCCCCGCATGATGGTGTCCTGTGATGCCATTGAGACTGACAAGCTTCAGGAATGGAAAAAGAAATCTGTAAGGACTTTTTATGAAATAATGAAAAGTAAAAAACCAGACAGGACGAAGGAAGGAGACTCTTGAGGGTGGTCTGTACAACCAGAGAGGAGAAGCAGATGAAAATAGACATTAAACCATTCATCGGGGTAGAAACCTGGGAGGGAGGAGGCCACTGGAAAGCTGTGGTGCTTTATGCATTGAAATTAATTTAAGTGTAAATGGTTCCTAAGCAAGATTAGTGGGTTGGACTAATGTTCAGCATCACATCTTCAAGAAAACATTTTTTTTTTTTAAAAACCCTCTCTCCCCATGACAAGGTGGGCCCTATCTCTGGGGTGTGGTCTTTCCCTATGTTGAGCCTGGTGTCTGGTCCAGCCTTGAGAGGGCATAATCTGAAGAGTCACCATTGCCTCTGCCTTCCTGGCCACTACCAGCCCAGGCCAATTTGGTGCAAATGACTCTTATTCTCAAGAGATTTGTTATTTTGAGGTACAATTACTGCTCACTGTGCAACTGCACCAAAAAAGTAACCTCTCGGTTTGGGCTGAATCTTTGTCGTCCCCTGCGTATTACCTCGAAGGTGCTGCCTTCTGGTATCTTGTCCTTTCAAAGACAGCCCTCCCGTGTCATCGAGGGAAAGTGTAATCAAAGATAAAATTAACACTCTCCTTTTCATTTCTGCAGCTCCAGGTAGACTGGGACAAAATCAAAGCCAAGATCGAGATGGAGATCACTAAAGAACGGGAACGGTCCTCCAGCCTCGCTGGCAAAAGCTTGATGGCCAGGCACTGAGTGGTCGGGTCACTATCCATGGTGGGGAGGCTGCCTCTCTCCTGTGAGCTGGCCATCTTTGCATCCCCCAGGCCAGCCTTTAGCAGAGGGTTTTTCTCCTCTCATGGTTCCTCTGTACCTACCTGGCCATCCCTGTCACGAGTGGTTGGATTCCCTGTACTGGCGTTCCTGAGTCTGTGGCATAGAAAGCATTGATGCTCTTCTCCAAGGTCTGAACTCTTTGAAAAGAACTGTTGTGAGCCTGTTCATTCAACTTTCCAAAATTGTACAGTGCTCCAAACTGTTATAAGAGAAAAAATAAAGGAAGATTGATTTGTGAAAACACCAGGTGGATCAGTAGCACTTGTGCTTAGGGTTTTTCTCCAAAGTCAAGAGAGTATCATATAATTTTTCTCACCCACACAAAGTTCTTACTGAAATCACCAAGGAGGGATGTGACAAAGCTCCAAAGCTATGTCTTGACCAAGTGTATGTGTTTCAGGATTCTCAAGTCTGGGACTTTTGCAAGTGTCCTACACAATGGTTGCCTAAGATTTGGAATTCAATGTAACTTTCACCATTATTTCTTGCAAGATGTTAAATGCTTTGGAAAGTGTTGTGAACAGCATTGGGCATGATTTGCCACCATGCTTGGCCCCTAGGATTCTGTGCCTCCCTTAAGTTAGATTTTACAGTGAACTCTTTTTTATTACTCTATCACAGTAGCTTTTCTCCAGTTATTGAGGTCTATCAGTTGTTAAAATTTATATAAACAAATCTTTATGTACTTATTTCCTATGTTAACACTAAATAGTTTTGTACCTGTTAGGAATTTAAATGTGATGTAATTGCAAATATTGTTAAACACAAACATTTCTTCACCTTTCATAACCTTATTAAATAAAAGCTAAGTTTATGCAACAAAGTGCATTTATACTCATCACTTCATGCTTTCATCAAAGAGGCCTTAACTATTTTAGCTAAGTATCTATAGAATTCTTTTTCTGAAAACTTGTTAATGAATGGTGTTAAAATACTGAATGTAATATCACAGAGGGCTGGGTGACTTGTGCAGCTGGCAGATTTAATCAGTGACAGCTAAGTTTCTGTAATAAAAGAAATGTATAAATGGGTTAGAAATCTAAGACTCCACCTGTTTCTAATATGGCACCAGCACCCCTCCCTCCTCAAACCAAGCCCCCAGCCAAACAGTGAGCTCCTTAAATGGCAGGGATCAAGTCCTTGTGCTTAGATGTGTTGTGGATTGGGCTTTGTCATCTCTCGAGTCACTCATCAGCCATCTTTGAGTTTTGATTTCCCTCCTGGCCCTGTTCCTGACTGCAGACTTCAGTCTGCCTCTGCAGCTGTCTCATCCTCACTTTCCTTCAGCACCTGGGGCCTCACTGCACCCACTTTATGAGCCCTTCTCACACTGTGATAACCCTTTGCAAGGCATCGTGCCCTTCTCCCATGGGGAGAGCCCAGGCCAGTCAGCCTTTCTTCATTTCCCTTCCAGCTCTGTACCCGACTTTTCCAACTTCAAAACCATGCCCCCACTGTGGGAACCACCATTTCCATGTCTCTGTCTCTCTCTCCCACCCCTTTTTAACTCCCTTTTGTGTGTCATCTTCCCCTGTGAGAAGGTAAGCTCTTTGAAGGCAGGGAACTGTCTTTTTCTATTTGTATCTCAGGGATTAGCATAGTGCCTGGCACATAGTGAACATTAATAAAGGTAACCAGGAGGTGCCACCGTGCACAGAGGTCAGGGCCTGGAATCAGGAAGACCTGAATTCAAATGTGGCTTCAGACACACTGGCTGTGACTCTCAGCGAGCCACTGAAGTTTTGTCTTTCTCAGTTTCCTCAACTTTAAAATGGGGAGAATAACAGCACCTACCTCCCAGGGTGGTTGTGAGGATTAAATGAGACAATATATTAAATGAGACAATATTTGTTGAAGTACTGAGCACGTAACAGGTGCTTAATAAATGCTTGTTTCCTTCTCCTTCCCTCCAACTCTCCTTCCATTCTTTCCTCCCTCCCTTCCTTCCTTCCTTCCTTCCCTCCCTCCCTCTCTTCCTTCTTTCCAACCTTCTGTGATGACATTCTACTGCTCAAAGCAATATCTGCTGTTGATGCTACATGGAAACCTGGTAATTTTCCACGTTCTGAAAATTAGGAAGAACCGTGCATCAGAAGATTCACCAAATGTATATTTTTTTAAGAATAGACTCAAATTCAGTCTAGTCAGGTTATATGGGCAGAGCCTTTTTTTTTCCCCCAGATTATGAGAAAAAGGTTGAAAGCAATTGCAGTGCAATCCAAAAATATAATTTCTCCTAAGGAGACATCTTTTAAAAATGTTTTGGGTTATTTTTATTGACATCTTCTGTTCTAGCAGCACATTCATTTCCACACTTCTTTTCTGTCTCCTACCAATGAACCATCCCCTGTAACGATTTAAAGAGAGAAAAAGGGGTTAGGCATACTTCCCCATGCACCATGTTTTCCTGCATTGATGAGATTCCGCACGAATGCTCCCTCACCTTTTTGGTTAAGGGAATAAAGTACATCCTCTCGTTTCTTCTGCAGGGCTGAGCTTGATTGTTATAATTACACAGCATTTAGTTTTGTTTTTATGCATTTCCTCCATTCAGCATCCCTTCAAAGAAGGAAGAAGCAAAGGACTTCTCCAAATCTTGGCCTCCATCATTTCTTAGGGCACAGAAATATTCCATTGCATTTATGTGCCATAACATGTTCAGCCAGCCCCCAACCACGGAACATTTACTTTGTTTTCAACTGTTTGCTACCACAAAAGTGCTGCCATAAATATTTCATTGTATATAGAGACTTTCAGTCTTTGAGCTCTTTGGTCAATCAGTCAACAGGCATTTATGGTACCAAAGCATTGTGGGTAAGTGCTGGGGATGCAAAGAAAGGAAAAAATAAGAGGCAAAAATAGTCCTTTTCATGGAGTGTGCATTTTATTTAACAGGGGATGCAACATGTATATATGTGGTATATATCCAGAAGGGATAGAAGATAATACGAGAGGGGAAGGCACTTGCAGCTGGGGTTGGGGGGAGGGGCAGATGGATGGCCAATGACTTCCTGCAGAAAGTGAGACTTGAGCTGAATTCAAATTTTCACCTAGCAGTAGGATCTCTGGGATATGAACATTTTATCCACTTTGGAGCAGGGATATAATTCTAAATTGCTATCCATAATGGTGGTTCTAATTCACATCACCAACAATATATTAGTGTGCGGCACTGACTTTGCTCAGTCCTTCCAGTGTTGAACACTTCTCTCTTTTTTTCTTCTCTGCAAATTTGCCAGGTGTGAGGTAAAATTTGACTTGCATTCCTTTTATTAATGATATAGAAGGGTCTTTCATATGGTAGTTCATAGATTACAATTCTTCAGCAACAACAGATGAGAAAACTAAGGATGAATTATAGTTAGCAAGTAGCAGAGCGAGACTCACACCCACATCATCTGACTGCAGAACTAGAACTCACTACTCGATGATTTAGAATTCCGACTTTCACTTACTGAAGTCTGATATGTTAGATGACAGTGTCGGCCGTGATTTCCCATTTGTAAAATGGGAATAGAGTGGTGCTCTGAGGGTTATTTAGGCGGCCACGGGAGGCAGTGGGTTCCCCTCATTGCACGTCCAGCAAATCTGAGTGATCACTTGTTGAGTTTTTGTACTAAGGATTGATCAGGCATGGCTTGGACTACATGGCTCCTGAATTTTTTCCCAACTCTGAGATTATTTAGAACTGGATGGGACCTTAGAGGTAATCCAGTCCAACCCAGGATTTAACCTAGTTCCTCTGACGCCAAATCCAATCTTCGTTCCACTGGACCACGTCACTTTCTATTCTTTAGCTCTGTGGAGTGGAAATTGAGAGTTCTATTTTCTTTTGCCAATAATAATACTTTAGCTACTTTTGTTGTCTCAAATTGTGCCAAGGAAATATATCTAGCATTTTCAAATATTTTGATTCATTACGGGTCATGACTGAACTAAACTAGCCCATGAGCAGTCCCAGCAAGGAGCTAATAGTGACAGTTGGAAGCCATGTGAAGCCATGTTTTTATACCTTTTTCCTGGTAAGAAAGGGACTCCAAATGTTGATTACCAAGCAATCTGCTGTTTGTCTCTCCAGTATCAGTACATAATGGAAAAAAGAAATACATGTAGTCCTGAGCCTTACTTTAACCAGGAATCCTAAAGCCAAGTTTCTAATTTTAATTGATATATGTATATATATATATATGTGTGTGTGTGTGTGTGTGTCTGTGTGTGTGTGTGTGTGTGTATACACATACATATATATATATATATATCCCCCATTACACTCAACTCTGGAATTACACAAAGTGCTGAGTTCATTTTGGGAGAGAGTGGGACAGTAAAAAAAATAACAAATATTCATTAAGTACCTACTATGTGCAAGGCAGCAGTATAACATACTAGTAATAGCTAGCATTTATATAGTTCTTGAAAATATGCAAAGAGTTTTACATATATCTCACTTGATCCTCACAACAGCCCGTAAACTCCTCCCCCCCAATTTAACAAATGAGGAAACTGAGAAATAGAGTGATTTGCTTAAGGTCACACAGCTGATAAGTGCCTGAGGCAGGATTTGAACTCAGATCTTCCTGACTCCAAGTTCATCACTCTATCTTCTGGAGATGTCAGAGATGTCAAACTCAGCAGCTTGCATCACATGTTAAACTTAGAGGCCTGAATTACTCTCCCATACTGCCTGAACTAAATCAAAATGGATTTATCGCGATAAATAGAAATATAATAGAACATAGACAGTTAATATGTGGTTTTCTAAATCAAGAGGCAACCTGCAGGGATCTTTATGTATGGTTTGGTGACTCCCATTTCTATTTGTTTGACACCAGTGTTCTACATTCTTAGTTATCTCCATCTCCATTTCAAAGGGAACCTGGAGAAAGGGATGTCCCAAAAATCTAGAAAGAAGAGAATCGAGGAGGAAAGACTGATTGATCAATAGTGTCAATGACTGCAGAGAGGTCAAGGAGAATGAGGATTGAGAAAAGTTCATTGGATCTGGCGACTGAGAGATCATTAGGAACATTACTGACTTTGGACTTTGGTGGAGTGATAAAAATCAGAAGCCAGATTATAACAGGCTAAGAGGAGAGGAAGAAGAAAGAAAGTAGAGGCACCTTCTCAAGAAGTTTAGTTACAATGGACTGAAGAGATATGATGATAGTGGAAATAAAAGGATGAAGTGAGGGTCTTTTCAAGATGGGAGAGACATGGGCATGTTTATTGTTGTTGTTCATCCTTCATTCTGGAAGAGGAACAATGACCCCAGGAGGGTGATGTCTCGACTTGCAAGTGAATTGGATTTAAGTGAGGCAGAGGCACATTTGTAGGCAGTAGGGAATGAGCCAGTAGACAGGAAAATATTGAAAATAAGTAAAAGAGGGGGGATGATAGAGGGGACTGTCTGTTGGAGGAAATAGGACAGAATGGGATCACTTGTGCAGGTAGAGGGTGAGCCCTGGGAAGGAGTAAGGCCACCTCATCATGTGAGACAGGGGTGAAGGAGGGGAGAGTGGCAGAAAATATTTGAATGATAGGAGATGAGTAAGAGGGGAGAAGGGGGAGCTCATGGCAAATGGCCACAGTTTTTTTCTGTAAAATATGAAGGAAAGTTCTCAGTTGAGAGAGTGGAGAGATGGGAAGCCATGGGAAGTTTGAGGAGGGATATAAAAGTTTGGAGGAATTGCTGTAGAAAGAAGGATAGTGAGTTGAGAAGGGAAGTATAGTTGGATTGCCTAACAGCAGTGAGGGACCAGTTGAGGTTGTGTAACATAAATTCACAGTGGACTCAGAACAGTTGCCTGATTTTCTCCATTTTCATTTAGTAGCATGTGTTTAGGCATGAAGGTGATGAATGTTGGGAATGATCCAAGGCTGAGGCTTTGCTAGGAGTAGTCAGTGATATGTTAAGGGGGCTAGGAATTCAAGAGAGGAAGATAGTATAGAGTTGAATTGGTTCACAAAGGAGTCAAGATAGGGAAAAGAGGAGAGAGTGGCTAGTGCAGGAGAGATGGCCTGAGAGTGGACTGAGGGCTCAAGGGATTGGAGGTCATGTAGAGTAGGGTTACGAAAAGGAAGGCAGAAGGAGAGGTAGAAAGCCAACAGATTATGGGTCAGATGAGCATATTTCTTATAGCACAGTATATTCATGCACCACAAATCATTTATCTATTCTCCAACTGATTAAAAACATCTTTCTAATACTGATATTCTATGGCAATGTTATATGGTTGTGACTTATGGAACACTATCATCTTGGGGAAAATAAAATTAAAGATAATGGAAAGATACATGGCAGGTGCAAGTAAGTAGCAAAAGGTCCCAGAGGCGACTTGTGAGGATAGGAAGGACTGGGAAAGAAAAAGGGTCAATCATATAGCAAGAATGAGAGACAAGTGGTATGTTGGTACCCTCAGGATACTTAAAAAGCAAGGCCTTCATTGCATTGGGAAGATCTTCTATTAGGATTTATGGGAAAACATAGACAAGAATCACATATGGAACTGATCCAACCATTCTGGAGAGCAATTTGGAACTATGCCTAAAGTGCTATAAAACGGTGCATACCCTTTGATCCAGCAATACCACTATGAGGTCTGTATCCCAAAGAGATAAAAGAAAAAGGGAAAAAATATGTACAAACACATTTATAGCGGCTCTTTATCTGGTGGCAAAGTATTGGAAATTGAGGGGATGCCGGTCAATTGGAGAAGGACTGAACAAATTGTGGTATATGATTGTGATGGAATACTTTATCCTATAAGAAATGATGGGGGGGGGGGGAACAGCTAGGTGGTGCAGTGGATAGAGCACTAGCCTTGGAGTCAGGAGGACCTGGGTTCAAATCCAGCCACAGACACTTGACACTTACTAGCTGTGTGACCCTGAGCAAGTCACTTAACCCCGATTGCCTAGCAAAAAACAAAAAACAAAACAAGAAACGATGAGCAGGAAGGTTTCAGAAAAACCTGAGAAGATTTAGATGAACTGATGCAGAATAAAGTAAGTAGAACCAGGAGAGCAGTGTGTATAGTAACAGCAATATTGTTTGATGACCAAGTGTGAATGACTTAGTATTCTGATCAAAAAGTGATCCAAGGCAATTCCAAAGGACTTATGACAAAAAATGCTATCCATTTGCAGAGAAAGAACTGGTAGAGTCTGAATGCAGATCAAGGAGTACTTTTTTTTTTTTAACTTTATTTTTCTCTTGTGTTTTTTTTTTTGGTCTTTTTTTTTTTTTAAACAACATGGCTAATATAGAAATGTGTTTTATATGACTTCACATGTATAATCTATGTCAAATTGCTTGCCTTCTCAAAAAGAGGGAAGGCAAGGGAGGGAAGGAGATAATTTGGAACTTAAAATTTAAAAAAAATGCTAACAATTTTTACATGTAATTGAGAAATATTTAATGAAATGAATAAAAATATATTGGGGAGAAAAAAGAATCAAACATGATGAGAAGGCATGGTGGGAGTGCCCAAACCAGTGGAATTATACCAACTGCCAAGAGTCACTGCTTGATCAGTTAAGATATTGTGACTTGTTCAAATATGGAGACAGGGAAAATCAACTATATTGTCACATGCCAATAAGGAGCCAAAGTAGTCATTATGGAAAAGCTATTATCAAAATCATTAAAGAGATCTAATTTATGCTTAGGTTATTAAAACTAATTTATAATTGAAGGAAAATGTTCTTTCATAAATCCCTCTGAGTATATAAAAATTATGTTTGGAGTTCCACTGAAAATTTGAATTTCATGGTGGGGCTCCAAGATTTATATTAAGACATAAAATAGTACTTAGTTTAAGACAATATTGTTTTCCAAAATAGAAGACTTAACAGAATCCTAATTCTTTAATTTGATAATTTTCTTTCCTGTTGTCTGCTGTCACAGATCATAAGGCCATAGAATTAAGTCCAACCTCCCTCATCTTACAGATAAAGAAACAGCCTCAGAGAAGGAAGGAAAGTGACTTACTCAAAGTCATAAAAGAAGTGCCATTGACAACCACAAATTCAGTAAGCTGGAGAATTCGTTTTAATCCTTAGAATAAAAGATTCTTGGGTTTTTTTTTTCCTTTTAAAAGTGGATCGTAGTGTAGCCTCCCTTCCCCACCCCCCCAGCTCATTCCCCCAACTTGCACTAGCCGACTAGGTTCCAAGTGGACAATGATCACCTCGTCTTCCATTAGAGTTCTATGGGTAGCCCTGAGATGTTGGTGTTTCTAGGACTTTTGCTCTTGAGCCCTATCCGGTGTGCCCTTTATTGAGTATCAGGCGGACTTAATTAGCTTGTAGTAAGGCATTTACCAGTGTAATATGGTAAGAGCAGTTGGTGCAGAAACAATTTCCCCAAAAAAACTTGGGGAAAAAAGGGGAAGAGAGGGCTTAAATCTGTAAAGTATTATCAGGTAGCAAGGCACATGTGTAGAGAATATGTTTAGCCAAAATGTAAACTCACAACTCCCGGTGCCTGGAGGCCCTTTCTTGAGTCCATAGTCAACATTCTTTTCTGGTTCAAGGGGTCAGGTGCCTTGAAGCTACTTGGTTTCTTGGGTGGTTGTCTCTCTGTAGCTGCCTGTATTCGTGTTTGTCCTTGGCCTGTGTGTCTCTGCCAGGCTCTGAAGGTTGGTGCCCTTGCAGGGTCCTGAAGCTGCCCTTCTCTGTGTGCCTAATTTGCTTTTTTTTTTTTTAATTTTTTTTTATTTTTAGGCAATTGGGGTTAAGTGACTTGCCCACGGTCACACAGCTAGCAAGTGTCAAGTGTTTGGTCTGAGGCTGGATTTGAACACAGGTCCTCCTGACTTCAGGGCCGGGTGCTCTATCCACTGTGCCACCTAGCTGCCCCGCCTAATTTGCTTTTAGCATCCTTCAGAGGCACTGTTACCAGATCCAGGTGTGGGTGAAATCTTTCTGATGGCTCTGATGGATCTCCTGAATTCACAAAGTTATCTGTGGGAGGTGAGGGGGAGGAAGGAGATAGAGATTCTCTCTTCTTCCTCTCATCCCCAACCAAAGAGATTCCCTCTCAGGGGCTTGGCTGGACCCACTGCACCACTAGACTGGTCCGCTATTGGAACATGGGGTTTCAAATTGTCGTGTGTGTGTGTGTGTGTGTGTAATTCTTTCTGCCAGCCATAAAATATTTCCTGTGTGGCATCACCTTCTTCCATCTAATGATCCAAGTACTTCATTCCTCCCAAAGGAATGAAGGCCTCACTTTCACCTAGTTTATTCCTTTGAGTGATAGATTTGATGGAGAAGTCTAGGTTGTCTGTGTTGACATTAATTGGGGCAGGGGCACAAACTCCATCCCTTACAATAGTAACATAAATGTCGAGCCAGAAGAGAATTCAGAGACCATGCAGTCCAAGCCCCTTATAAAGGAGGAAACTAGAGAGGTTCCATGAATTGCCCAAGGACAGACAGGTAGAAAAGGTCAGAGGGTAGTTCTGAATCCAGGGCCTCTCATTGCAGAGTCAATGTTCTTTGTCTCCTTGTTGGAGTAGAAAAGATGTCCAGCATTTCATTTTTTTGTATTTTAAATTCTAATTTTCGGTTCCAAATGCTCTTTCTCATTTTATCCCCTTCCCTATCCATTGAGAAGGCAAGAAATACAATACCTATAAGAAGCATGAAGTCCCAGCGTTTCTTTAAAAAAACTGGTTTCTGCTCTTTAAAGGCAATGAAGCCAAGTCAGGAAAGAAGTACTTCCGTGGACGCTGACGGTGGTAGGAAACTATTTTCCGAGACACCTGTGAGGGCCACTTCGTCTGTGGAGAGTTTCCACACACAGAGACTTTGTTTTTTTAAAGTGATGTAGGCCTCCAACCAAGGTGCTGTTGTGTTATTGATAATGGTTCCTTTAAAAAGCGACTGATCATGACTAATAGCTCCCGCATTTAGCACATGGAAAGCAAGAATTGATGCTGAGGCTTGTAGCAACCACAGAACTCCCGGGTACAAATGGGAAGCAATTAGGTGTTCCTTCCAAAAGGCTGAGTGACCTGTGACAATAAGTGAAAATGACACCAGGAGGCCTTTGAGAGGAGTATTCCCTTCCGTGAAAAGGAAGGGCTGAAATGAAAACTGGACTCATTAGTAAACTTGCATGCCTAGAAATGGGGAATTAAGCCGTAGAAGCTGGGTTTGAATAATAGCTCTGTTCCTCCTGGCAGCAGGGCGCAGAGGAAAGGGTGCTGGTCTCTGGGTTGGAAAATGAGGGTTCAAGGCTGGACTAGGTTGTTTTCTGCCTGTGAGATCTCAGAGCAAGTCCTTCTCGCTCTAAATCTACGATCCTTTCTGAGTGACCTTGGGCAAGCCATTTCACCCTCTGGGCCTCAGTTTCCCCATCTGTGAAATGAGTGGCTCAAGCTAGATAGATGGTCTCTAATGACCTTTTCAGATCCCAAATCCTGTGATGGTGAAAAAATAAGATACCAGGATTTACAAAACATATGAACAGCACAGAGGACATATGGTCAAGTAGTGAGCATGCTGCCTGAGACTGGAGCCCAGCCTCTGCTGAGGAAAAGCAGAAAGTGGCGCTGGAGGCCCTCAGCTCTGATCCTTGCCTCTGGCGATCACTACCTGTATGACCCTGGGGCAGTCACTTAACCTCCAGGGACCTCAGCTTCCTCATTTGCAAAAAGAAAGGGTGGGCCTGGGGCTCTCATTCACCTCTGCATCTACGATCCAATGGGCGCAATGTTTAATTTCCAAGTCACTTAGTCTGGGACTCATCCATGAGAATCATCATATCTTCCTTCTCTTTCTCAAAAGGCTATTGTTTTGAGGATAAAATAAAAAAATGTGTGATAACACTTTGTCAACTGTAAAATTCTAGGCAAAGCATTATTAATTTATTGAACTTGAGGTAGTGAATAGAGAGCCATCCTTGGAGCCAGAAAGACCTAGGTTCAAATCCTGCCTGTGACACATACTAGCTATGTGACCCTTGGCAAGTCACTTAACTTTTCAAGGTTCTAGGTCAGAAGAGTCAAGTACACAGCCCACAACACTTTCAGCCTGAATCAAATGAAAATGTAATTGGGAAGGAAATATTTAACAAAATGAACAAAAATACATTAAGACATAGATAATATTAATATGAGGTATTCTAAGTCAACATGTGACCCTTCACGTTAGTGGCTCCTGTTTCTGTCGAGTTTGACCCCATTGTTATTGGTGACTCTGAGACTGGAAGTCACAGGGAAGTTATGAATGCCACTAGGAGAGGAAATTTCTTCATGGAAGGTGTCCTTGTGAATGAAATCTCAGTCCTTTCCCAGTTCTTTCATTGGTTCCATAGTTTCTAACTCCAGTTCTGACCTATCCTCTGAGCTCCAGACCCACAACTGCCTGGAGGACATCTCCCTCTGGGTCTCCCATTGGCTCCTAAAACTCGAAACATCCACACCAAGCCTTCTAGCTTTCGCCTCAAACTAGCTCATCTTTCTGATATCGAAATTGCTGTGAGTGGCACTGTTTGCCCCTTGTCCGACCCTTGAAACTTTGGGGTTGCCCTGGACCCTTCCCTCTCCACTGCTTACATTCAGAAGATTTGCCAAGTGCCAGAAGTTTTGCTTCTCCAATATCTCCTGCATGCAGCCCCTCCTCCCTATGCCCGCCTCCCCCTATACCCTAGTTTAGATTGTAAGCTCCTTGAGGTCAGGCACATCTTTGTCTTATTTGTATCCCCAGTGCTTAGCACAATGCCTGGCACAGAGTAGGTGCTTAATAAACATTTAGTGAATTGAATTGGATTGATACAGGACTCATTCACCTATGTAATTGGAATAGTTTTTTAATAAGTTGGCGTGATTCCAATCTTCTCCTTGTCCAGCCCATTCCTCACTTAGCAGTCACACTTGTCTTTCCTATGGATGGTTCTTGACATGTCACTCTCCTGCTCATATATTTTAAATGGCTCCCCACTGTCAACCAAACAAAGTTCAAATTCCTTCGCCTGCCATTCAATGCCCTCCACCATTTGTTGATAGTGTGCTTCTCTAGCAGTCTCTTACAGCAACTCCTTCCATGCGTGCTATACCCCAGGCAAATTGGCCCATTTACCATGTTTTACATACTGGCTTTGCTTTTCTACTCTCATGTCTTTTCTCATGCCATATTCCAGTGCTATAACCAGGGCAGGGTAACTGGGGCTGTGCTCCAGATTACCAGTATCTGTTGGGGGAAGGGCTCTTCTGACCTTTGAAAGTCTTCCAGCTGTCCAAGTTTCATACCGGCTCCACATCATGAAATATCCTACCCCTCTCTCCCAACCTGCCTTTCTCCCTTCCCCACTTTATTTCCTGCATACTGTTTCCCTTTCCCCACCCTTCCACCCGCATTATATACTTCCAGAGTTAACAGCTATGCTTTGGGGTTGGGGTTGGATTCTGGAAAGGACAAGCCACTCCTCCCAATGTTACAGCACCAGACTGGGGTAGATTTTCTCCTCAGGGCCCCATTTTCTTCAAATGAATTTGCTCTGGGCAAATTTATAGTTATGTGAATGTAGCTATTCTCCTGAGCCTGTGTTTAGAATACCCTCCATATGTCTCACTACCTGCTGAATTCCTATCCAGTCTTTTAAGTTCAGGTGACATTGTAACCTGCTTTATTAAGTTTTCCCCTCCAGCTGCTAAAGACCTTTTTCTTCGCCACGCTTGAACGGCACAAACTTGTTACTTAAACCTGTCTGGTGTATTCATATTATAGTTATTTGTGCATGTGCCCAATTAATTGTAAGCACCATTTATTTAAGATGACATCTTCTATAAACATTGTACAAGCCCTCCACTCTCACCCCCACCTCTACCTCAGTAGAGCTCAGTAGAAGCTTAATAAGTGCTCAATTCAGTTGAGTTTTGTGAAGCTTCTAAATAGATTATGGCAGCATAAGATAAAATTATGTAATAAATATATTGATTTATGATCTTTGTACTGGTCTCATTTCAATTTTATTACTTGTGTAAGCCAGATCATAAGAAGATATTTTATTTTACCTTTCCTTTAAACTATTTTATCCTTTACCTTTCCTTAAGCTATTATTATATCATTCCTGTCATTAACCACATGAAATACAAGTCAGTCGGTTCTTTATGGTTCAGGTAGCAGACTGTATAGCCTTTGTTTCACTTCTTTTTCTTCTTCCTCATTTTTTAATATCTCTTATTATGCCTCTGACCTATGGTGATTTTACCATCATTTACCACACAGTTTTACCTAAGGTAAAATTCCAAACCAGTGAAGCTTCAGAAGTGGATTTTCCAAATGCTTTGGGACTGAATACTTCTTGAAAACTTTTACCTCGACAGTATGTTTCATTGACTAAGATTGGAGGACTTTGTGGGCCAGAAGAAGTGAGCAAACTTTCCAGATCATTTGATCCACCATCTACCACCAATGCTCTCTAAACAGGTGATTTCGTGGGGAGCCAGTGACCCCACAAGACAACCTGTGCACAAAACTTAGGTGTCCTAGAAAAACTCAGCGAATGGTATCTCCTAGCCAGCTGGGGCCCACAGTAGGTACCAAAGGCCAAAGCCACAGGGGCTGTGGCTTTTCTCTGAGGAATGTGTATATATTTTGCTTTGGATCTGTAGGGTTAGTTTCATACTAATCATCTGTGCTGCTCATTATCACACACACGTGTGTGTATATACATGCACACACGTATATGCAATACACATACACATACCTATATATATACACACATACATACACATTTATATTTATATGTATGTATATTATGCATTGGCACAGCTACTAGAAAGGTAGATGGGGAGTCAGGAAGACTCATTGCCCTGAGTTCAAACAAATTTGAACTTGAGTTTGAATTTGAATTGAATTGAATTGAAATTCAAATTTGAATTTGAACTCAGATACTTAACTAGCTGGGAAAGTCACTTAATCCTGTTTGCCTCAGTTCCTCATCTATAAAATGAGCTGGAGAAGGAAATGGGAAAGCACTCCAGTATCTTTGCCAAGAATACACCAAATGGGGTCATGGAGAGTCAACCATGACTAAAAAGCAACTTAACAAAAAAAAAGTGTGTACAAAGTGTGTGTGTGTATATGTGTGTATATATGTATATATGTGTGGTATATATATATCATATATATATATACCACACATGTATCTATCATCGATCAATCTAAAATCAGTGCCACCTCTGACATGGCTTGATGAGTAACCTCTCCCTAGTTTTCTCACCACACAGCAATACCAGGGCAATGATTGGTGGGGAGATAAAGTATTATCTACTTCCTCTGCTCTCAAATTACCTTTAAGGTTTTTTTTTTTGTTATTGTTGTTTTTTTAGCATTGCATTTCATTGAGGTGGTAAAGGAGGAAGGATAGTAGGAGGATAGAGGACGATAGAGTCTCATTCACCTCTAAACTGATGCTGAACTTTTATCCTTCATCACATAGAAGAGGCCTCTTTGGGGCTTGGCTGGGGTCTGTAAAACGTTCTTATCTGTGTTTTCCCAGAGCTAAGGAGTAAAGCAACAACAATAATGAAGATGCCATTAATGGTAGCTATTAGTAGCATAACAGTAGCAATTAATAACTACTAAGTTTTCCCATGATGTTAGATTTTTACTTAATTTTCAACTCTCCCAAGTTACTAAGAATAACTAGCATTGATATAATACTTCAAGGTTTGCAAAGCACTCATCATATATATTAACCCACTTGATCCTCACAACAATCCTGTGAGGTCAGTGCTGTTATTATACGCATTTTATAGGTGAAGAAACTGATGTTGAGAGAGTCACATGGTTAGTGTCTGAGGGAGGACCTGAACTCAGGCCTTCCTAACTCCAAGTCAATCTCCACACTCTAAAGAAAGTGTTCTTATCTTAATCACTTGGTTTGTTTGTTTCGTGGATACCTTTGTCAGTTTGATGAAGCATACGGATCCCTTCTCAGAGGAATGTTTTTAAATGCATAAAATAAAATATACAAGATTATAGAAAGAAAAACCCATTATATTGAAAGAAAGTTGTCATTTTTTCCAACCAAGTTCACAGACCTCCTGAAATCTACCCAGGTTAAGATCTCTGCCTGAAGCGCGCTATCAATATAAGTATGATAAACAGACTAACATTTACTCAGGGCTTTCCTTTAGTATTTCATATCTGCAAGGTGTCCTGTGTCAATGAGATCGATCAGTAGGTAAGAACATGGGGTTACCAAATGGCACCAGAACATCAACAGAACTAAATATTAAAAAAGAAAATGCAACTTTTATATCCTTGTCCCTTTTGATTGGAGAACCAAACTGAACTTACTGGGATATTGTGGTGTCTTTAAAAATGTATCAAAGAACATTGTGTTAATCTGGAAAGAGTAGTGAGGTTAATAGAAGATCCTTTTTTCCAATCAGTGTTTTTCTTTTCCCCTGATTTCAAGTTTCTCTCCACTTGAGATAAACAATACATAAGAGCATTAATAGACCGATCAGCATTTATTAAGCACCTGCCATATGTCAAACACCATGTTAGGCACTTATGGTAAAAAAAAAAAAAAAAAGAAAGAAAGAAAAAAAAGAAAAACCCCACCCCTGCTCTCAAGGAGGTTACATTGTATCAGGGGAACCAATATGTATGACTGTAAGTGTAGCATATTTTGGACTTACTCTCAATTCATAACTGTGAGTACTCCCTGGTCGGGTCCCCAGGATACATTTCCATTGCAGGGTTCCCGAGGTACTGCTGAGGAGTTAGAGCATCTTTCTAATTCTACTAGTTTGAGCTCGTATTCCAGGGTGTTTCACCCAAATTCAATTTCTAGTCAAATTCATATTTCCTCAATATCATTGATGCCATTGAACAGTGCCCCACTATCAATTTAGCCAGGTGACATTCCTTAGTTTTTACAAAGGAATATGAACTGAAAAGACATAATAAGAATCGAAGTAAAAAATATCTTTCCAAGGTTTGGAGGCACCCTCCACCCTCCATACCCTGGGCAAAGTGGATTCAAAGTTAAAATGCTACAAAACATTCACCCACCAAGTTCATTTTTGAATTCAACATTACAAATGGACAAAATCACTCCCTTACTTGCAGGACATAATGGGTCTTGGTCAATACACTGCTAGGCTGTCTTCTATAGGTCACTCCTTGGGGCCAAGCTCCTTGCCTGGCCTTAGCTGCTAGCAAACTCTGGGATGGAATGAAATTCCTTAAATGTTGAGGATCACACAAGACCAAAGGATTGAAGACCCTTCCCCTGACAGCCTTGCCTGGGAGGTCCTGCACTCATTGACTCTCCTGTTGAGGGAAAGACCCCCACCTTCATTGGCCGTCCAGGGCTCAGAGAACCATTCTTACACTTGTGGCCATAAGGAAGGAAAGAATAATCCTTTCTCTTTTCGAGTCTCACTCTCAGTTCCTCTCTGATGGTCAACTGAAAGGGCTTTTCATCATCATTTGTTAAAGACCTTAGCTTGAAAAGGCCAAGGTCCCTACTACATCCAGGGCCATCTCCAATCGTCCTGATCTATATGTTACCGCTGGACCCAGATGGCTCTGGAGGAGGAAGTGAGGCTGGTGACTTTGCACAGCCCTGCCTCACTTAAATCCAATTTACTGGCATGTCATGGCCTCACCTCCCTGATGTCACTGTCCTCCTAGAGAACAAAAAACAAGCAGCAGCAGCAAGCCCATAGGAAACAAGTGGAGAATATCTGTAGATGCTCTAAGGGGAGGGCTGAGCCCCTCTACCCCACATTATTTTGAACTTCTAGAAACTTCTAGGTTTGTCAGATATCCATGGGGGTCCCATGGGCACACTCCCAGGACTGGGCTCTCCTTGGTTGGTCATGTGTTACATAAAAAATTCAAAATGCAAGTGAAAGGGGATGGAAGCTGGTGAAGCCAATAAGTTTCATGTAGGCAGCTAGGGGGTGCCACAGTGCACAGAGCTCTGCAGCTGGAGTCAGGAGGACTGAGTTCAAATCTGGCCTCAGACACTAGCTGTGTGACCCTGGGCAAGTCACTTCACCCTGTTGGCCTCAGTTTCCCCATCTGTAAAATGATCTGGAGAAGGAAATGGCAAAGCACTCCAGTACCTATGCCAAGAAAATCCCAAATGGAGTCACAAAGAATCAGACACAACTAAAAAATGACTGAACACACACAGTAAACCCCACTTGAGTTAAGCTCTGAAGAAAGTTGGAGATTCTAAGAAGAGGTGAGAAAAGTGTATTCTGAGCCTGGGGGACAGGCAGTCTGGGTAAAGGCACAGAAATGGGAGACAGAATATCATGAAAAAGTAACAATCAAAAGGCAGGTTTGAGCAGATTGTTTGAGTACATGAAGGGGAGAAATGTATAATAACCCTGGTGGCAGGCTGGAGCCAGACTGTGGAAGGCTCGAAAAGCCAAAGAGACAAGTATGTCTTGGATTCTAGAGGCAAAAGGAAGCAACTGGAGGGAGTGACATCATCAGACCTTTGCTTTCGTAATATCAATTTGGCAGTGGTGTGGAAGATAGATTAGTGGGAAGAGGGTTGAGGCAGGGAGGCCAATTAGAAGGCTATTGCAATAGTCCAGATGATGACAGTCTGAACTAGAGGGATGGAAAGTGAGTGGAAAGAACAGGACAGATATGAGCTGCTAACCTAATGCCCTTTGAAATGTGAAGTGAAGACCTTTCCTTCAAAGTCTCAGTCTTTGCAATGCAGTTTCTTATTCTGCAGAGCCTGGCTGGGGAGCTCCATGCTAATAAAACCTACAATTTAATGCAGACCTGAGCTGGACCCTGGCTCAGGCAATGGAGGCATGTGGCCAGAGGGGATTGAGACCAGATGGCAAATAAAAAAGTGGTTTGAGGTGTTCAGCTCATGGAAATCAGAGTGTGGCATCCTGTCCAGAGGATGAAATGGGTAGATGGATAAATAAATGAATAACATGTATTAAGCGATTACATTGTACTAAGCTCTGGGGATCTAAATACAAAAGTGAGACAAGTCTTGCCCTCAAGGAACTTACATTCTAGGGGTGCAGACAACATATAAAGGTCACGAAGACTTAAGGGACATGAAGCTTGAATGTCAGCAAGCTGACTGCCCAGAGTGACTGGAAAATCTCCCTTTCCACTGTGGTGAAGCACTGGGAGACTTGTGGCAGACTTATTGGCAGCCTGTTTTTCCCATTCCTCTCAGAAGTGGCAAGAGAGTGGAAGCCCATCCCTGAGGAGTTCTGAGGAGGCTAAGTGGCTTGCTTGGGTTATGGGTGCCAGAAAGGCTTCCTACTCATGTCTTTTCACGACTGTACCAGATGTGTTGATTTGCTTTCATTACTATAAGCTTAGTCAGGGGTGGGGAACCTGCGGCCTTCCATGTTCTTGGGTGCAGCCTTTTGACTGAGTCTAAGTTTTACAGAACAAATCCTTTTATTAAGGGGATTTGTTCTGTGAAGTTTGGATTCAGTCACAAGGCCACACTTGAGGGCCCAGAGGACCCCATGTGGCCTTGAGACCACAGGTTCCCCACCCCTGGCTTAGGTGACCTGTGAACTCCTTGCAAACTCTAAGAGGCAGTGTAACCTTAGACAAGTCATTTCTCCCTAGGCCTCGTTTTCTTCATCTATAAAGTGAGAGCGCCGCATTAGCTACCCTCTGAGGTTTCGGTCAGCTCCAGATCTATGATTCTACAATTATTAAAGGGGAGAGGGAGTTGTAATGAAATGAGGGCATATGGACCACTCGGAGCGGAGCTCTGGAACAATAGAGTCTGCACCCCCTGTTGCGTTACGGGGGAGGGTTCCTATTCAATTTATAGGGAAGTCCTCCCTCATTCTTTCGGCAGAATGACCTCCATCCTACCCTGCGGCTGAAGCCTCTTCACTTCTGCAATGTGGTGGTGATTAATAGGCCGTTTTATTGCTGCATCAGGGAGACGTTCTCCTTCAGTTAATAATACTGGACTGGAACAAGAAAAGGTAAAAGGAAGTGATCGTATTTGGAGGGGCAGCATATTTCCAAATACCAATAGCATTGTATTTGTTGTTGTTCAGTTGGGTCCTACTCTTTGTGACCCCATTTGGGGTTTTCTTGGCAAAGATATAGGAGTGCTCTGCCACTTCCCTCTCCAGATCATTTTACAGTTGGGGAAACTGAGGCCAACAGGGTGAAGGGACTTGCCCAGAGTCACCCAGCTGGGAAGTGTCTGAGGTCAGATTTGAACTCAGGAAGAGGAGTCTTCCTGACTCCAGCTCCAGTGCTCTACGCACTATGGCGCCACCTAGCTGTCCAGCATTTTCTGAAGGGACCCAGATAGAGGTCTGGCAGAGTCAGAAACACTATTTACCTACTTGGAACTAATCTCTGAAAATACCCAGGACTTGGATTGTCAGAAGATTACGGATTCAGAGCTGGAAGGGACCTTGGAGGTCATTTCATTCAACCCCTTCACTGTACAGATGAAGAAACGAAGGTCAATGGAGGGGAAATGACCTGCCCAGTGTCACAATAGTAGTAAATAGAAGGGTCAGGATTTGAACTCACATCCTCAAGCTCTAGACTGAATTCTTTTTCTACTGCACCATGAGTCCCCAGCATTTTAATACTTTGTTCTTGAAAATACAAGCAATGGGTTCCTCTTAGGGAGTTTGGACCCCAGGTATAGGTTTGGTTATCGTCAATCAATCAATCGATCAACAGTTATTAAGAACTTACTCTATGCCAGTCACTGTGCCAAGCACTGGGGGCACAAAAAGAGGCTGAAGACAGCTCTCGCCCTCAAGGAGCTATCTGTGTATTTACTAACCTGCAAACCCTCCTCTTGCCCGCTATCATCCCTCCACCAAAAAATCCCCAAACCTAGCTACTGAAGAATCTGCCTTATGGGTACTGGCATCCTGGACAAAGTGAACATCGGGACCTTTCAACTGCACCATCAAGGCTGCCCTTAACACAGGGATGCTCCTCCTGGTTTCCCAGGGCCTTGAGATGATGCTGCTTTTACCATCCTGTTCCCTCATCACATTTTAAGAGGACAGTCACCCACAGTGTTACCCCTAGAACCTGAAAGAAATAATGGTCCCTCATCCCATCAAGCGTTCTACTGGTCAGTGCAAGCTGGTAGAATGAACCCCAAGAGGAGCGTTGCTCTGGTTCGTTTCTTCTGAAACAAAGCGGCAAACATTGCTTTATTTGGATTAGACTTTTATCCACAGTACTTGCAATACTGCGCTTGAATGAGTATTACATTTAATCAATAAAATCCAAGAAAAATATCAAAATTAGAACCAAATAAAAACATTTTCATTAATCAGAGAGCTCGGCAGAAGGTAGCCATCTGGAAAAACTAAACTCATCTTCTTAAAGGCAATAGAATATTATTATACCTCCAATGTCAAAGAATACAAATGATGTTATGTGTGAGATGGGAGGAGGAGGAGGGAATAAGCATTTATTAAGCACCATCTACGTGCCAGGCACTGTGTTCAGCATTTGACAAATACCATCTCATTTGATCCTCACAACAATCCTGTGAAGTAGATGCTATTATTATCCCCATTTTACAGTTGAGGAAACTGAGGCAATCAGAATTGACTTGTCCAGGATCATACTGCTAGTAAATGTCTGATGCTGGATTTGAACTCGGCTCTTCCTGACTATAGGCCCAATGCTCTATCCACTGTCCCACCTAGCAGTTATTTGCATGACTGTTTACGTGGAGAAACATAGGATCATGGGGCTTAGCACAGGAAGAGACCTTAGGTCCTTCCCCCTTGCCCACCCCTACCTTTTTATACCTGAGGAAGCTGAGGATCTTGCCTAAAATCACATGGGTGAAGAGGAATAGTACCAGGCCCAGGGCTCTGGCTCCCAAGGTTCTTTTCCTGCCACTGCTGACCTGACCCACACCATAATACTGCAGAATCTGCAGAATAACTGAAGTGCTTTATCACAGCATCATAGAGCATTTATTTGTTTATTTATTTATTTTTGCATGCACTTTAATATGGACCTGTTGTCTCCCTGGCAAAACTGTAAGCTTCCTGAGAGCATGGACTGTTTTGCTTTTTTTCTTTTTATCTCCAGTATCCAGCATATATCTGTCACTTGGTAGCCTTCTTATAAATGTTTATTCATTGATTGATTGATTCTTGGGGGTAGAGGTAGAGGTGAAAAGAAGTATTGCTGGAAGAATATTGCTAAAATTACAAGCCTTGAGCCAATGGTAACAAAGTAACATTAATGCTCATGAGATTTTCTTAAATCCTGTGTTATTTTGCCCAGCATAAACACAACTATAGACAATTTTAGACAGTGTACTGTTTAGAACTGCTTTTAAACTGCAAAAGTGTTTTTGGACGTTAATATTCAGTCATATAATTCATTCACACGTATAAAAATATGTGTAGAGAGAGACTTTAATGCTTTACTATCTTTAGCATCCTTCCAATGTTTTTCAAATGATGACAAATGCACAAACATGTAGGAGTTTCAAAGTAATCAGACCATTCTTTGCAAATACATTTGTGACGTTTTACAAATTCCTCTAACAGAATTTTTAAATACGAAGAACAACATTTCTCGATATACATGTTAGACTTGATAATTACTCTTTCTTGCAATAGTGTTTACCATTTTTTTTTCCAAAACAGAGGGACTTTGCACCCATTTGTCCATTCATGAGGCTCAATATCATAATTTGAACATACAAGCATACATTATTCAGAGTGTATACTATACATAGACAATATGTATATATACAGCATACACAGTGCATCCAGCCTATAGTGGCATTTCATATTACTATTTATTTGTAAGACATTCCACAGAATGAAAGGGTTGATGCAATGTTGCAAATTTTATGCTTATAAGATTGTTTATTTTATTATTCACAAATGTTACACCACAAAGCAATTAGTATGTGTGTGTTTTAAGAGATCCTGTGTCACAGCCAGAGGTGTTACAATGGAGTTTGTGGAATGTATTCCCAATGAGAAATGATAAAAGAATGCTCCATGGCAAGGCATAAATATAGCTATTATCTGTATAATCTCTAACCTATGGGATGATGGGTGCAGTGGAGGCCTATTGGAGGCTAACAGTAGACTACATAATATGTACAGTTGCTATAAAAGTTATATCTTATACCACAGTACTAAAAATAAAATATATTCCTCTCAAATAGTGAAAATAAGGTTATTATCCTCAACATTTATGTCACATACTTATCTCTTGCTCATATTTTTTTTTTGTCCTAAAGTTTTCTTTTTCCTAATGAACCAACACCCAATGTATTCCTGAAATAATCATGACAGCCTGGGAAAGCAAGTTCCTGGCAGCCTGTGGCTTGAGGGAGATGATAAACATTAGCTAGTCATTTAAGTAGCAGAAATACCCTCCTCTTGCATTAAATAAATTATAAAAATATAAATAATAAAGAGCAAATGAAGGTAATTTGCTTTTTCAGGTATTGAAAAATGAAAAGGCCAACTGTATCTTATTTTGAATACAATATTGGCAATACACAGTAACTGGTCTTCCTCTGGATTGATGAAATAAATTATAAAAAAAATTATATGGACTTCAATGCATAAACAGTAACAATCTGCCATATTTACTCGGTTAACATTCCACAACACTCTTAAAGATGATTTTTGTGTTTCAATTGTGGGAGGTATCTTATTATCCCCAACTTGGCATTTGTTCACTAACAAACCCCATTTCTCCACCTTTTCTCTTTCTCCTCCTCCCTTCTCTTTTTCTCTTCTCCTGACGTTTCTCTTCCCTCTCTCCACTTTCTCTCTTCCCTTTATCACCCTCCTTTCTTTCTTTTCTCTCCCCTCTTCTCTCTCTTTCCTCTTTCCCAGCTCTCCCTCCACCTTTCTTTCTCTCTGTCTCCCTAGGCTTTTTTTTTTTCCTTCTCTCTTCTCTCCCCTCCTTTCACACCTCCCTCTTCTGGCTAGCAACATCAGCTAATTTGACGTGATTTACTAACGACACCATTTTTAGAAGGACTCACATCCTGGCAGAGAAGGATTTACTCACTGAGAAGACTAGTCACTCATTACCCTGCAATCCTAAACCCAGATTTAAACCTTGAGGGTAGGGGGTTGGGGAAGGAGGTGGGGAGACATATTCATTCCATCCCTTTCTTCTTCGTCCCCGTAGAAAAGCTCCGCAACGCTGTGAGGAGATGCAGGTCTTTGAGACTGACACTGTGATGCTCTAGTAACCAGGCACTTAACGATAAATACAATTAATAGTAAAGGCGTAAGGGAAGTGGGTCATTCTCAGAGCTGCTCTCCGAGGTCCTGGGACACACCGATGGCATTGAAGAGCTATCCACTGGACAGAATGAAATCCGAGGGAACTTAAGGTCCCAGGGAAAGGGCGGGGGCGCTCCCCCTTCGCCAATCCTTTCACGTCACGAGTGTCTCTGTAAGGTGGAGCAGGACAACTAAGGTGTAAAGCTGGGGCTGGTGAAGAAAGCAGAGGCGGCGGGAATTTTTGATAACCCTGCAGCCACATTGCTCCAAGGGGCAGCCGCGGCGGGGGTAGGAGATGGGGGCAGCTCCCGGGTCTCTGGCCGCCCCTCGCCCAAGCATCTTGCCTCCCTCCAATAATATTCTCGGGGGGGGGGGCAGCTCCTAGGTCTCTGGACGCCCTTTGCCCTGGTACCTTGCCCCTCCTAGAGCAGCAGTCGTTGTTGAGGGGGAGCAGTTCCTAGGTCTCCGGACGCCCCCTGTCCCGGTATCTTACTTTTCAGAGCACCAGCCAAGGGAGGAGGTCTCTGGCCTTTACCGTCTCGGCGAAAGCAAGGGGCGTTGGGACCGGCAAGGCTTGGCCCGGAGCGTTGGAGGGACGGTTCGAAGGCCCGCAGTCCGGGCGCTCAGATGAGCGGGTATCTTCCCTGGGCGCGGCCCGGGTCGCCCCCTCGGGGCTGGTCGAGCACGGCCACGGGCAGGACGAAGTCCTTGGGGCTGCGCGGCGGCTGCTCCTGCAGCAGAATGGACTCCTCGTACGTGGGCAGGTATTTGACCTCCTCGTAGCTGGGCAGCTGCAGGAAGAGGGGCGAGGACACGGCGTGCAGCTCGTGCTCGGACGAGGCGCCCCAGCGGCCGCTGCTGCTGCTGCTGTCCAGCAAAGAGTCCTGAGACGTGGCGGCCGTCTCGTGGAGCAGCGACGGGGCGTCGTCCGGCTGGGGCCGCAGGCCTCCGGGAGCGGCAGCCAGCTGCTGGGGGGGCTGCTGCTGCTGCTGCTGCTGCTGCTGCTGCGGCTGGCCCGGCTGGCGCCGGTTGTACCTGCGGGGGCTCGGGCAGATGATCCTCTGCAGGAAGTAGCCGATGGCGAAGAGCACGAGCAGGATCAGGAGCCCCGAGAGCTTTCTCACGAACCAGCCCACGTTGTCCAGGAACGTGTGAAAGGGCAGCTTGCAGCACTTGACCTCCGTGTACGTGACATTGCCGAAGTCGCAGCAGCGCTCCTTTTCCCCGCAGGTCAGCCCCCCGCAACTCCAGCCCTGCGAGGGCGGTAGCAGCAGCGGCAGCAGCAGCGGCAGCAGCGAAGAGGCGCCGGGCGCCCCGAATCCTGCAGCTGCCCGGGGCGACCACATGGCCCGCCAGCCCCCCCTGCTCCCGCCCCCTGCCGCACCCCACCCCTTCCGCCGCCTCCGGCCCCACCCGCCCGAGGGGGGAATTGGCTGGCTGTCAGTCCTGCCGTCCCGCCGTCCGTCCGTCCGTGTGTCCTCTGTCTGGCTGACTCTGTCTGTCCGTCCCGCGTGCGCGCCCGGCAGTCAGTCTGTCCGCTGGTCCCCCTGCCCACACCCCCCGCCGGGAGGAGCCCGGCTCGGCTTGCTCTCCCTCGGTCCCTATCTCGCTTCCTCTGTCTCCCTCTCTGCCTGTGTCTCCCTTTCGGTCACTTTCGTGTCTCTCTCGCCCTCGTTCTCTCGCTGGTTCTCTCTGGACAGCGCTACCTGCCAGAGCCCGGCTCACATCTCCGGAGCTGGCTAGAGGAGGAGGAGGAGGAGGAGGAGGAGGAGGAGGAGGAGGAGGAGGACGAGGAGGTGGAGGAGGAGGAGGAGGACGAGGAGGAGGAGGAGGCGACGGCGGCGGCCAGGATGCGGGGCTCTTGCGCTCTCTCCTCTCAAAGCCCTGATCGCCGCGTAGAAAAATCGGGTGACCTTAACCCCGCGGGCCCAGCCGCATCTTGTGCCGCCCAAGACAGCGGAGCCAGTCTGCGCTGAGCTGCCTGGGGAAGGTGGAGAGTGGGGCAGTCCGGGGCATCGTGTCGAGCGCCACTGTCCTCTTCACCTCCTCCTCTCCTCCCTCTCCAGACCCCTCCCGGAGCGGGAAGAGTTAATGAAGCCGCGCTCCGTCCGCGAGCCTTTCATCTTTATTAATATATCTGTCCTCCTCTCCTCTTGTCAAACAGACCCGGGGCTTGGGCTTGGGTAGGTTTAAGTGATTGGATTTCCCCGTGACCGTTATTTAAATTTACTTGCTACTGGGATTCGCTTACCATACTTCTGGTTTTCTTTCTGATTAAAAATTGATGGTGACCATTTAGTGGATGTTAATGGGCTTAATGCAGCTCTTGGTCTGTCAGGGAGCTGGGAGGAAAGGACTTGCCAGGCAGGGTAGTTCCCTTTAAGGAAGGGCCTGGGGCGCTGGGGCGCCGCTGGGTCAGAGCTCTCCGTTAATTTGTGCAGAGAAGCCTCCAGCCCG
>NW_020954588.1:40035932-40065044 GCF_900497805.2 Vombatus ursinus
TCGGGAGTGGGGTGCTTCCAGACGTTCTTTCAGTCATATCTGACTCACTGTGATCCCATTTAGGGTTTTCTTGGCAAAGGTACTGGAGTAGTTTGCCATTTCCTTCTCCATTTCATTTCACAGGTGAGGAAACCAAAGCAGACAGGGTTAAGTGACCTGCCTAGGGTCACACAGCTAGAAAGTATCTGAGGCCAGATTTGAACTCAGGGAGATGTCTCCTTGAGCCCAGACCCAGCACTCTAATCACTTGGCCACCTAGCGTCCTGAGAAGATTAGGACTCTAAAAACAATACCACCTCCATGGGAGTGCCAGAAGGGGCAGCTATGGGCAACTGCTGGAGGGCTATAAGCATAGCTGCGAGGCTGAGGGGTCCGTTTCAAGGTTGTTATTGCTCCAAAGGTTTTCCTTGAAAAATCCTCTCTCCTTTTCATTTAGGACACGGGGCAGCCAACAGAGTGGATTTCACGCTAACACTCTCAGTGTAGACTGTTCTAAGTTGCCAATAACCATAAGGCCCTTCGTAAATAATCAGATGTGGCGGCTTGATGGTAGGATCCAATCCAAACAAGCAGTGATCAAGAGCCTACCTGGTGCCGGGTGCTCTGCTAGAAGTTGGGAAATGAAAGCAGTCTGCCCTTTGGGAGCTTACGGTCTCCTGGTGGAGACACAGGTCAATATCACATATATAATGATTTTGAGGAGGAAGAAAAGGTTGATAATTTGGGGAATCAGGAAAGATTTCCTGAAGAGTTTCTGTTGTTCAGTTGTGTCTGACTCTCTGTGATTCTGTTTGGGGTTTTCTTGGCAGTGGTTTGCCATTTCCTTCTCCAGCTTATTTTACAGATGAGGCTCTGAAGCAAACAGGGTGAAGTGACTTACCCAGGGTCACACAGCTAGTAAAAGTCTGAGGCCAGATTTGAAGGAAGATGAGTCTTTCTGACTTCGGAATGGCACTCTGTCCATGGTGCCACCTAGCTGCCCTACTTCCTGAAGAAGTAGGTCTTGAGAAAAAAAAAGAGATTAGCCAAAACCCCTACTATGTATGACTTAGTGGAAAGAGGTCTGGGTTTGGATTGTGCTATTTTTCTGTCATGTGAATGGAAGCACAGCACCTCATTTTTGGAGGGTTCAGTTTCCCAATCCGTGAAATGAAGGGATTAGATTAGGTAATCTCTAAAATCCCTTCTAGTCCTAACATCTCAGAAGGTTATGATGCTTATTAACACAGATTGAAATATGAAAATGATTTTTTTCCAATTGAGGGTTTTAAAATTCATTTACATCGGACTTTACTTATAGGATGAATTGATTAGAATTGGAAGAGGAAATTTCATGGTCATGGAGAGAAGTAAGAATTGATCAGTCGGCAAGTATTTATTAGGCACCAACAGAAGACAGTTCCTGCCCTCCGGGAGCTCACATTCTAATGGGAAAGACAAAATGCAAATAAATATCCCTCTAGGTGCAGGAAAGAGAAATTCAGAGTAGGCAGAAGGTAATCCCAGAGGAAGGCACTGGGGGTTGGGATTAAGGAGGGGAGGGGACTGGGAAAGGCCTTCAGCAGGAGGTGGAATTTGAGCTATCTTAGAAGAAAGAGGGGGAAGCTGGGAGGCAGAGGGAGGAAGAAGAACATCCCAGGCATAGGGGGCAACCAGATTTCTTCTTTTTTTTTCTTTTTAAACTGAGGGGGAAAAAAAACTTAAAAGATTCAACTCTTATTGGGGGGGTGGGGAGCAATTGGAATAAAATAAGAGATAAGGGAGTGTATGGTATCTGGTCTTGGAATCAGGCTACTTAGGGTCTAGACTGGGCTCTGTCCCATTCTGGCCGTGTGAAGCTGGGGAAGTCACCTCAGTTCTCCAGGCCTCACCTTCCTCATTCAATTCCACCAACACTGACGGGGGGCATCTGAGCTCTGCCTTCAAAGAAGAGAAGGACTTCCGTACATAGAGATGGGAAGGCAGACTGTTCAAGGAATGGAGACTGCCCCAAGGAAATGCATTCAGGGCTGAAGAATGGCTCCGAATCCAGTCTGAGTGGGACACAAATTCATGAAGAGAAGTAACACGAAATGAACTTGGAAATACATGTTAGTGGCAGACCACAAAGACCCCTGAGTGCCAGATTATAGAATTTGGGTTGTGTCCTGGGTAATGAGGTGTCCCTGAAGGTTTTGGGACTGGGGAATGATATGTCCAGCCTCTGCATTAGGATGGACTGAAGGAGGCATGTACTATGATGGCCAAGGCCATGGGACCATGCACTTAGAAACAGAGGGATCTGAGAGGTCACCAAGTCTGGCCCCCTCATTTTACAGATGATGATATTGAGTCCAAGAAAACATCTTGTCTAAAGTTATAGAAGTAGTGGCAGAATGAGGATTTGAACCCAAGTCTTCCTGATTCCAAGACTGTCATGTCATCCCGCATGCCATGCTATCTTACCATAATAACAACATTTATAATAAAGGTCTCCTATTGGAAATTCTAGGCTGTTGCTGTTGACATAAAGCTCTGGATTGAGGGAGATCAGTTTTCCAAGGCTCCATGATGGACTCAGTCAATGGTTTGTTGTGATATAAGTTACCATTCTCAATTTCTTTTTTGCTATAGCTTGCTTATCTACAGAGGGTATTATTAATCTATTTTGTAAATCTTGATTAGCTAAAGACCTCCAGGCATATCAAGATACTTGGATGAAGTCATTATTTGATTGCTAGGTTAATCTTGCCAAATTAATCTATTCAACTAATTTTAATTGAAAACCTTCTATTCATGCTGCCATTGCTAGGCATTTATACAAGAATAAGTCCCATGAAGGCAGGAACTGTAGCTTATCTCAATTTTGTATCTCCCCCAACACCTAGCACTATGTTCTGTATGCAAGAAATGTGCAAATAAAATAACTATTTGTTGAAGGAAGAAAGGGAAGAAGGAAAGAAGGAAGAAAGGAAGAAAAGGAAGAATGACAGAGGAAACTATGAATAGCACAACATAAATGTATCCTTTATTGTTTATTGTTTGAGATAAATCTCTCATAGACTCCTTTCAGAGGAAATTAGTTTTTTCATGTCCTACCACTATTCCATTCATTGGGATGTGGGCAAATTTGAGCAGTGGAGGTTAAAACCTTTACTTGTGAGCTAGCTTTGTTTTTATGATCCTAAAGGAAAAAAAAATTAATCCGTGAAGACAAATGAGCAATTTACTAGAACAGCCTATATAACTGGTGGTGGGTTCTCTGTGTGCCGTTACAAAGAAAGATTACTTGCTGAAAGTTCCCATTTGTTATCTGCTTTTCTAGGGCAAGGACAACTGAGTACTTATGGAAGATTATGAAGGAGACTAGGAAGGAGTGATCTACCTGTTGTGAATCTAGTAACCATGACACTTAAGCAAATGAAATAAAATACAGTACAATCCAATACAAGAGGCATTTATTAAGCATATACTTCATGTAAGACACTGGAGATAGGAAGATAAATGAGGAAGCACTGTGCTGGGGAGATAAAACCTCTAAACACATAAGGATACATGTGATTATTGGAGGGAGAAACGACTAACAGCTCAGGTTTTAGTAAAAGCTTCCCATAATACATGACCTGAAACTTGAAGGAAGACAGGAATTCTAAGAAGCAGAAATGAGGAGGGAGCGGATTCCATGTCTGGGGGACAGCTAGTGCACAGTCACAGAAGTGGGAGGTAGAATGCTGAATGAGTTCAGGGAACAGTAAGCACATAAGCCAGTTTGGCCAAATGGGAAGCTCAGGAGTCAGTTGACAAACATTTATTTTTTTTTTCATATTTGCATAATAGTCACGTTGTGAAAGAAAAAACAGAACAAAAGGAAAAACCATGAAAAAAAAAACAAAGAAAATGAAAATAGTATGCTTCAATCTGCATTCAGACTCCATCAGTTCTTTCTCTGGATGTGGATAGCATTTTCCATCATGAGTCTTTTGGAATTGTCTTGGATTCTTGTGTTGCTGAGAAGGGCTAAGTTAATCATAGTTGATTATCACACAATGTTGTTGTTACTGTGTACAGTGTTCTCCTGATTCTGCTCACTTCACTCAGCATCAGTTCATGTAAGTCTTTCCAGGTTTTTCTGAAATTAGCCTGCTCATCATTTCTTATTGCACACTACTATTCCATTATATTCATATATCATAACTTGTTCAGCCATTCCCCAATTGATGGGCATCCCCTCAATTTCTAATTCTTTGCCACCACAAAAAAAGCTGCTATAAATATTTGTATACATGTGGGTCCTTTTCCCTTTTTTATGATATCTTTGGGATATAGACTTAGTAGTAGTATTATTGGATCAAAGAGTATGCACAGTTTGGTTGTCCTTTGGGAATAGTTGACCAATATTTATTAAGCAGTTATTATATGTCAGGTACCTTGATAACTTCTAGGGATACAAAGAAAGAAAGAAAAGAAGGAAGGAAGAAAAGAAGAAAGAAAAAAGGAAAAAAGCAAAAAGCAAAAACACAGTTCCTACCTTCAAGGAGCTCACATTCTAATGGGAATAATGAAATAAACCCATAAAGAGAAATGAGGACCAGATTGGAAGGGCTTTACATGTTGTGCTAAAAATGTGCTTAAAGTATTCTGTTTTTCCCTTAAAAAAAAAGGAATCAGTGATAAATGGTGAAAGGATATGAACAGGCAGTTCTCAGAGAAAGAAACTAAAGCCATCTATAGTCACATGAAAAAATGTTCTAAATCACTATTGATTGGAGAAATGCAAATCAAAATGACTCTGAGGCACCACATCACACCTATCAGATTGGCTAACATGACAAAACAGTACAATGATTAATGTTGGAGAAAATGTGGGAAAATTGGAACACTAATACATTGTTGGTGGAGTTGTGAAATGATCCAACCATTTTGGAGAGCAATTTGGAACTATGCCCAAAGGGCTATAAAATTGTGCATTCTCTTTGAGCCAGCAATACCACTTCTAGGTCTGTATCCCAAAGAGATCATACAAATGGGAAAACAACCCACATGTACAAAAATATTTGTAGCAGCTCTTTTTGTGGTGGCAAAGAATTGGAAATTGAAGGGATGCCCATCAATTGGGGAAGGGCTGAACAAGTTGTGATATATGAATGTAATGGAATACTATTGTGCTATGTAAGAAATGATGAGCAGGCAGACTTTAAAAAAAAACTTGGAAAGACTTACACGAACTGATACAGAGTGAAATGAACATTGTACACAGTAACAGCCACATTATGGGATGACTGACTTTGATAGACTTGGCTCTTCACAGCAAGGCAAGAATCTAAGACAAATCCAAAAGACCCATGATGGAAATTGCTGTTCACATTCAGAGAAAGAAACATGGCGTCTGAATGCAGATGGAAGCAGACTATTTGTTCTCCTTTTCCTCTGTTGTTTTTATTGTTTCATTCTCGTGGTTCCTCCCATTAGTTCTAACTGTTCTTTACATCATAACTAATGGGAAAATATGCTTAACATGAATGTATATGTAGAGCCTATATCGGATTGTATGCTGTCCGGGGTGGGGGAAGAGAAGTAGGAGGGGGAAAAAATTAAAACTCAAAATCTTATGGAAATGAATATTGAAAACTAAAAATAAATAATTAAAAAAAGGAATTAGAAGAATTCTAACAGAATATCTTGTCACCCAAGAAGCAGAAACCTGGGGTGAACCAGGACTAATTGATTCTAAACTATTAAAGAAAAGGGTGAGAGCTGGAATCCCAGGGGAGACGGGGTTTTCATTGGATGTCTTTTCTTTCCTACTTAACAGTCCCTAAGCATATTCTTTGAAATATCCCTGCCAGAGCTGCTGCCCCATCACTTCACCTTTTGATCTCAGTTTCCCTTGATTCATTTTTATTTTCAGTGCAATTTATCGTGAGCAACATGTTGAAGCAAAAAAAAAAAATTGTTGGCTTGAAATACCCTAGGGAATGAATGCATGATCTCCTTTCCTCTGAGTTCTCATTGCCCGCCCGCATGTTTGCTTAAAGCACATATGAATGAGGTGGCTTTATCTCAGAGAAAACCATAAATCGGAGTGACTCAGGGAGGGAGGTTGGCACTCATGCCACATTCCCTAATCAGTTTGAAAGGGATGGGAAGAATGCTGGTTAAGTACAAAAATGAACTGAGACTAAAATTGGACATCCTGTGAGATGAATACAGAAATACTGAGACAAAGAATCAAGTGGAATTGGGCAGGAAATGGACATTTGTCTGTCATTGTCAATTACAGCAAAGCTTTCTAAAGATGATGGGTTTGCGCTGCTTTGGTTTGTTCCTGAAGACCCTTCAACGTCTTGTTTGTAAATCTTCCTTGTATGTTTATTCACCTCTCTCTCTCTCTCTCTCTCTCTCTCTCTCACACACACACACACACACACCCAGACAGATGACTTGCTTTGCTTTATGCAGCACAGCCCTTGAGAGAGGGAGGAAGGCAGCTAAACCCACAATGTAGCCTGCTCTTCTGTAATGTGATACTGAGTCCATAGGAGGAAATGTTCTCCTAATATCAGTAAGCAATCTGCTTGTGTCCTCCAGCACAAGGAATTATATCCATCTTTTTTCTCTTGTCTCCCTCTGCTATCGGTCTCGCTGGTGGTTTTTCTTGTCTTACTCCAAATAATTTTGTCCTTTTAGCACTAGGTGGCTAAACAATGAATAAATCTAAAAATATACCAGAGAAATCAAATACAGATACTGCATTGAGTGTGAAAAAAAAAACCACCAAGGAAATCACGGTAGCTTTGGAGAAGTCTGAGGAATGACTGACAATTTCCAAGAGCTTAAAAAGAAACAATCTATGCGGTTTCCCTAAGGAATCTCCCTTAGAAAATTCCTCTCTGGTAAAAATAGGATTGAGAGGCAGTGTTGACTAGTGGATAGAGACCTAGCTTTGGTATCAGAAAGACTCAATTCCAAAGTATCCCCTTTGCCTAATACCGGCTAGACAAATCACTCAACCTCTCAATGCCCTGGGTATCTCTCTAAGACTTTGACTTGGGTATGAAAAGAATTTCCTTACCAAGAGTTTCCCACATTGATGAATTTATAGATCTGGACCAGCTTGTCAAATTTTCAATTTTCATAAACCGGAGGCCTTGCAAATCATATTCTCCTTACTGTAAAATGACATGATACTAGATAACAATAGGTCACATTTACATAACATTTAAAGATTTACAAGTAACTTTCCTGAAAATAATCCCACAAGGTAGGTATTCTGAGGATTATTATCCTTATTTTACATAAGAGAAAACTCATAAAAGAGGTTGAGTGACTTGCCCAAGTTCACACAGCTAATAAGAGGCAGAGCCAGGATTTGAACTTAGATCTTCTGCGTCAAAGTCCAGTTTCTATCATCTCACTTCCATCCCCACCATCCTGCTTCCCAGGGCTTAGAATAGAGTCTATTTCAGCCACTTTTGTTAAAGCGATATTCTCACTTGCTAAACTATAGTGTCACCAAAATGTGAGTATGTTACATTAAGAATCATAATTTCCTCATTTATAACATTTGTAAAATTTCCCTTTAGTTCCTAGAGAAGTGTAACAGAAAGTTTTCTTGAGTGTGTGTGTGTGTGTGTGTGTGTGTGTGTGTGTGTGTGAAAGATGATGATTGTGATCAAGGGAACCCCTGATTTGTTGAAGTGGGGCACCTCCCAAGGAGCTAGAGCCCACCTCCAGCCCCATGGGAGGGGTCTCATTCCAGCAAATCACAGGTTCCTCTGACCATCCTTGTTCTAAGTATTTAAAGTATCTTTACACAGCAAAGAGTCAAGGTACCCCACTCCCAAACTGTCAACTATCTTAATGACTTACAGTCTGGGATAGTCTGCATGATGAAAAATAATTGGCTCCAATCTGTGGTTGCCCACTATATAATCATAACCAAGGGAACTATTCAGAGGCTGTTAAACAGTCACAGGTTAGTAATACTTGGAATAGGGACCCAGGAGAGAGTCCATTAACAGTAACAACATGGATGTACTTAGCACCTTTCTCTGAAAGCCTCAGAGCTCTTTCCAGACATTACTTAATCGATTCACAAATCATCTTTGAGCAGTTAGGTGCAAATATTGGATATTCGCAACATTCTCAAATATAGCAAGGAATGTTTCCCTCTAGGGTAGCTTTTAAAGCTATTCTAGCAATACCCCAAATCATGTTATTTTTTTTTTTAATTATGCTTTTTTTTTCTGTTCAGACCTGTGATTTCATAGGGGAAATCCAGGTGTAAAAAGTCCCGACCTGGATGCAAATGGGTACATCCTGAAGATAGGCGACTGAGAGCCTGGGAGAATTGTCTGTGGCACTGAGAGTTTATTTGAAATCAGTTTTTTTTTCCCTGATTCTGAGGCTGATTTTCTCCATTCCATGCCCATGTCTCTTCTCCCAAAGTCCTGTGTCTTGGAGAGACTTGAGGGTTATCTGGGAGATGTTTAGTACTTCATCTGCAGTCCTGTTCCATCTACTTTGGCTCATTTTTTCCCCCTCTGTAACTGGTGCCAGCCCTCCCGGGTCCTGAGGGGAGATTGGATTCACCTGCCAGGTTTGGTGACTGACCCAGGGGAAGATCGGTTTCCTCCCTGCTGTAGCTGAGGTAGCATTCCTGCTCAGTACCGGTTGGCTTAGATAGACTTGGACATCCTTTCCAGCTTGGAGTTTCAGTGGAATTTCTGTGAATCAAGAAACATTTTCTTTCTTCATCTACATCTGATTTTCACACTTGAGGTAAGTCATCTCAATGCCATCAATATGTGAGCATGCCTATCCTAGGGAAATGATATATTTAGCTTCAAATCACAAAACCAAATTGGCAGCATTTTTTGTCACTTACATAATGTCCTCTCATTGGAATGGCTTTGCCACAATTTGTCAGCTTTTTATCATCACCTTGTGGGCTGGGGTTGGTGTTTCCCACTTTACAGCTGTCTAGTCTATGGCTCTTTGAGAAGAGGGACTTTTTTCTCTTTGCCTTTCTTTGTATCTCCAGTGCTTAGCCCAGTGTCTGGAGCACAGTAGACACTTGATAAATGCTTGTTGACTGCCTGACCAGAGAATCCAAAGTGGTCAGGGTTGCAAGGGTGGTATGGTGAGGCCTAGAGGAATTATGGAATCAACTCTATCTTTCCAAATTGGTCACATTTGCCCTCATGTTTGACCTTCAGCAAATCTGAAAAGGTAAGCTATGGGTCTACTCTAGCTCACCTAATGGCCAAAGTTCAAATATAGAGTCAGATCCCATGGAGTAGTTCTAGGATGAGAAACGTTTTAAATGGTCATTGCTTCTAGGAGGAAGGGAAGGCCTATCTGAGGTCCTTTTAGCTTTCCCTCTGTAATCTGAGGCCCAGAATCCCAGCTCTGAGTTTACACGGACTGGGTGCAATCTATGGTGGGGTGGGGGCTGGGGGGAAGGAAAGATCTCACAAATCACTTTCTTTTGGTTCATGTCCTCACTCAACATTTCCTTTGCGGATGACAACATTTGGCTCATTCGCCCTCACCCAGAGTCTCCCTCGGGAAACATGAGAACATAGTCATAGCTAAGGTCCTACAGATATTGATAAAAAGGGGCTTTAACTCCCATATGAGCACTGAAGCTCAATATGTATCATATATACATATACACACATACAACATCTATATCGATCAACATCTATAATAGTGGACAGCCTTTATTTTGCCTCAGAGAGAAATGTAAAAACAAACAAACAAAAAACCAAAGCCTAAACCAAAAACTACAAAGTCCTCATAGGAAGTCACAAAGAGTTCAGATAATTGTCTTTTCCTCTCAAATGAGTCCCACCTTCCTCCACAGAGATCCACATAGATAGAGTGAGAACACCTTGCTAAGGCTGAGACTCTCCTAGGCTAATAGAAAGATGAGACTTTGAACCTGAGAGAGAGAGATCACCCCGATGCTTCATTGAGCCCCAGTCTCCTCTATGGACCTCTTCCATTCTCCTTACTCCTGGGTTACTTTAAAGTTTGGGATTCTCCAAAAAGAAAATTTGCTGTTAGAGTTGCTAGAGAGTTAATCTTCACATTCTAAAGAATTCCTAGGAGTAGTAGAGCGAGCTGTCCAGGCCATACCCTCACACCATGGCTCCGCCCCTTCTTTCCCTTCTAGCTGGTGTGGCTACCTGGTAACTTCTCTACTTTAAAAGAAATGTGATTCAGGAGCCATAGTGGAGCTCTTTCTCTTCTCTTTGCTCTAGTTGTCACGGTTCTGTCACCGACTCTGGCTCCTTTGAATGGGGCCATTTTTGTCCTCCCCCTTGTGGGAACTCCTTGGCCACTCTCTTATTGACTCTCCATGGCTACCATCTCTGGGGCCTCATAGTACCCTTCCCCTTACAGTAAATCCTTAGCCACCCTCTCATGGACTTTTCATGGCCGTTGTTGCTGGAGCTGTGGAGATGCAATAAAATTCATCTCCCAGAGGCCCAAGTCTACTCTCTGTGTATAGTCCCTTTTTCAGTTCTCGGGTTTAGTCTCAGTTCTCTAATCTCATCTGGATCTGCTTGTTCCACTTTATAATCCTGAGCCCAAGGATGCTGAGATCCACAGCAGCTGTGACCTGGGTTTGCTGTTTCTATAACGAGCTGCCTTCAAAGGCAGGACAGGGGCCACACCCTTTAACCTTCAATTAGAGGCTGCATGATGTCATGGGTGCTGTAATGGGAATTCCCTTCTTGTATAATTTGGACCAGAGGCCGACAAAATTCCTTCAAACTCTCAGATTCTGTGATTTCCAGGGACACTGAAGACCTTCAAAGACCCATAGAGAATTCTTTTCTGTCAGTGGGCATTAGCATAGAATCTAGGTCTCTGAAGGACAAACAATTATAATTTCTGGAACAAAAGGGAAACAATGAGCAGGTTTTGTTACTAAATTTCTACGTGAATACTGTCCTTTGTTTTTTTTTTTCATTTTGTTCATTTAAAAACAACAACAAATAGTTGGCCACTGTCTCAATATCTTTTTGAATTGCCATTATAGATTAGTTTTTATCCATCTTAATCAATATTTCAGATTTATATATATGGAGAAGTGATCAGGAATAAATACTTTCTCTTCCTAAGCATAAAAATCAAAACAAAACAACCACCCCCGAAAACATCGTCTAGCTGTACATCTTGCTCCCTTTAAATCTATTTTTAGATTGATTTCTGATCTGACCGTGTCTAAACTGAAACTGTGGGGATATGATTTTGGGTGGCTCAAATGTCGCATTAGTAACACGATCATTGATTTTTAAATTTCCATTTAGACCAGCAGGCTTTAAGCAAAAACAATGAGATCCCCCCCATCAAACTCACACATTTCCTTCACTAGTGATGAGCTATTTTTATTTAATAAGATGGATGTATTTATTTCCTGATGCCTTTTCCCCCCAGCTCATACAGAGTAGCTGGTTCCATCAAAAGCAGTCTTCTTACAGTCTCATGTAAGCCATGAGCCTTCATGAAAAGCTTGGTCATGCACGCATTATGCAGGCAAAACCATACTCTCTGTGAAATTTGCTTGTGTAAGCAATGACTTACAAAGGAAAGTGTTATAATCTATGCCTAACTGAAGCCGATCAACAAATGACATTTGTCTATCACTCCTACCATGTGTTACCACATGGAGAAAATTGGCTTAGATTAGAACATGCACTTTATGCAGTGAGCCTATATTTTTGCTAATTGCTAACTTGCTAATTTGATGTCACATAATGCGTTCAAGGACAATTTACAGCTCACTATACTCTCACGCAACGAGCTTAAGGGGCTTCAATTTGTTTTTGCTGATATAGTAAGATCAATTACAAGTTCAGTAGAGTGATAGTAACTCTGGGAAAATTAACTTTGTGCTTCACTGCTTTCGTAGAGAAACTCTTGGGGGAGTTATTGACAAGGAAATTGATGATAAATATTTTCTTCTCTCTGTGCAAATATGTTTTAAACACAAATAATTATAAGCAGATATGATAATTTTGTTTTTGATATAAAAAATGTTACCCTGCTGTTTCTATTTGCTGTACCTTCTGGATAAAAATAAATGTACTGTGTCATTTGGTTTTTCAATTTATTCTTAAATTTCAGTCTTTCTCGTACTTTTGCATTTAAAAAAAAAAACCTGCCTTCTGTTATGTTGTTAAGAGGTAAGTCCAATTTGTTGGCATCTTATGAGTGCTTAATAAATGTTTGCTGATTGATTGAACTGTTCTGAGCAATAGATAGACTTTGGGTAATAGAAAGGAGAATTCTGGCCCCTTTGGTGTATAGCTCAGAGACCCAATACAGCCACTCTTTCCACCCCAGCTCAACCTGGCAGATCACATCCCAGAACACCGCTATTTCTCATCTTTAGGTTTCTACGGGGGTTGTGGGATTGTATAATCCCCTAAATAATTCACCTGCTTACCATCTCCCTAATATCCATTGGACCGCTTACCCTTTCCCCCAACTAATTTCCCTGTTCATTACTCCTCCATATCCTCTAACAAAGTGATTACTGCTCCAACATCAGTTAACCAGTTAATATCCTTCAATATCCTTGATAACCAATTAGTACAAATTAGCTTTTACAAAAGAACATTTACTGAGAAGATACACAATAACCAAAATAAAAATCATCTCCTCCGCTCCCCCAACTAGCACACACCATCCCTATTAGGTCATGCAGTTGATAGAATGTGGGCCTGAAGTCAGAAAACCTGAGTTCAAATCTGGCCTCAGAAACTCACTAGCCATGTGATCCTGGGACAGTCATTTCATCTCTCTCAATCTCAGTGCCTGCAAAAGTGCTTAGCACAGTGCCTAGTACATAGTAGGTGCTTAATAAATGTTTATGCCCTTCCCTTCTTCTCTATGCCTCCAACTCTGGAGAGAGTGCACTCAAACTTGTCTCAAAGCATTCCCCACATCAGGTTCCCTTCTGGGTGTTGCACAGTCTATGGATGAATTGATTGCCCGTTACAGGACATGGTATCTTGACTGGCTGGTTAATCCACTGTTGGCTTGGGTCATGCATATCACTCCTCAGGGTCACTTTGACTCTCGAGGCTTGTTTGCTGTGGCCAGGACAGACTCTTCTAGGGATCCCTACTGCTGGGCCACTGGTCTTTCACTCACGTTTACTCCAACTCTGATACCCACTTCATATCAGGGATGACTAGATATAATGGAGCCAAAAGAAAGAAAAGTACTACGTGTTTGAGGCCATGTTGAACCCAAGTGGAGAATGTGCTTATCTAAATTCTTCCTCAATCAAAATCCACCAGAGAAAGAAAGGGCAGGTTCCTCCACAGGTGGGTTCTTGGGTATGCCAACTCACTTCAAATTCAGCAGCCAATTAAAAAGACTTTTCATCACCGTGTAGTAACAGGAAGCAATCAAAGAAGGCCTAGGCCTGCTTTGAAGAAAAGAACAGCCTCTTCCATTATGTATCATCGTAGCTCACTAGGCCTCCAGGTGGGTTGAGACCAGGTAGAGCACATTTCTCATACTCTAAGGGTTGGCTCCTCATTGGCCAGTCCTCTCACTGTAAATGAATAGGCCCTGAAGCACTGCTCAATATTTACTGTGCTGGAATATTCTCCAGGCTGCAGAAGAGGTGGGTCCCATTCTGGGATCTCAGGGTTATCCAAATAGCAAAGGCTTCTGAAGGAAGAACATTGAGAAGAGGGATTGCATGACGGACATGACAAGGATGGGGTGGGGCCTTAGGCTGATGTCAGAGAAGAATGATTACAAGAGAACAAGACAAAATTTGGCAGGAGGTGGGGAACAGGCAGGCATGGTAGCTGTCTTCAGGTCTCTGGAGCGCTATCATACAAAGGAGAATGAGAGGGAGGATGACGTAGTGGATGGAGCACTGGTCTTGGAGTCAGAAAGATGCAGGTTCAAATCTTACCTCAGACACTCGTGATCCTGGACAAGTCACTGAATCCCTGTGACCTTATGTGTCCTCTTCTCTAAAATGGGGATAAGAATAGCCCTCACTTCTCACAGCTGTTGCTAGGTGCCATATGGGGTGCCATATGTAAAATGCTTTGCAAACCTTCAAGCCTATATAAATGTCAGCTATTAATGTCATCTTTATGACTCTAGAAAGGGGTTCAACTTGTTCAGCCTGGCCTAGAGCAATGAATAAAAGTTGGCCAGAGTTTGACCTTTATGGAAAGAGAAACTTCTTAACAGGAGAACTGTCCAGCAGTGCTAGGGGATGCTTTAGGAGGTCCCAGGTTCCCATCACTGGAGGCCTTTAAGGACAATCTCTATGACCTCTCATCTGATAGCTATCGAGGGGACTCCTGTTCAGGGATCGATGGGGTCCTGTGGCCTCTGAAATCCCTTCTTCCATCTTAAAACTGCTATGAGTCATAGGATTCTCTATCTGCATAATCAAAAATAAAATATTAAAGCTTGTTAATAGGTCTTTCAAAGTGATATTTTGGCAAGCTCTCTAGATGATGTTTACTGCATGTTTGGTTTAGAATTACAGTCAGTCAATATGAACATTTAAACATAATTTGGAGTCTATATGGAAATATTGGATGCTGACATCGATTTTGACTTATTTAAGTAATAAAGTGTTATGTGAAAGTTGTTATCAATTCAGCAACAATAACTAGAGAATATAGCAGCTGGCTTAAGCAGTCAGTGAATGTGACTTTTTGAATAGTTGTGCCCAGAGTAAAGTTTCAGCAATGTGGTTAATTAATAATAATAACTGAACATGTTGAGGTCTGCAAAGCTCTTTGCATAAATTATCTCCTTTGATCATCATAAAAGATCTGTGAGGATGGCTCTGCGAGGAAGGTGGGACCAGCTGAAGTGAAGTGATTTGTTCACGGTCACATAGCTGGAACCTGTCAGAGACAGGATTGGAAAAAACATCACTGATGACTCCAAGTCTCGTGCCTTCTTTGATACACTTCATTCCCTTTCAGGGTGTCCAGGTGAGCTTTAAACCTGGTATCTGATTTGTAATCTTAATCTTCTGTTTTTAATTTTACAGACTAAAAGGGTTGGCAATAAAGCCACACAAATGAAAGTATCACTGAACACATACAATATGGCTACAATAATAACAGCAATAATAGCTCACATTTATACAGAGCTTTAAGTTTGCAAAACACTTTACATGGAGTATCTCACTTGGTCCTCACAATAATATTATGAGGTAGGTGCTATTGTTATCCTCATTTTACAGAAGGGGAAACTGAGGATTTGAAAGGCTAAATGATTTGCTCAAGGTTAACTGTTTGAAGCAATACAAGAACTTATACCTTCCTGACTTCCAAGTCCAGCACACTCTCCATTATGCTAAACTGCTTCTGAGTGCTCAAAGGCATGCATGTGGGGACACACACACACACACACACACATAGCATAGCATAGTGACCATAACACTAGACTTGGTTAGGAAACCTATGTCTACTTCTTGCCTTCTACCCTTTCTAGCCATATAACTCTGCATAAGCCACTTAGCTCTTCAGACCCTCAGTTTCTTCACCTATAAAATGGGGGCAAAGATAATACCTATAGTACCTACTTCACAGGGTTGTGAGGTTCACATAAGATAATGGATGTCAAGGGCTTTATGAATCTTAAAGTGCTGTGGAGATTTTAATGATGACGATGATGATGATGGTGATGATGATGATGATGATGATGATGATGATGATGATTTCCTTAAAGTTCTCCATGCCTCATTGTGGCAGAGGTGACCCTGGATTCTTGAAGGCTGTGCCAGAAGAGGTTACTGAGCTAGAAAGGCTCTTAGTGTAGGCCTGGTGAGTGCCACGTGACTGTCATCTAAACACCAGTGTGGCTAAGTTTGAAAGAGACCAGAAGGTTGGCCAATAGGCCATTTGAGTTGGAGAGGCAGCAGGATTGATACCTGTGTTAGCAGAGATGCCATTATGATAGAGTTGTGAGGACTGGGTTCTCATAGGACTCATCATTCTAGAGCTGGAAAGGACCACAGAAGACATCAAGCCCAACCCCTCATGTTATAGATGAAAAAACTGAGGTTCATGATATGAAGAAAGACACAATACCCCACCCCCATAAAGATTGTGGAGGAGGGTAATGTGAGATATAGAGGAGGTGATCTTTGACCAACCCATTCTTTGGCCCAGTCAATGGCCAGGGTCTCCTTCTAATTGAATCTAGGAACTTGTTCCAACTTCCTAAAGGGATCATGAGATGTGGCCGTTTCTTTACAGTTAGTTAAATTTGAGTTACTTCCTATAATTACACCTTGAACTTTCTGGGCTAGGGGGTTGATCAAAGATCTACTCTCCTACAGAGATAAGGCTATAAAAAGCAGGGACATTGCTAGATAAGAGTAACATCTGGACTTTTAGTGCCATAAAGAAATGGAAATTTCAGAGAAGAGCAATGGCAGGAGATAGGGGTTTGGAAGCCCAGAAAGTATTTTTGCGTAGACATAATGGTTGAAGCCATGGGCAAGAATGAGATGGGTAAGGGACAGAACAAAGAGAGAGAAGAAGCCCAATTGTAGACTCCTGGGGCGGGGGAAGCAAATGGAATTTCAGGATCTCAGAATTTCAGAGTTGGAATGGACCTGAGCAGTCATATGGTCCACCCTATGCCCTCCCAGAGTCTCCATTACAATATACCTGAAAATGGTTATCCAGCCTTTGCTTAGAAACCATTGCCTCCTGGGGCAGCCTATGCCACTTGTGGATATCTGTAAATGTTAAGTTTTTCCTGAAATCAAGCCTAAATTTGTATCTTCCCCACTTCCACCCACTATTCCTGCTTCTGCCCCCTAGGGCCAAGTAAATCAAGACTTCCACGTAACAAAAGACAATTATTATATTCTCCCTTGAGTCTTGTCTTCTCCAGAGTAAACATGCCAAGTTTCTCCAACTTAGCCTGGTAAACCCAAGCCCTCCGCTATTCCTATTGTCTTCCCTTGGGAATTAGCCAGTTTATCTATACCCTGACCTGGAATGAACTGAAATTCTGACTCCCAGAACAAACACCATACTTAAGCTGTGGTCAGAGAGGGTAAAGAATGTAGCAGATCCATTGCTGCTTTATTTCTGGAAGCCATGGAGTCCAGCTCTCATTGGCTTTTTGTGACTTCCATATAATACTGTAGACTTTTTTGGGGCTTGCAACATACTAAAATCCTCTGACCTCTTTCAGAAAAATTTATGTTGTTCCCATTTGTACTTGGGAAGCCACTTTTGATGCTTGACTTTGCACTTATCCCTAGTGAATTTAATCTCATTAGACACAGTTTGACGGTCCAGCTTATCAACATTATTTTAGATACTAACTCTTTCAGTGTGTTCACTAACTGTGATTCTGCACTTGGAGGTACCAATGGGACATCTAAGTAGAAATTGCTCTTTCAGAAAAGTTCTGTCTAGGTCTTTATCCAAGTAAATGATAAAAATGTCAACCTGCCCCACGCCAAGCAAAGATTCCTGGGGCACTCCATGGGACACTCCACTGGTGATCTCATCCGTTCCCGTGGATTTAATTATCATCTCTCTGCTGATGATTCTCAAATCTAATTATCCAGCCCTAACCTCTTTGCTGACCTCCAATCTCACGTCTCTAATTGCCTATTGGACATCTTGAACTGGATATCCATAGACATCTTAAATTTATCATGTCCAAAATGGAACTCATTACCTTTCCCCCCAAACCCTCCCCACTTCCAAACTTACCTGTTACGAGGGAGAGCACTACCATCCTCCCAGCCACCCAGGCATGCAACCTAAGTGGCAGCCTCAACTCCTCACTCTCTTCCCTCCCAGTCCTGCTGATTCTACCTCCATAACATCTTTCACATACAGACTATGCTCTCCTCTGACAGTGTCACCACCCTGGTGTGGCCCTTAATCACTTCATGCCTGGGTTATGGCCAAATTCTGCATGGTGGTCTCACTGCTACGGTTCCAGGCTATCCTTCACACAGTTCCTTAGCCCCAGAATCAAATATAAAAAAATCCTCTGTTAGATGTTTTAAGTCCTTCCTAACCCTCCTCCCCCACCTTTCCAGTGTTCTTAATACTTTATACTCCCATCACACACTCCACAAGCCAGTGATACTGGCCTCCATTTTATCACCAGAGACTGGGAATTTTCACTGGCTGTCCATCCCCTATGCCTGGAATGCTCTCCCTTTTATTTCTGCTTCAGGTTTCTGTGGCTTCCTTCAAGTCCCAGCTAAAATCACACCTTGTAGGGGAAGGTAGGTGGTGCAGTAGATAGAGCACAGGCCCTGGAGTCAGGAAGACCTGAGTTCAAATCCGGCCTCTGACACATAACACTTACTAGCTGTGTGACTCTGGGCAAGTCACTTAATCCCAATTGCCTCAAAAAAAAATCCCACTTTGTATAAAAAGCCTTTCCTGATCCTTAATTATAGTGCCTTTCCTCTGTTGATTATTTCCAATGTATGCTGTAGTTTGTTTGCACATATTTCTTTGCACATTGTCTCCCCTATTAGACTGGTAGCTCATGGAGGGTAGGAACTGCCTTTTGCCTTTCTTTGAATCCTCAGCACTTAGCATAGTGCCTGGCACATAGAGATGTTTCATTTTCAGTCAGGTCTGACTGTGGGTAACCCCATTTGGGGTTTTCTTGGCAGAGATACTGAAGTGATTTGCCATTCTCTCTCTAGCTCATTTTACAGATAAGGAAACTGAGGCAAACAGGATTAAGTGACTTGCCCAGAGTCATGCAGCTAGTAAGTATCTGAGGCAGGATTTGAACTCAGGACTTTCTGACTCGCAGCCCAGCACTCTATCCACTGTGCCACCTAGCTGCCCCCATAGTAGGTGCTTAATAAATGTTTATTCACTAATTGACTTCCTTCCAGGTTAAGACTGAAAGATAATGATAATGATAACCATAGCTAGCGTTTATATAGCACTTTAAGTTTTGCAAAGTGCTTTACATATGTTATCTCATATAATCCTCACAATAGCCCTGAGGGCTAGGTGCTATTATTATTATACCCATTATATATATGGGGAAACTGAGAACAAGAGAGGTAAGTGACTTCTTTAGCCTCACATAGTTGCGTGTCTGAGTAAAAGTCTGAGGCAGGATTTGAATTTGGTTCTTCCTGTCTCCAAATCTCATGCTCTGGCCACTGCACCACTTAACTGTCTGGAAAAAGATGAGAAAGATGAATGGCCACTCTGGATCCCGTTATTCATCCAGGTCTAAAAGCATCTAATTGTATTAGCATCGACCCCACCTTTCTCCATCCTTCCCAACAAACCAGCCTGAGGGACTTTGTCAAATGATTCATCCTTCTTTTTCCAAGAGGACCAAAATCATCTGCCCAAATCTAGGTGAACTACAGGATAGCATTACTACGGTGTAGTAACCCTGTGAAACAAGCTTAGTCCGGCATCGGGAAGGGGATGAGGAACCAATGAGACAGACAGCGCAGGAATGGAATCTTTAAAGAAGGAGAACAGAGAGAAGAAGGTGTCTCTGAGGTTAAGAGAGTAGATAATGGCCAGAAGGAGAGGGCAGTCAGTAATGCCAAGAGCTGCGTGAAGGCCAAGGAGGCTTTGAAAAATTCCAGTCCATTTGGTAATGATTAGGAAACCGTCGGTGACCTTTCAAAGATCAGTTCAAGTCAAGAGATAGGGGCAGAACCCAGATTGCATATTTCTAATAGCGAATGTATGGGACAACCTTGTTATAGGAAATAGTTTCATCCTGTATCCAATCAATCGCCGATTTATTCATTCTGCCTCCACACCTCTCTCATTTCCCTCTTCTCTCTACTCATATGATACTACTATTTTATGTCAGTCTCTCATATCTCAGCTAGATGATTGCAGTAGCCTCTGAACTGGTCTCTCAGCTTCCAGGCTCTTTCGTCTCTAAATCTCCCTCCATACAATTGCTAAAAAATTCTTCCTCAGGCATGGATCTAACCATGTTCAAGAATGTTCAATGGCTCCCTAGTGCTTCTGGGACAAAAGTACATTCATTCAGGTTGACATTTTAAACTCTCCACAGTCAAGCTCCAAGTGACCTTTGCAGACTTATTTTATATTTCTCTGCTTTTTGCACTCTATATTTCAGCCAAACTAACTTGCCTTCTGTTTCATAAATTTGACTTTTTACCCCACGTCCACAGCTTAGCACGGGCTCTTCCCTACAAGTGGAATAGGTGCCCTCTTCATCTTTGGCTCTTAGAATCCTTAGTCTCCTTGAGGCTCAAATCAACTTCAACCTCTACGAAAATGCCTTTTTCTCATTCCCCTAATTGTTAGTGCTTTCTCCTCTTCAAATAATCTTGGCTTTTTATTTCTCTTGCATTTACGTGGTGGAAATACATTATTTACATAGTTCATTTACAGATTGTAAGCCCTTTGAAGGCAGACTTTCTTCGTATCCTCAGCATCTGTATGGTGATCTTGTACACATTATTCACTATACTAAGCCATTTGCTTAATAAATGCTTGATGATTTAAATGTATCACAGGTTTCTTTGCTCAACCCCGTCTCATTCAACATTTTATCAGTAGATAAGAATAGCTAGCATTTTTGCAGTACTTTAAAGTTTGCAAAAACTCTTTATACAAGTTGTCTTATATGTTCCTGATGAAAAGACCAGAGTTGTGTAGGAAGTTTGAAATTCAAGCACAGGAATTGAGAGAAACATTAAAAGATGAGTAGGAATGAACAAGGATAAAGGATAAAACAAGAATAAACTTCTTACATTATAACAAGGAGATCATATACGTGTTCTCTGAACGCCATTTCCATCAGGGGTCATGAAGGGAGTCTAATTAGACAGAAAACTTGAAAGTGAATGTGATATCTTGATGACTGTCAGAGAACGATGGAAAAAAAATGAAGAGGAATATATTGTGGGAGCGGGAGAGGGAAAAGAAGGTTAAGGAAGATTATCTCACAATTAGACTTCACAGATAGATATACAAACAAGGAGAAAGGGGTTCGGAAGGGAGTAGTTGGCATTTGAACTTCACTCTCATCTCAACTGTTCAAAGGAGACATACACACACACACACACACACACACCAAGTTGGGAGAAAAGTACACCTCACTCAACAAGGAAATAAAAGGGAAAGAAGAGAAGGGAGAAGATGTAATAAAGAGAGGGTAGACTAAAGGAGGGATTAACCTTAAGCAAAACAAATTCTAAGGATGTACATTTACAGCTCTTTTCAGAGAATGGGAACCTGAGGAGGTACCTATAAATTGGGGAATGACTGAATAGGTTATGGAATATAAGTGTGTGGAATACTATTGTGCTGTAAGAAATATTGAAAGGGATGGTTTCAGGGGAACCTGGGAAAATCTGTATGGATTGATACAGAGTGAAGTGAGCAGAACCAGAACAATTTGTACAATGACAACAACATGGTAAAGACAAGCAACTTTGGAAGAACTATGAACTCTGATTAGTCTTATCACCATGGCTAAGCATGCTACCCACTTCCTGCTAGAGAAGCAAAGGACTCAGGATAGAATCAAACATGTTTCTTTTGGACATGGCCAATGGGAAAATTTGTTTTCCTTGACTCTGTATGTTTGTAGCAGGATTTTGTTTTCTTTTTGTTCTCAATTGGGCAGTGGTTTCGGTAGGAGGGAGAGAAGGTGTGTTTTTGTTAATTGAAACAAAAATCCATAATTTAAAAAACCATCAGGGTCTTTATAGAGGGGATTCTTTCATATAGTAGGAGGATGGATTGAAAAACCCCTCGTACTACTGATAGCTTATTATCATCATTCTTAAAATAATTATTAATATATATAAGTATCAATAATACTTATGTAGTACCTTCACAAATAACCTGGTAAGTTGCAAGTATTATTATCACAGGTGAGCAAACTGAGGCTAAAGGAGCTTAAGTGACTTGTCCAAGGTCACTTGGTAGTAGATGTTGGAGCCAAGACTTAAAGACAGCTCTTTTGAATTTACAGATTGTCTAGCAAAGAATGCATCACCATCATTTGTTGGGTGTCATGGACAAGATTCTTGGCCAGGTTGGAGTACATGGCTTGAGAGGCAGCTGTGGAGCAGTGGAAAAAGGCACTAGGTTTGGATCCCACGGATACGGTTTGAAGTACCAATTCTGCTACCTTGTGCCTGTGTGATCTCAATCAAGGCACTTCATCTCTCTGGCCTCAGTTTCCCCATTTGTAAAATGGAAGCGATGGACTAGATAACCTTTAAGGTCCCTTCTAGCTCTAACTATGAGATTATGGTCTCCAAAGTCCTAGCTCTGAGATTCTGTAGCTCTCTGCCAAACATCTTTCCCAACATGCCTCACTAATGCTCCAAGGTCTTCTCCCACTCTAAGAGTCTACAGTCCCTGTATGTTTCTTGTTTTATTGTTCTCCTGTGGAAATAGATCCAGAAGTAATGAATAAAGTTCGAGAAGTAAAAATGACAGCAAAGCACCCATCTTTAAATTTCCATTTCTTGTCTTAGATGTTTCACAGGAAGAGACGAATCAGGGCTCTGGTGCTATTTGGTAATTATCACTCATCTGCTAATTTATGGGCAGGAAAAATATGATTAAAATCAATTTCTGTACATCTGTTGATTAGGTAAAAGCAGTAATGACAGTCATCAGCATACAGCTAATGATCAGAGAGAAGGAAACATTTAGAAGGTCATTGTTAAATGGGCAAAAGGAAAATCTCAGCACAGGAGCTACCTAGACAAGGAAGAGCTTCCTGTTTGAAGCCTGTGACTCCACACGTGGAGTGCTTTTAAGCAGAGCCCATGAAAGCAGGTAATTACATCAGCTTTGAAAAGCCAACTTTTCACCAGTTTCAACCACCTTGATAAATGAGCTCTGAGACTGAGTCTTTTGCCAATCAATACAGAAAATAGTCATTGTGCTAGGAAAAGTGGCAAGATATTTCAACATTATATCAATAAAAGCTGAAACAACTTTGGATTTTGATTAGCTCAAGCCCTCAGGCATGCCCTTCCCCCCCAGTGGATCATGACTTGGATGAGTATGGCTGATGATGCTGCATTTGGACCATGTTAATATTGGTAGCGCCATTATGAACCTGCAAACTGAGTGGTTCTGCACTCAGTTGGTACAATTCCCATTGGAAAATAGAGATTAATGATCTCCCAAATGGGGGAGCACAGAATTTCAGATCTTAGTCATGATAACAAGCAGCTCTTTAGGAGACTGCCTATCAGAAGCTCTTTAGTTCTTGCAATCATCATGCCCAAAGTCTAAAACTGGCATCATTAATGGAAAGCCAGGCTAATGTAGAGGAGCACTGAATAGAGCAGGAGCAAATGGGGCTCTTGGCTTGATTTTTGAATGTGATTCTGACAAAAGGCCATCTGAAAAGGAAAATATTTCTAGGTATCCCAGTGAGCCAACAGTAACCCACTGAATTTCATTGGAAGGCGTAGCAGGTAAAAGGCAAGATTGTTTAAAAGAGCAGAAGGTGGAGATTAGAGGAGAAGAAGACTATTCAGAGGGAAAGAAATAGGGTTGTGCTCCATAAAGGATGCCTCTTGCAGGCTAATCCAATTCAATGTAATTCAGATGTTTATCACATGCCTTTGATATGCCAGGGATATAAAGATAATCCAAGACTCAGCTCCCTCCCTCAAGGAGCTTATAATCCAGTAGGGAGGTGAGACATGTATACATTTAGATGGGAAGAACAATGAAAGCAGCGTGGAAGAAGTGGTACCTGAGCTGGGCTTTCGATAAAAAGATGTCATCTGGTTAATTGGAATGGACAGAAAGTCTGTTTCAGATTTGGAGCACAGTGTGCATGAAAACAGCAGGTGGGACTGGGCAGGATGAGACTGGGTGGCAATAGTACAGTTTAGATGAAACATAGAGCTCACCAAGGGAAGGAGCATGGAAATGGCTGGAAAGGTAGATTGTGAAATGATTGGGGCGGGGGGGGGGATCCTTGAACTCCAGACCATGGAGTTTGTATTTTACAGACTATAGGTGGGGAAGGCACAAAAGGTCTTTGATGAGAGGAGTAGCAATTTCAGACTGACGTAGTAGGAAGACCACTTTGGTAGCCCCACGTAGGGTGGATGGATCAGAGAGGGGAGTGACTGGAGGTAGAAAATACAATTGGGGGTGATTGCAAAAGTCTAGGGGCAAGCTATTGAGGGCCCAAACTACAGCTGGTTGGTCCCAATGGGAAGGGAGTAAAGAAAGGATTGTGACAGATACATGGAGGGAGAATTAACAGCATTTAGTAGCTGATGATATATGTGGCCAACAGAGTGGGGAGAATCAAAGGGGTTACTGCATTTTAAAGCCTGGGTGGTTGGAAAGATGGTGGTGCTGTGAACAGAAACAGAGAAGGTGAAAGGAAGGCTGGGTGAAATTGGAAGAGTCAGAAGGGCATATAAGTGGTACTACTCTCAGGCAAATGGAAATATGGCACTCAGGGACCCAGCTGATCTTATTTCTGTAACTTCATTTTGTCTTTTGGGTTGACTTTTATATATTTCTCTACTCTTGCTTCATTGAAAATTCTGGTCTGTTTAGGAGAGGGATTTGGGACAAAGGTCTCTCAGATCCTGTGAAGTAGGAACTAGGTTCTATCACAATCACTTCTGGTGGATGAGGAAATGACTTGGAGGCTGCTTGAGGGTGAAGGCTAGAGAGGAAAAGTTTGCTTGATAGTCTAGTGACGGATGATCAAATCAGGAGTTTATACGCATTCATTCCACAATGAGCCAGTTACTGTCCTAGGCTCTAGGGCTCCAGAGACAAAAATGAAGTCTCTGCCTTCAAAGAGCCTCCATTCTACAGGGTGGCAACCTATACACAGATAAGTAAACAAAATTATATTCAAAATAAATGCAAAATAACTTGAGAGGCGATGGCACTAGCAATTAGGGGCTACGGGTTTGGAAGCAGGATATTAGACTGTAAGATGGGTCACTTGAGTTGACTCTAAGAGAAAGTCAGGAGTTCTAGTGGCTCCTCTCAATAACCCTGTAAGGTCCAGTATGTGGACCACTATTGTTATCCCCATCTTCCAGAAGAGGAAATAGATTCATAGACGATCGTCCAAGGTTACTCAGCTAGGAAGCGTCAAAACCAGGACTTGAATGCTGGTGTTTCTTTACTTTTAGGACACTTTTCATTATACTACGCTGCCTAGAGATATAATTATGGGCCACAGCAAATTCAGTTGTGGAGAGCAGCAGCAGAAGCAGTCAGATCTTGGGTGCTAGAAGACAGCGTGACCCCCATGATTCCAGCCTGTGACCTGATGGGAATTTGAGGGGGGTGATGCACCCTGGAAGAAGAGTGCCTCTGTAACAGGGTGAGCCAGGGGTGGTAATATAGTATAGTGAGGAGGACTTTGCCCTCCTGGAGGTCAGCACCCTGGAGCAAAGTCATATTGGTCTTGGTTAGTTGCTTCTCATGTAAATAAAGCTGCGAAGGTTTCTGCCCTGGTTCATTCATCTTGGTCAGTGGAGAAGAGTGGATCATGGGCTTTTGACCAAAACTTGAGTCAACTTTCTTAATATAATCATAATCATGGGGCTGGGAGCTCTCTTAGTAATTATCCAATCTAGTCTCTTAATTTTTGAGATGATAGAAACAGAGGGTAAAGTGGCCCAGGGTCACTCAGGTGGTAAGTGGCAGAGGTTGGGTTTGAAGTCAGGTCTTGAGGTCAAGTCCAGGCTATATCACATGACCTGCTATGCTCTGAACCTCAGGTTTGGCAGGGACCAAGTGGTCCCTTGATGATGAGCAGTAATCAGGCCTTTTCTCAAAGACCTTTGGGGAGGGAGAAGCCATGGCCTTTAGACACAGCTCCCTTCGATTTTGGACACCTGAGCTCCAGGGAGGTTTTCCTTGGGCAAGTTATCTGCCTCATTGGAACTTCAGTCATTTCCTACTAGAACAAGCCCCCCAAATTCTTTTTTTTTCCCATAGCAGACCTTCAAATGCTTGACTAAAGCTCTTATCCTTTCCCTCCCTGAGGTCTTCTTTTCTCTTGGTTAGGCATCCATTGATCCTTCTATCATTTCTGCTATGGCCTAAACTTATTGCTTCCAAACCTGCAAAGTCTTTAAGGTATGAGCACATCACTGCCCAGGAACCACTGGCTATTCTGGCCCCTCCCATCCTCTGTTCTAGACACTCCTAATCTGCTCCCTGTTAGACTGAGAGACTTTTTTCTTTCTTTTTTTTTTGGCTAGGCAATGGGGTTAAGTGACTTGCCCAGGGTCACACAGCTAGTAAGTGTTATGTGTCTGAGGCCAGATTTGAACTCAGGTCCTCCTGACTCTATCCACTGCACCACCTAGCTGCCCCCTAGACTGAGAGTCTTGAGGACAGGGACTGCTTTTGCCTTTGAATCCCTGCCAGCACTTGGCACAGTTCCTGGTACTTAGTAAGTGCTTAATAAACACTCGTTGACCATTGACTTATTTTTGAGATGGAGAAGAGCAGCTGTGAGAAAGATTCAGTTCTCATGCTTGGTGGTCATTGGGGACTACTGTGTCACACTGGGAGGGGTGTGCTGCTGGAGCCGGTGGTGTGGGTCTGTGTGTGTGTGTTCCTGGGGAGCTTCAGGGGGGCTAAAGTGGGTGGGAAAAGGTCCCTCCAACCGTGCAGGGCTCCTCTGTGAGCTGACTTCTTTAGGGTTGTTCCTGGGCCATTGAAATAGGGATGTTCAGAGACCACCATCATTGTTTCCTTTCCTCTTTATGGATTAAGAGCCTTGAATGGAAATGCAGAAGCAAACAGTGATTTATTAATTCATCCACCACATGCCCTGGATTTTCCAACACAGACCTGATTCCAAGAAAAGAAAGTCTACTTTTAACAGGATTCTGTAAAAGAGTTATCCTTCATTAGACAATGAGATCTAATTTTTGATTTGGAAAATATAGTCACCATGGTTATGAAGGATGGCTTCAAACTCCCAACAAATTCTGTGGTCAGTAATGACCTAAAAGTGCATTCCACCCTGGGCCTGGGTTACCGTGTTATATCATTCTAAGGTCCTTAGACAGGAAAAGGAGAGCAGAACCATTCTTAGGCGATTATGAGATCAGGGCAGAGTGAACTCTATGCTTCCCCACCCCCAACTTAAAGCAGATGACATCAAATTCTAATAGAAACCCATCTGAGAGGTGGCTGCTGTAGCAAATACAGTTTGGAGCTCAGAGTCCCGGTTCAAATCCCACTTCTGACTCTTGCCAGGTGTGTGACATTGGTCAAGTAATTTGACGTCTCCTATAGCTTCAGTTTGTTGTTGTTGCTCAGTCATTTCAGTCATGTTTGACTCTTCCTGACCCCATTTGGAGTTTTCTTGGCAAAGATACTGGAGTGGTTTGTCATTTCTTTCTCCAGCTCGTTTTACAGATGAGAAAACTGAGGCAAACATGGTTAAGTGACTGGCCTAGGGTCACACAGCTACTAAGTGTCTGAAGCTATATTTGAACTCAGGAAGAGAAGTCTTCAGGCCTGGTAAACTATCTATGGTACTACCTAGCCTCAGTTTACTTTTCTGTAAAATGAGGATACTTAGATCACCTACTCTGACAGAGTTGTTGTAAGGTTCAAATAAGATAGTGGACATTAAAAAAAAAAGAAATCCAATGCCTCGGATGTAGTTGGGGAGTCTCACAGATCTTCATTTAATTTTAAGTGTTCTTTCATACTTTCTTTGCTTAATTCTAAAAATAATCAAAATCTTAAACATCAAATAAAATGAAAATTCTCATATACATGGTAGAACAGACAGGACTTACATGATATGAAAAACTCAATTATATATAGCTTGCTTTTCTTTTAAATGTATATAATAAAATCAAAGTGTAAAAAGTAGTCAAATTCAAATCATCAAAAGTACAGATATTATGTATATAATGCATATGTATATATATATATATATATACACATAAACCCATATACACACACATTTATATGAAAACTAAAGCCTGTTCTGAGGTCAATTAGATTAAGCAAAAGCAGAGCCTTAGATAATAGCTCATTCTAAATATTAAAATATCTTAAAAGATTCCAATAGCATTTTATTTGGGACTTCTAAAGTTCCCATGCTAGATATCAAGTCATTATTTATGGCCATGGCCACACAATATGAAGACATCTGGGTCATTTAAAACAAATGAGGTCCTTGTGGCTTTTTGGAATCATGTATGAACAAAAGATGGGAAAAGCTGAGAGGTTTCTGTAATGGAGCTGGCCAGATCTTTCATCGTATAGACACAGACAGGGTGGCTGTACTACGCACCACACTCTGCAGGGGTAGGCTTGTAATTTCCCCTATTCCCAGCTGATGGATAGCAGTGAGGGCAGGTGCCTGATCCTTGATAGACTGTGGTACAGCGTGAACTTTTGAAAGAAAAAGAGGCAGAGCCATAAGGAAAACCAAAGTACCTGGTTCCCCCTTTGGGAAGGTGAAGGTGCCAGCCATGTGGCCCTATTCTGAAGTCTCCTTTACTTGGAGAGGGACATATACAGACAGACTGAAGGGGTTTCAGACTAGCAAGCTGCAGTAAAGTAGGAGAAAAAGCACAAGGTGGACCCAGGTGGGGAACTACAGGAAGCTCATTTCCTGGACCAGGCAGGTGACTCCCACAGTGGGCATTCTGCAGTGAAAAGACAATCAGATTCCCTAGAACCCAATTCCTTCTTTCTGCATTTGCTCGGCCCCACCCTTGATGCTGGGGTGGTGGAGTGATTGTGTAGGCTAAATAAAGTGGTTTGGGGTTAAAAAACTAAATCTTATTTTCATCTAGAGTTTTAAAATCTTTAATTCTCCAGTGTGAACTGATGAATGAGGATTAATGAGGCTCTAGTTTTGTTATGTCTGTGACAATCAGGTTAAAAATTTATTTTACTACCCATGGAGCCTGGAATAATTAAGGAAGGAGGGAATGGGGAAGACTTTGGATGGGGAGGGCTTTTTTTTTTTTTAAATAGGATGGGGGCTGAAGCCAACATCTAGCTGGCTTAATCCACACATTAAAAAAAAAATCCCTTGTGCCAAGGAGGTGGGGTTGCCACCCTCAAAAATGTTCAGCTAAGGGGAAAGAGCCAG
>NW_020954588.1:40065444-40070766 GCF_900497805.2 Vombatus ursinus
GAAAGAGAGAGAGAGGGAGAGAGAGAGAGAGAAGAAGAAGAAGGGAGGGAGAGGGAGAGGGAAAGAGAGAGAAAGAGAGAGAGAGAGGGAGGGAGAAGAAGAGGGAGAGGGGAGAGGAAGAGGGAGAGGGAGAGGGGGAGGGAGAGGGAGAGGGAGAGGGGGAGAGGGAGGGGGGGAGAAGGAGGGAGAGGGAGAGGGAGAGGGGGAAGGGGAGAGAGGGATAGAGAGGGAGGGAAAGAGAGAAAGAGAGAGAGAGGGAGGGAGAGAGAGAGAGGGAGGGAGAAAGGGGGGGGGGAGAGAGAGACAGCGCTTGGCAGTTACCTTCTCCTCCCACCCTCTCCCCAGCTCAACCTTGTGTTGACAGGTGTGCATAGCAGTTGGAGATGAGGAACTAATGTGTGGCTCCTGGCTCTTACTCCTCAATGAGGTCAGGCACAATCTATAGCCCGGCAATATTTGTGGACTGAAAAGCATTGCTAAGCTGTTAAATATCAATTTCTTTATCTGTAAAATGTGGGTGATGATAACGAATGCACAACCATCGGTCCCCTGTATTCCAGAGGAGGGGGTTGGACTAGTTCATCTCCCCAGCGCTGTGGTGAGGAAAGCATGAGCTGAGTGAAATACAGGCTGAAATAACAACATAATCCTTCCTGAGCCTCCCTCAGTATTTGAGCTGCAAATGGTTCCCAGGAGAGTTCAAAATCGTTCTCTGGCCCCTTCAAGCTTCGCCTCTGTTGCCACGTCTCAGCATCAGAAGCTTGGATTTGTAATCACCAATGAAGCTCACTCTTTCCCTGTCATGGATATTCTATTAACATGCTCTCTCCTCTCCCTATCTGCTTTAATGTTGTACCAAAAAAGAAAGGAAGGAAGGAAGGAAGAAAGAAAGAAAAAAGAAGGAAAGAAAGAAAAGGAAGGAAGGAAGAAACCAAAAGCTTGGGTTGTTTCACCAATATGAAATAGAAACCTTGCTCCCTCCTCAGCCTTACCCTTCAGATTTATGCCACCTTCTTCCTCATCACCAGGATACTGTGAAAAGACCTGCTTGAGAGTAGAGAGGAGAAAAACAGGGTTTAATTCTCATAGCAGAAAAGAGCAAATTTCTCCTTACACAGGAAGCAATAAGAAGTCAGTATATGAGTCATGTTAAAAATGTCCACTAGTATAGGGCCAAGCATAGATCCCAGTAGGATTCGCTGGGACAGCCTGCTTGCAGGACATGGGGTCTGGGCTGCTGGGTCAGTACACTGGTAGGCTGGGTGAGCAGATTGTCTCTCAGGGATATGGTGGTTACAGCTGCAGGAAGAATCTGCTGGTTTTTCTGACCTTTCAGAACTCACAAGGTCATTTTATCGCCAATCCTCCTTCATCTAAGACCAGGAAAGAATAGACATAACAAAACTAAAGGAATTCAGGTTTGTATATATGTTCCAGGCTTACCAGGCACCCAGGTTAGGTAGGGCTTAAGGCCCTTCTCCCACCAATAGGCTCCCAGCAGTTCTTGCCTCACTCACCATGAGGGTAAAGATTTGACCAGTTAGTGTGTTGAGTATACACCCTCAGTTTTGGCTCAGTGGTCAATTAAAAAACTTTTCTTCATCACATGGTAGGCAGACAAGAAACAGTTCCAGAATAGCTCATGCTCTGAATGAGGGGCAGGCCCCTTCCTTCCACACCATCACACATTTCCCAAGGCAGGCTCACCAAGCATCCATGTGTGTTAGCCCCAGGCAGAAACCATTTTACACAGTCCCAAGACTTAGTCCTCATTGGTCAGCTCCTGTTATAATAGCATAAGAAACTGTCTAAAGCTTTGCTCAATTCTAGGTAAACAAAATTTATCTCCCAGTCTAGTAACCCTAGCAAAACAGAAAATGAGGCTAGAAATGACCCGTTCTTGAGGAAAGCACACTTGTTCTAGTCATCACTTCTTTCTTTTCTACATATTCTCCAATCATCACGTTCATAATACACCCAAGGATTTTGTGAAGAATTGAGGCTCAGCTCCCTGGCCTATAGTTTGTGGATTCTGTGCTATTTATCTATTTTTTAATAAGCAGGTTGTGTGTGGTGGTCCCCAGCTGCAACCCTTGCTCCTAGGTAAGGCTGAGGCTGGTGGATCTCAAGCTTGGTAGTCAGGCTACAGATAATCGGGTGTCCATGCTACGTCTGGTGCCAACAGAGTGAGTCCATGGGAGCAGGATGCCACCAGGCTGACTAAGGAGGGGCAAACCAGGATAGGCTGGAAACAGAATGGGTCAAAGGTTCTGTGCCCATGAGTGACCGTTGCTCTTCCAGCCTGGTTGAGGAAGATAGGGAGACCCAAAAATGTCTAATAGTGCCTTGAAACTTCCAGATAATGAGACCTGCACAGACTGCTCCATGCCTAGAACACATCTCCTCTTCACCTCCACGTCTTTTGCTCCAAAGCTGTGCTCAAGGGCCCCTCTTTCATGAAGTCTTATCTAGATCCCTTTCACCCCTAGGCATTCTTGCAGAGTTGTGTCAATATGTGTATAGATGTCTATATCATCTCCCTCACAAGAATGGAAACTCATCTTTTGGCTGCAACAAGAGGCTTTCCTGAGCTCACACTGTTTCTTGCTAGATCAGCACCTCATTGAGAACTTTCGTTGAAGTCGACCTCCGCTCTCCGGGCTCTGGGTGAACTCTATTTCTTCCCAGAGGATTGAACAAGGGACAATATCTGCAGAACAGGGTAGGAGAGGGAGAGGAGCAGGAGAAGAGCAAAGTACATCTGGGGTGCTTTCTGTAGAAGGGGGGAGCAGATGCAGTGATATGGACTCAAAGAGACTGCTGGGACCGGAGGAGGGCTGGCCTTCCAGTTCTGCCATTTAGGGTCTAGGTGAATATCCCTTTGGCCACTTCCACTGTCTGGGCCTCAGTTCCCTCCTTTTCAGAATGAGGGGATTTGCCTCAATGATTTCTAAGATCCCTTATGGGTTTTTAGGGTTTTCCCTTGGACACACCTGCAGGCGAGTTGGGAGCCTTTCCAGGTCATAGATTATGGGATTTTGTGGTTGTTGTTCCTAAATGCTCCTTAGGTATCATCTTACAGGCAAGCAAATGACATAGAGGGGTCAAGGGACTTGTCCAAATTACACAGATAAATCAAGTAGCAGAACTGGGAGATGAGCCTAGGACCTTGCATTTTAAATCTGGTTCTCTTTTGAATGTTAGTGAAAGTGGGGGACTTTCACTTAATGATGTGCCCAACAGAGAGTGTCACCCTGCCTCCTTCTGTCCTGGTCATAGATAGATGGGTAAGTGGCTGGATGCATGGATAGAGAGATGGATAGGTGAATAGATAGAAGATAGAGAGCTGAAGGTATAGATCTATAGATAAATGGAGAGAGAGAAAGAAGAGAGAGGGAGAGAAGGAGGAAGAGAGAGATAAAGAGAGGGAGAGAGATTAGAGAGAGAGAGAGAGAGAGAGAGAGAATTGATTAGGCATTTAATATGTACCAGGCAGTATGTCAAACTCTGGGGATACAGAGTAAAGCAAGCAGACAGTCCCTGACCACAAAGAATTTACATTCTAACGGGGAAGATAATGTGAAGGGGAGTTGGAAAGTGTGGAGGTTGTCCGTGGGAGGTGGCGAGGTGCCACCATGCCCTGGGGCATGGTGAGGAGCTTGCAGGAAAGAGGACAGCGGCTGGGTCCCTGCTGGATAAGCCAGGGGTGAAGTCCCAGTTTCCAGTGGGGTGGAAATGCTGAAGGTAAAGGGCTCAGAATCATGGGGTGAGAGTCAGAAAGGACCTCTGAGGACGTCTGGTCCACCTCCCCTCTGAACAAGATGCCCTTTTCTAACACCTTCCACAAAAACTCATTGAACAACTTTCACTGCCCCACCCCCCACTGCAGTCCATTCCACTCATTGCTGCAAAGCCTTGTCTTCCATCAAGTCTTTATTTACCTCTTTGTGATTCCCCCCGAAGTGGGGCTAAGCAGAGCGGGTCTCCTCCCACTTGGTAGCCATCCTGGTAGTTAGAAATTGCTATTGAGTCCCTCCTAAATCTTATAATTTCCAATTCCTTCACCATTCTTCTTTCACCATTCTCTGCATGGTCTCTAGCTTTGATATGTGTTTCTAAAATATGACATCCAGAATTTAACACAATCCTCCAGATGAGGTCTGACCAGGGCAGAAGACAACAGGATGATTACGACCTTATTCCTAGATGCTCTGCCTGGCTGCTGTAACACCCCGTTAACTCATGTTGAACTTGCAGTCCACCTTGACCTCCAGATCTTTTTCAGATAAGTGGCTATGAGGCTGTAGATCTCTCCTAAAGACCCCCAAAAACATGGGTAGGGGGGTGAGAAGAGGATTTCTTGCCATGAAAATCTCAAGCTGAAAATGACCAGTCTTTTGTGATTTAAAAAAATTACTAAGTCATTCATTTTGTTCCCATAAAAATCATTCTGTGGGATGGTGGCATACAGTGAAATTTCTACCAGTCAAATAAATCTGACTGGAAGAGTAGGCTCCAGGCAAAGGTCTGATACAGGGCTGTCTGTGGATACATGGCAATTCCCCTTTGCCGCTTCAACCTTGTTCTAATAAGTCCTGAAGGTTGAAGCAAACCAGGGAACCCTGGAGCACAGCTGCCTCTCCCTCCTGTAATCATCATTCTCAGCCTGAAATTCAATTTGGAAGGAGTGTGTAATTTCAATGTTCATTTAATCCAGAGCCACTTTTCAGCAAATGGGAAACTGAGTGACTGCCTCTTAATGTGTCTTGAATTGCTGAGACCCCAGAGTTCGGCTTCTCTGTGGTCAAGTTTGTTTGTTTGTTTGTTTTAAGTCATTCAATCATCTGGGAGCTTTTGTCTACATGATGGTAAAAACCTGATTTGGCTGAATTTTTTATGGTATTGATTATTAAGAAATCTGTACTGGAGACAACACAGATTTTAAAGGCACTCAGGGATTGATTTTTCAAGTATCTAAAAGAGGAAAAGATTCCAAAAGCATGGAGAAGATCCTATTGCTATTACAAAAGACAAAGGTGAAAAAAGAATCACTGAGACAACACCAGCAACTACTGTGCCACAGGTTTGCTTTTTCATCTCTAGAAACATCTCTGTAAGAATGACTTGTCATCACCATGACATAAATGAGAGAAGAAAAGAGAGAATTTCATGGACCATTGTCCATAGCAGCCCATATCTTCTCAGTCATACAATCAACTAAAAGACTGAGAAGTTTATTTCATCAAAGCAGTGATGATGTCTCTCTCCTTTCTGCATTTGTCCCCGATACCTATCTGCGTACATGTTATCCGCCTCCTAGAA
>NW_020954588.1:40070776-40136011 GCF_900497805.2 Vombatus ursinus
ACAAGCTCCCTGTGTGTCTTTGGAGCCTCTCCGCCTCCTAGAACACAAGCTCCCTGTGTGTCTTTGGAGCCTCAGCTCCTGGAAGAGTGCCTGGCACATGGTAGACATTTAATAAATGCCTGAGTAAGGTAGATGTTGTTCATGTAAGATACCTAAGCCCACATTGAGAGTCTAAATGTGTTTTGCAGGGAGGCATTGATAATTATCTCTGCAGTCTTGTTCCCCTCTCTTCAAGGGAGACTTTGATTCCTGGAAAGGAGGAGGAGAAGGGGCCATAGGACTGGCTCTTCTGTTCTCATCTAAGAGAAGGTGTACTAGATTAGAATTATATCCACTTCCCATGCTAAATATTACTGGTATAGTGGTATGATGGTTGGTTTTGTTTTTAAATTTCAAGCCACTTTCTTGGTCACTATTCCTTAAAAGGGAGGGAGTAACCCCGAGTGTACACCCATAGGCTTGGCTCTTTCCCATCATATGGTAGTTACACAAAAGACCATCACAAATAGGGAATAGTGAATAAACCCATGTATCCATCAGATAGAAAACATTCATTTGAGTTCTATAGACTAGAATATGCCAGAAAATAGAGTGACTGAGTTCTTTAGATGGGAACAATATATCTCAGCTCAACGGAGAAGCGCCAGAATCACTCAAAGAGAAATTCTCCAAAGCCTTCAGGGTAGCAAGCTGGGAATCAGGAAAACATTAGGCAGTGGCTGCTCGGCATGTCTGCTACTTCTTTTGATTTTTCTCCACCGGTTTCTCTCCAAAAAGAGTCTGGAACCATATGTTTGTCTTGAAGCAGGAATGAAAGATGCCTCTCCCCTAGAGAGCTCTAGCACGGGATCCGTCCCTCACTCAGGCACATAGTATTGAGCCATCATTCTTTACAACAAAGAGGAGCCTTGCTTAAGCAGCAGCAACCAAAATGCCTCAGGCTAGAAACCCGGATGACACTTATTGATTGTCTAGTTAATCAAAGACTTCCATGGAAATGTTGAAAGTTCCCTCCAACGATGCAGATCATGAAGTATCCAGACCTGCCTAACTTGTGGGACTTTGCCCATGTCCACTTTTGCCACAGGAGGTCCATTCAATATGCTGGAGGCCTTCCTCCTACCATCTCAGGGGAGCCAATGGAGCTCTCTGGCTAGCCATTATTGTCCCTCACCATATGACTGACCCATCTCCTCTTCTTATCATACTGTTCCACAATGACATCTTTTGCTCTCACTCTTTGAAGTTCTTCTTGAGCTGCATGTGGCAGTGTCCTCACACCTACCACTTTCCTTTCTTTTGCCTTCTGTGATACTCATTTTTTAATTCTTAAAAGACTGATCATTCTGTTTCTATCTTCCATCTAGCATCACTAGTAAATATTACCATTAAAAAGATAGAGGTTTTGCTTTCATGGGATGCTTAGTGTTCATAAAGAAACCTTGAAATTCAGCACACTATCCTACATTTGTACAATTCTGGGCCCAAATCATTATCCATCCTTACTATCTGTCCCAGATATACACAGCTGTAACGTATTCATTCAAATGCGTCTTGTAATTTGGGCAATAGATATACTTCATCCACTTGGGCTGTCCTGTGTGGATGATCAGGTCTTACTCCTTTGAGTAATTACAAACGTCTTTCAGAGAACTTTGTAGTGTTCTGGGGCTTGATGTAATCCAGCACAATGTCACCCCTAAACAGGAGTATATACCTCTTCACCTTGGATTCTAATCTATCACAACAGAGAACATTTGAGCAAACATACATCTCCGTTTTCTCCCTCGCCTATTGTTTATAGTCAGAAAATCAATGAACAGGGTTATTTCTGTATTATGTCTTTCTATGAATCTTGAATGATGTTGATGCATGAATAAGAGACATCTTGTTATAAAAGAGACTGAAATGTGACATTTTGTCCTGGTGAATCAAATGCTTGTTCAACCAATAAACACAGTGGTATGTTAGATTTGCCACATCTTTCAGTTAATTGTAAAGTGGCAAATATATAACCTATTATTGAATTTCCCTTGCAAAAACTTGCTTGTTCTCTACTAATACCCTAAACAACTATCCCCTAGATTTATGTATAGCTGACCCTCGTAAAGATTTTGCATATATGGGAAGAATAGGTGCGTAGGTTGATGTATTCTTTCAGTTAGTTTTTAGGAATAGTAGTTAGATTATTAAGTATTTCTATGCCTTTGGTATCTTTCCCTCCTTCAGATAATTGGTACATAAAAGTCAAATGAAGCATGTTACAAATGAAGTTGCTTTAAAAAAAAGAAGCCGTCATTGAGATGAACATAACTAGAAAAGGAACTGAGCTGATCTTTGAGAGTATAAGGGGATATGGTAGGAGGCATGGGTCCTATGCTCTCTATGAGGACTACATTCCTCAGAAGGCTGTGTGTTTTTAAAGGTGCTGGGGAAAGCATCACAATGATTGAGATGTGTGGTTAGGGGAAACGGGTGGGGAGAGGGGTTAGCTAGGGAGAAGTGAAAAGAAAAACAGAAGTGGTGTTCTAAGCTCCAGTGATCATTCAGTTCCTATGAGAAGGAGAAGCAGCCACTCTATAGAATACTCTCCAGCCCCTATGTTGAGAGAAAACAACAATCCCTGGTTCCTGTGATGATGCCATGCTGTGAATGACAATATTTGTTTCTCTCTCTCCATTATGGAGACAGAACAGTTGATAGGGAATTGATGCCAATGCTACCTGGAAGACACATGAGAAGAAGTGAGTGTGGCTGTTTAATTCAATATCATGGATGTAACTGGCTACCCTGTTTTCTTTCAATGACTTTTACTGATAATTTGATATGTCACACTCTTTTGGTTTGTGAGCAAATAAATACATTGAATCAGGTTTTGAAGTAGGGATTGAATACCCACTGACCCAAAGTCACAACCCATTAAACTCAGAAAATGGCAAGAGTTTCTAGAGTCCTGTACAGGTACGATGGGGCCTATGCTACAGAAACTGGATAACCGATGAGTGACCCAAATGGTGCATTGGTATCCATGAAATAGTCAAAGAATCAGAGATGTGGTCTCTAGAGTGTGGAGAATGATCTTCAGCGGAGCATTTCTGCGAAGGCACAAATTGAACAATATGGAAGCATCTGCCCTCACCCCCATGAAATCAAATATTCATCTGTGTAGGAACTAGGACTCCTTCAACACTAGTGGTTCTGTTCACTCTACCCCTTCTCCACTCTCAGTCCTTTTTTTTCCATTTAGGAAGCAGTATTATGTAAGAGAAAAAAACCATCTCAATGGCCAGGAAGAAGATTGGAGGCTGGGACAATCAGACTAGAGAGGAGCTGAGCTTCTAAGGAAGCTGCCACTGGAGGAGCAAACCCTGGGCAATACGTAGGATGACCATACAGGACCCTGGCAGAGGGTGACCTACTTGAAGGCAACTGATCGTCTCATGACTTTAAAAAGACTTGGATACTGGTTATTTCTGTGTTTGACTGCATTAAAAACAAACTCCATATTCCTTCTGAGATTCCTTCTAATTTACCCTGTACATACTTCATATGGCACAAAGTTGGTTGCACATTGCCACCCCAATTAGACTGTGAGCTTCTTGAGGGCAGGATCTCTTTTTCCCTTTCTTTGTGTCCTCAATTTCACACAGTACATGGCCCATAGTAGGGACTTAATAAATACTAGTTGATTTGTTGACTTGACTTGTTAAATAAAACCTGTTCTATGATTGTTGCTTTGTAGACCTGAATGTTTGTAAGGGGAGCTGGTACTGCCAATAAGGGAGGGGTGGGAGCAGTGACCTCCAGATAAGTGAGTGACCCCCCCAAAACATACTGAGGTTTTTCACATCAGGAGCAGGCCACTGACTCCAAGGTTCCATAGGCAACAAATGAGAATTTTAGATTTGGGAAGACTCTAAGAGGTTATTTTATTCAACTCCATTTTGCAGATGAGAAAACTGAGCCACAGTGAGTCTGGATAACTTGCCTGAGTTACAAAGCAAATTAATGGGCTAGAACCCCAGCCTCCAGATGAAATTGACCTGATATTTTGGCATAGCTGAGATATCGCCTTAGAGAAATAGTACCTATGAGCAAAGACAAATTGGGGACATAATAAATCACAGAACCACCATTCCCTGGGAAAGCTACCCAGCCATTATTCAGGACAAAATGTTTACTCTTGGCCTGAATTACCCACAAAATGGAGGGTAAAGAAAGTAGGGTCTCTCTGACCTCTGAATTACCTGACTTGGCTTGATTCACTGCCCCAATTCCCTGGACTGCGGCCAGCCCTCCACTCCATGTTACATGGAAGAGCTCTACATGAAGACGTTATTAGAAACCGCTACACTTAAGAGGACGGCACCAAAAGTCAACTCTCTTTGGCATTTATGTGAAAATGGCTTGGAGCAGCTCGACGTCTCCTAGAAGCTGATGAGTGTTTTACGGTAATAGACTCCAGAAGTTCTCTGGGTGACGCATAATGATTGATCCTGAAAACGAACCCTGAAGAAATAAATTGATTCCTTTGAAGTGAGCGAACCATTAATTCTTGACCTTAAAATCTCTAAAATGTTTTCAAAGGAGTTGACCGAGCAGAAAGCATTTGGTATAGTTAGTGGAATTGAAATGTTTCCTTCCTTTATTTTCCTTCTGATCACACTGGTGCTCATTCATAAGCTTCAGAGATACAAAAAATAAAAAAAAAATTAAAACGTGGGCTGTGCTGCCTGACCTGCTTTCATCAAATGACTTATTCTAAATAAAGATGCAGTCCTAGAAGTTTGGAAAGTCAGGCTGGGAAGGGCCTTTGCCAGTATCTAATCCCAAACCCTCATTTTAGCAGGGAGACCCAGAAAAGGGAAGTGAGTTGCCCAAGGTCACATACGTGGAAAGTAGCAGAGACAGAAATCGAATTCAGGTCTGCTAAATCCAAATTCAGTCTCTTGGGCAGTAAGAGGAAGGGAAATGGTTCCTTCTTGACTCTGAATACAAATACATACAAACTCCTCATTTTGGCTTTGAAAGTCCTTCACAAACTGACTTTAGGCTGCACTTCTAGGTTTATTGCACAGTCCTCCTCTTCATATGTTCTACATTCTTGCCAAACTGGTCACTGTACATTTTTTTAATCTCCCATCTCCGAACCTTTGCATAGGCTGTGTCCTCTTCCGATGTATTCCTCCTTACCTGTAACTCATAGATTCCATAACTTTGTATAAAGCTCAACTCAAGAGGTATCATCTTTCATTTGCTAGCATCCTACCCTAAGAAATTACGTGGAATCTACTTTGTATCCATCCCATATTGACTTTTCAGTGTACATGTTCTTTTCACTCCTAACACGTAAATGACTATTGGTGGTGAGAAAAAAGAACTTGGCAACTGATTGAATGTTTGGGATGTTGTTGTGAGATGTGACCTTTGAATTCTCTAAGAAGCTTCGTGTGGACATTAAGTTTGGGGCACATACAGGATAAAAGTACAGATGTGTGTGCATGTGCATGTCTGCCTCTACTCTCTCCCCATCCCCCAGTTCACCTGCTGGCCTCAGTTTACCTTTGCCACAAAAACTCATCATTTCCAATTTCTCTTCTCAGCTTCCCATCCCTCGACCCCATAGGCAATCCCTTGACCCTAACCAGCTCTCTCTTATCTGGAGGGATTCTGGTTAGAATAACTCCACCTTACCCAAGGTTCAAATGTGCATTTGTGAACACCCTCATTTTGAGTGGGTCCAAAGGGACTTAAGTATAACTGGGTTCTTGATGTTAAGCATTGGAGATTCTTAAGAGAAAATCGCTCAGAGACTAGGACCTGAAGAGGGGATTCTTGGAGACCCCATGGAATGGGTTTGGGAGCCCTGGGATATTGACCCTTGGAGAGAGACCTAGAAAAAGCTCAAGGATTTTAGGGGAAATGACAAATGTAGGGGTCAGATATGGATCTCATTTTAGAGGTCATTTAGTTCGGTCAAGTCAATAAGCATTTATTCAGCACCTACCATGTACCAGGCACTAGGTTAAGTGCTGAAGATACAACAAAAGGCAAAAAACATTCCCTGGCTTCAAGAAGTCTGATTTAATCCAACCTCATCCATCATTTGACAGAAAAGGAAACAGAAGAGAAGTGAGAGCATGGCATAAAGGTAAGAGAACCACATTAAGAGTCAGAGGGACCTCTGTTCAAATCCCACCTTGGGCAAGTCATTTCATCTCTGTGGGTCTTGGTTTCACCATCTTCAAAATAAGGGGTTTAGACTCAGTGGTCTCTTAGATCCTTTCCTAGCTCTATGAAATTAGAACAAGATACAGCTAGGGACAGGAGCCCAGGTGACTCCAAATGCAGGCCTCTATCCCCTGCCAGAAGTGGCCATATATCCAGAGCAGCAGACAAGCTAGTTCAGAGAAATCATCCGATGGGAACCCCCCATCAACAACAAGGCCACGTTCCAAAGCTGAGAGCTGAGCTGGCCTCCAGGCAGAAAAGGACCTAGCTTCATCAGGGCCCTGAAGAAGGGGCCTGAGGGAAGTAACAGAGAAGACCCAGAAATTGTCTTGCAACTTGGAAATTGTGATACAATAGGTGAATGTAATAGAGTATTTTTATGAAGTAAGAAGTTAGAGGGATTCAGAGAAACTTGGGAAGACTTATATGAACTGATGCAAGACGAATTAGGTAGAATCAGGAAAAAATATGCACAATAACTACACCAAAGCAAACCAAAATAATAATGAAGTTGAACTCAGGGTAATTAAAATGATTAACCTTGGCCCTGGAAAAGAGGTGAAGAAATACACTTCCCTCTTTCCATTGGAAGGTGGGGAACTAAGGGTATAGAATGTAGCATATGTTGTCAAATGCATTGGATGGGTTGGCTGGTTCTGTTTGACTTTTTTCTTTGTTGCAAGGGAACTCTTCTTGAGTAAGGTGTGGGAGAATGTGGAGGGGCACCAGCTGGAAATTACTGATTGATATACATACATACATGCATATATATACACACACATATATACACATATGTATATGTACACACACACACACACACACACACACACACATATATATACACATCAATTAAATTTGAAAAAATAGTTTAGCAGACTGGGAATAGTAGGTAAGTGTGAACTACCAAGAAAGAACAATGACTGAAAAGATTGTGTGTATTATGGAGAGAACAGGTCTGCCTGGGCTATAACACATAAGAGCCCCTAAATCATCACAAGAGCAACTAATGATGGCTGACATTCATATGGTGTTTTCAGGTTTTCCAAGCATTTTACATACATTATCTCATTTTATCCTTATAGCAACCATGAGAGAGGGAGGTAGTATTATCATCCCCATTATATAAATGAAGAAACTGAGGCTCAGAGAGGTTAATTGATTTGCTTAGGCTCACATAGCTTGTAGTTATCGGAGACTGGATTCAAACTCAGGTCTTCCTGACTCTAGGACCAGCATTCCTGAAGAAAAATGATTAGGCCATGGCACACTAACAGATGATAGGAGATGGGGTACTTATCTATTCTGCAAATAAATGCTCTCCCTTCTGTATGTGTACTTTTAAATGACTGACAGTATGTGTTGTACAGCAGAAGACAATCACTGAACACGTGAGAAGGAAGGTCATTAGTCTGGGAACAGCAGAGTCCTTGGCTCACCAAAGCGCAGCCCAAAAAAGCTAGCATGATGTGAGGTTGCATTAACACAGGCCTGCCATCCAGAAGGAGGGAGATGCTAGATAGCCCCACTGTACTCTATCCTGGTCTGGCCACAGCTAGTGCATCATAGTCAGCTCCATGTACCACATTTTAAGGAAGGGTATTGACAAACTGGAAGGAGTCCAAAGAAGTTGGGCCATGATGGTAAGGGGATGTGAAATTAGAAAATCATTGAAGATGCTTAGCTGGGGGAAGGGGGTGCAACATGATGACTGTCTCCAAATACGTGAAAGAGACAGTAGACTTGTTTTGCTTGGCCGTTGGGGGCTGTCATGGATATTAGAAGCAATGCATCCAAGTTTCCAAGTGGCACATTTAGGCTCAACATGAAGAATAAATGAATGAATGAACAAATGAATAAAATGTATTTATAAAATGTTCACTATTTTCCAAGCACTGTGCTAACCACTGAGCATACTGATATGAAATAGAAATAATATGGATCTTTAGGGAATCTACATTCTGTTAGGATGAGACAATACATACAGAAGAGTAGTTACTAAGCAGGGGTGTTTTGGTCTGGTAAGTCCAGGGAAGTGGATGGTAAATGGAATTTTAGGAGAGTTGATGAACCCACTCCTTCCATAGTAATGACTGTATTGATTGCCTATGTTTCCCAAAGCAAGAGGAAGTGTTGGGGGGTGGGGCAAGGGAGAATATGCATGAAGAAGCAAGATGGATGACCGGATAGGTGAAGCATCATAAAGAATGATCTTGTCTAGAGTAGGCTAGATACAGTGATCTATGTGAATTTGTATTTACCCTCTCACCAATTAGGACATCTCAGTCCCAAGACAGAGAATTTGAAAGCTGAGTTGAGCCAGTCCCAGGGTATGGTCTCTGGAGGTCCAGAGGTCTGATAGTCTGAGAGTACAGCATCAGGGAGGATGGCTAGAAGGCATTTGGGGCGGGGGGTGGAGATGGCAGTATGGATATGAAGTATAGTCCAAAAAAAAACCTCCTGATAATTAAGGTTATCCAAAAATGGAATTGGTTGTCCTTGTGAGCGTCATTTTCATAAAGCTTTAATAAAGATAAGAAAATAAGCACATGAAAAGTTAACTATTGATGTCTTCTTGGCCTTCTTTTTTGGATAGTAATAGCATCCATCATATTTTCTAGTATTTTCATATCTTCCTCACCCTGAGATCTAAAATACTAAATACTTTTTTAAAAATTATTTCTTTTTAACATTCTTTAAAAATATTTTGAGTTCCAAATTGTCTCCCTCCCTCCAGCTCCTCCCTCACCCATTGAGAAGGCAAGCAATATGATTTCAGTTATACATGTAAAATCACGGAAAACATATTTCCACATCAGTCATGTTGCCAAAACAAAGAAGAAAAAAAGAAAGTGAAAAAATTATACTTAAATTTGGACTCAGAGTTTATCAGTTCTCTCTCTGGAGGTAGGTAGCATTTTCCCTCATGAGTCCATAGGAATTGTCTTAGATCATCGTATTGATCAGAGTAGCTAAGTTTTTCACAGTTGATATCATTACAACATTTTTGTTACTGTGCACATTGATTGCCTGGTTCTTCTCACTTCACTTTGCATCAGTTCGTATAAGTCATCCCAGGTTTTTCTGAAACCATCCTTCTGATCTTTTCTTATAGCACAATAGGTATTCCATCACAATCATATACCACAAGTTGTTCAGCCATTCACCAAACTAAGGACACAGCTCTTCATTTCCATTTCTTTGCCTCTACAAAAATAGCTGCTATAAATATTTTTATATAAATAGGTCCTTTCCCTTTTTCTTTGGCTTTTGACTTTCAAGATCATTCTGACTCCTATACGGATTTGCTAGGACTCAGGAAGGCCTGAATTCAAATCAGCCATAGACATTTACTGGCTGTGTATTCAGTATGGGCCTCAATTTCTTCATCTATAAAATGAAGATGTTGGGTTTCATGACCTCTAAGGTCCCTTCCAGCTCTGTTTCTATGATCTTATGTAATATCTGATCTAGCCACCATGGGAATTAAAAACATTTAAGAAACATAATTTCTGGGTAATTTAACTATTTTATTAATAAGGCCAGCACATTTACTAATAAAAGGATGGTCATTTGGCCCTCTCTCTTAGACCAAAGACAGTCATGATGGTGGGCTCACAGTTTACATACCCTTCGAAGAGTAGATGTTCCTCAGGGTGGGAATCAACCCTGATTGGTTAACAGTTAATGAGAGAACTGAACATTACAATGAGAGGCTGACAGTGACGTCATGTCACCCTTGGACCGAGAGACCATCTCTATACTCAGACAACCCTAGCCTTGGGTAATCTATTCAAATAATTTATGCCCCATCCAAGTCCGAGCAGAACACAATGGCTCTTCCACCTAGGTGGAGTCTGAACAAAAAAGTCAGTCCAATCTCATTATCAGCAATGTGCTTCAAGAAACTGAACTTTTTAAAATCAGGACTTTAGAAAAAGGGGGAAACTCTGGGTCTCCTCAAATCATTGGTTATTGATAACCATTTCTCTCAACACTCTTCCTGACTTGATCTTCTAAAGGGGCATTTCTGCTTTCTAGTGCAGCACACAAAGTGTTAGAGTCCTAATATGCTTTCACTGTCACTGATGGTAAAAACAGATTATTGTAAAATGAAGGGAGAGCAGTGATTTGAGTTGAGCTGTAGGAATATAGGACAAGAGTTGACAGCTTCACCCCACTCTCTCCAGTCTCGCTACTGTATGCCTATAGTGTGCACATAGGGCACATAGGCATACTTCTAGTATGTATTGATGGGTAATCACGGAAGTTGAAAGGAATTTATTCACCCTATGCCAAATGTCATGTGGGTCTGGGGGAAAGTTAGCACTGTGGGGATAAAAATTATCCAACCTACCATAAGAGAAACTGAGGCTGAGCTCTGAGCCAATGACACTTTATTAAGGGGCTCATGGTCCTCTCTAATGAAGTGGACCTCAGATCTTCCTCATGAAATGATTGCCCTTCCTTCAAGGGCCCTATTTTTATAGGGTTAGATATGTAAACATTCAAAAACAGTTATATAGAATAATTCCATTGGTTGACTTACGACGTATAGGCTAAAATAAGCAAAATAACATATCAGTAGGGTCACGAGTTGGGCAAAGCAAGGGATATCTCCACTGACTAGGTGGTCATAAGGTCAGAAGATGGTTATAAGATGGGCACTTGCTCATGTTGGACAAGAGAGAATGGTATGAAGGCACGAAAATAATTTTGGGGGACTTTCCGTGTGGTTGAGTCACCTCTGCCACACTGGGCTTGATCACCATGATAAGGAAAAACAAGGATGGAGGGCCTCCAGCCAGCTTCCCATGATTATGCAAGTGATCTTACTATCTGCAGCTCACAGCTCTGGGACCAAATGTCCAGAACTTATAATCATATGAAATTGATTGGTACTGATTGGAATAGAGGAAGGGGTCCTCAATGAACCAGCTTCCTTAGCATTCAAGGGGAAACAAATCAGTTCAAAATACAGATATGTATTAAGGAACTCTTGTATATTGTTGGAAGGATATGACTGCAAACCAACTCAATGACAGTTGAGATATCCTAGAGGCTATGGGCTAGATTAAAAAAAAAAAAGGCTGTCAGCCCTCCTCTGCAGAAAACATCTGCAATTCAGTGGAGAACCGGTACCCAAAAGTAGCAGCCCAGAAAGCTCTCCAGCATGAGACATCGGCAGCTCTGCAGAGGATTGAGGAGAGCTTCACAGGGAGCAAGGTGTTTGAACTGGGAAACAGCTGAAGTTCAATTTTTATAGAGTTTGTATTCTTACTCCTATGAATGGCATAGCAAGTTGGGGCAGAATGTACTCCTATGCGCACGGGAGGATTTCCTTTGCAATGTACCTTGATGTTTTGATTAAACAGCTTTGCTCTGTGTTCATTTATCTTCCGGATAATCTCACTTTTAGGAGAAGAGGAAGAAAAAGAAGAAGGAGGAGGAGGAGGAGGAGGAGGAGGAGAAGGAGGAAGAGGAGGAAGATGACAATGATGATGACAATGACGATGACGATAATGGCTCCTGAACAGATGCTTAAACCAAACCCGATTGCCCCAAACCTAGATGTAGCTTTTAGGAGGCACATGCTTAGGAGGAGCCCAGGCTACAAACACTGTGAAATCTGTTCCATTTTGTATCTATTTGTTGTCTTCTCGCCAGTTTTATTTAAGAATGCTCTCAAGATGATGCATCTTATTTGAGTGTCACACTATGTGTTCTGTAGATTTGTTACCTTTGCCTACACTACTTTTCAATCTTTTAGGAGGTGATGCTGCTCATAAGCTTCCACTGTTCTCTTGAAAAGCGTTTGACAAACAAGGTTATACTCTTTGCTAGGGTTGCCCTTGGCTTTCATCTCTCTCTGCTTAGCAAGGAGATCGAGTGTTTGCTGGCGAAGGCGATTTCTAAACACTTTTGGCAGATGTTTTACATCAGCTAAACTTCTGCAGGAAATAGACATAATCAAGGTCAATATCTTCTCCTTTTTTCCATTTTCCAGTGTAAGAACATCATGCAATATGAATTTTTTTAGGGGTTTTAAATTGTCTTTATTAATAGTGTGTGTTTTAATGTCACCTTCATTTCTGAACATATCCTTCCCTCTTCTCCATTTATTCTTCAAAACATAGGAAAAAAAACAAATAAAAAACCAGATCAGCACATCAATAAAGTCTGACAGTATATGCATTTTCCCACATTCATAGCTCCCCCATTTTACAGATGAGGAAACTGAGGCAGGCAGAGGTTAAGTGATTTACCTGGGTTCAGTAAGTGGATTGGAACTCAGGTCTTCTGCCTCCAGGTCCCGTGTATTCTCCACTCTGCACCCTGATCAATTCCATGACCACTTGGTGACTTCAAGAGACCAACGATCAGACATGGATCATGTATTGTTGTTGTTGTTTACTTGACTGCAATTCATTAATTAGAAGCAAGGGCTTTGTGTAGTTGAAGAAAGAGAGTATCTGCGTATTTCCTTTTTGGACATGAATAACTGCATCTTACAAACTGGCCTCCAGTTTATTTTATCTTATTTTAATTTTCCAGTCAAAATAAAGAGTCCCATTTTCCCTTGTCTTGGTTCTTAGGCCCTCTTCACATTCTGACCTTGCCTCGGGATAGATAAAACAGTTCTAGTTCTGGTTAATAATGATAAAGTTCTCCATCAAGGCTAAAATGCAGATTAGCCAAGATTAGCTAATCTAATGCAAAGAGAAAGTAGCTGAGGGATAGCAAAGATTCCTCTAAACCCAGAGGCCTTTGGGGGAAGGGCTGCCCAAGGAGTCCCGTGCTCATATGCACGTTTCCTGGGTGATTACTGCATTTCTCTCCCATGCTTTCTGGGCTGCTACTTTTGCGTACTGGTTCTCCACTGAATTGCAGATGTTTTGCTGATGTTTTCTGCAGGGGCGGGTTGACAGCTCTTTTTTTTTTTTAATCTAGCCCATACCCTCTAGGATATCTCAACTGTCACTGAGTTGGTTTGCCGTCATATCCTTCCAACAATATACAAGAGTTCCATGCCCCTTTATTAACACTTCTGCTGGTTTGACTGGGATCTGAACATTTCTAGCTTTTTTAGAGCGTCAGGGGAAGAATCAGCAGGCACTGAGAGAAATGCAATAATCACCCAGGAAACCAAAAACACACAGAAGAAAACAAAGAAATTCGGAAGGGGAACATCAGAACAGTTTCTTTACTGCTGTACTAAATTGAATTTACACTTAACTGTACATAACAAGTTCACTGTTTCATATACAATTGCCTTTTTTTGTGCCTCTTTTTACATCGAAATGTTCATGTTTATTGATTGTTAAGTTCATAATAAAAAAGAAAAATAACTCACTCATTCAAAGGATATTAGAGGCTATCTCATCCCAGCCCCTCATTTCATTTTACTTTATTTTGACTTTGTAACCAATAAGAATGGTCAAGCAATACAGATTTCTATGTTGACTGTATCCAAAAATGGGTGTCTCATTCTGCATCTCTAGTCTATCAACTATCCATCAAAAGCTGGGTTGCCTCCTCATTTTACAGATGAGGAAACTGAGGCTTATTTATTCCATACAGAGAACATTTGCTTCTGGCTGTCTCTCACTCCTGGAACATTCTTCCACCTCAACTCTACCTACTGACTTAGGTGACTTCCTAGAAGTCCTAACTAAAATCCCATCTTTTGCAGGAAGCCCTTCCCAGCTGCTCTTAATTCCAGTGATTACCCTCTCTTCATTATTTCCTTTGTATCTTGTATACAGCTTGCTTGCATATACTTACCAGCATGTTGTCTCCATGTTAAACTGTGAGCTTGAGGTCCGGGACTGTCTGCCTCTTTTTCTATCCTCAGCCCTTAGCACAATGCCTGGCACATAGTAGGTGCTTAATAAATGTTTATCAATGGATTGAGTGATTACAGTCTAACTCGGTTGCCTGAGAAAGCAGACAAGTTGGGCGTGGTAAAATATTCGCCTTTGTGCCCCAAATTAGGAGGAACACAGAAGAGTTCATAGAGCCTCCTGGGTCTCCTTCTTCTCAGTCCCTCAGTGGTGACAGGGCTTTAACCTTGAGGGTGGTCTTGCTTTCTGGAAATAACCCTAATGTCCCTCATGCCACCTCTATTCTCTTCTCATCCTACTTTGCCCAGACTTTGGTATCAACACCATTCAGTTATGGGCCAGCTACTGTGTCCTGTCTTTTTGTCTCTTTCTTCACAAACTTGTCCCACTTGACTCTAACTTAGGCAACGTTAGCTCAGTTAGGGGAACAATCACTACCCTTACCGGGCAGGGAGGCGTGACACATGGCTTCCAGTCCTGGCTCTGTCACTGACTAGCTGCATTGACCTTGAGAAATTGATCGAACTTCTCTGGGCCTCAGTTTATTCATCTATAAAATGAGGAGGTAACCCAATTCTTAAGAGAGAGAGAGGTTAATAAGGTCAGGATGCATACTGAGACTTTTTTTTTTATTATAGCCAATGTGGGAATTTGTTTTGCTTGGTGTTGCACATTTGTTAAAATAAAATAAAATAAAATGGAGGGTCAAAAGTAGATGATGCCTAATACTTTTTTTTTTTAAGCTCTCTGACATTCTGGAACTCAGACTAACTGAAGATTATTCCTGTAAATCCCTCTAATGCAAAAAACTGAATGAGTTTACGCTTAATTTTGGTCTCTCTCTAGCTGTGTGACCTTGGTTAAATTATCTACCCTCTCTGAACCTCAATTTTCTTAATCTATGAAATAAGGAGATTGGACTAGATAATTTCCAGGAAACCATCCCCCTTCCCCCATTCCTATGACCCCATGGTCGCTTCCTGTCCCAACAGTTCATTGTTCCAGGGCTCCTCACTTTGGTATCAAACAAATTCCACTGTATAGATACTGTCAGAATTCACCACTCTCTTCTCTGCCTCCTCCACACTCCCCTCTAGGTAAATGCAGCCAATTTCCTGAACCTTGGAGACTTCTGCCCTAGAAAGATAAGGAGCCTGTGGTGGAGGCAGTTTAGTCTTAGAACCACCAAGAGCAGAATGGCAGAGTCCTTGGATGGGGGGAGCTTTTTTCTAATTTACCCATTCCCCAGATTTGGGTCTCTTCCTTGCCTAACCCTCTGATAGACCCATTCCTTCCCCTTACCTGGGGCTTACCTGTGGAATCTCTGACCTGTGGCCTAGGTGCACCTTCAGGTAGTACCAGGTGTCCCTTTGTTGGTCTGGGTCTGTGATGCCTTGGTGTGGGGAGCACTGGCGTCATGTGGCCGTGCCAACTGTCCTTCAAATGATAATGTCCCAGAGTGGCCTGGGAAGAGAAGAGGCCTGACTAGTAGACTGGAACCTAGGTCTTGGATACTGTAAAGTCCTTCAAGCATCATTGAGAAGCCATAATGCATTTTCGTTTTTTTAGGGGTGGGGGTCTATGTTGGAGATTGTGTCTATATAGTCTGGGTATGGAAACTCCCTCAACATGTCACCTTTAACTTAGAGTCCCAGAGAATTGTCCAGGGGCATTACAGGATGAGTGATCTGCCCAGGGTCACACAGCCAGTCTGTGTCAGATGTAGGATTTGAATTCAGCTCTTCCCGTCTCCAAGCCTGGCACTGTATCTGCCTCAGTAAGCTGACCTTCAGAGGCAATGGTATTTACAATCAATTAGCTTCTCTCTCTACTCTTTACATAGACCTCTATTTATCAGTAAATCAAGCAAGAAGAATTTATTAAGCACCTCTTAGGTGCCAGGTATCATGCTGGGTGCTTAACATATAGAGACAAATACTAAGCAGTCCCTGCCCTCGAGGAGCTTACATTCTATGAGGGAAACAATATGTACATATATAAATATATACAAAATATAAGGAAAATTAATACAAGGTAACATGGGTGGTGGGAGGAAGCACTATTAACTTTGTTGTTCAGTTGTGTCTGACTCTCCATGACCCTATTTGTCGTTTTCCTGGCAAAGATATTGGAGTGGTTTGCCATTTCACTTCTCCAGTTCATTTTACAGATGAGGAAACTGTGGCAAACAGAGTTGTGACTTGCCCAAGGTCACACAGCTAGTAAGTGTTTGAGGCTAAATTTGAACTCAGGAAGATGAGTCTTCCTGACTTCAGGCCCAGAGACACCTAGCTACCCCAAGTAGGTGCTTAATAAGTATTTATTGACTGTCTGACTTATTGTTCTGTCCATCTAACTGAATTCAATAATCTGGTCAATAGGTAGTCTTCATCCACTTGGTGTTTATTATGTAGATGGTAAGGCTAAAGCCTTAGAGCTGTCACAGATTTTGCTTAGGAGGCTATAACTGCATAGAGGCAGTTGACTCAAGAATGACTCCCATAAGGCAAAGAACTAAAATGTGCTTATGAATTAGGGAAAAGCTGAGCAAGTTATGGTTTATGAATGCCGTAGAATACTATTGTACTTCAAGAAATGATGAAGGGGATGGTTTCAGAAAAACTTGGATAGATTTGTGTGAACTGACACAGAGTGAAATGAGAAGAAGCAGGACAATAATAGACTATGCCAGGAGTATCATGAAATGAACAATTCTGAAACTCTTAAGAGCTGTTATCAACACTATGATAAACCATGATTCCAAAGGACTGATGATAAAGAGTGCTGCCCACCTCAAGCCAGGGAAATGATAGACTAATTGGCAGAATGAGAAGAATGTTTTTGGATGAAACCAATATGGGAATTTGCTACACTTGACTAAACATATTTGTTACAAAGTTTTTTCTTTTTTTCTTTCTCAGTTGGGAAGAGGACAGCCTGGTTCATTTTTAAAAAATTAATTAAAAAAGCAAAATTCATAAAGAAAAAATGACTTGCATATCAATAATCAATTATTTCCTTTTTCTTAATATATAATCACTTTCATTTAAACATTTTGATTCATTCCTCCCCATATGCAGTGACTACTGATTATTTTCTCAAACAAAATATTCAAGATACATAAATACGAAGTCTAGTGTTATTTGGTCTTTGACTTCTCTCTTTTCTTATTCCTGGTCTATATTTTTAACACTTTTTTGAAATACTCATCTAGTCTCATGTTTGCATTGAAATCACTGAGGATCAAAGTCTCCATTGATTCAACTGGCAGAGTGCTATTGAATACTTTCTAAAATTTTTCTACCCTTCGTTCTCTGTAACAGATGAAGTATTTATTCATGAGCTCCATGATCCAAGATGGCCAAAAGTCCTGTCAAGTGAGATTTTTTGTTACTTTTGGACACAATTAAGCCAACTCTGCCAATTCCTTTTTGGCATCTGCAAGGAGAAACTGTGGGCCATCCCTCCATTGAACTGCAATTCTTTCTTCTTCATCATCTATAGCAAGCATGTTAAGATTGATACCATTTATTTTCTCCAGTCAATCAGTCAATAAGATTTTATGAAATGCTTACTCTGTTCCAGGCACTGAGCCAAGTACTGAACATACAAAGTAAGGGGGAAAAAAGTCTCTGCTTTCAAGGAGTGCATGTTCTAATGATGGAGAAAACATGAATATCTGGGTTCATCTAAGAAACGAAGGTAATTTGGAAGGCAGAAGGCATTAGCAGGTGAAAAGACTGGGAAAGAATTAGAGAAAGATGGTATTTGAATTGAATCTTAAAAGAAGCTGGTGGGGGCAGCTAGGTGGCACAGTGGATAGAGCACAGGTCTTGAAGTCAGGAGGACCTGAGTTCAAATCTGGCCTCAGACCAAATGCCTGACACTTAGTAGCTGTGTCACCCTGAACAAGTCACTTAACCCCAGTTGCCTAAAAAATAAATAAAATTAAAAATTAAAAAAAAAAGAAGCTGGAAGAACTAAGAGGAAGAGGTAAGGAGGCAGTCAGGTCAAAGGCACAGACATGGGAGATGGCAGGTGGAGTGTCACTTGCAAGGAATTTCAAGCAGGCCAGTGTAGTTGAATCATGAGTTCATGAGAGGGAGTCAGGAAAAGTAGGACTGTCCACTCACAAGTAACGGTTAATACAATGGGACAAGGAGCTCACATTTTGAGTAGCGACAATGACGTTGAAATCTATAGATGGTCCAAAAATAGTTTGCTTCTTAATATCATCTGCTCCCCTTTCCACCTCTTTGCCTCCATCACTGCAAAAACAGATGGGATATGCAGAAGAGGAGGGCCATTTTGTGCTTTCTTTGGTTTCATGGTTGGCAATTGCCAAAGTGGTCAGTGTTGTTCAGCCATTTTCAGTCATGTCCAACTCTTCAAGAGTCTGGATTTGAACTTAGGTCTTCCAGACTCCAGGCCCAGCACTCCATCTACTGAGCCACGTAGCTAGCTAGCATTGTCTCCTCCCGCTTTGCTGCTCTCTTCTCTGAAGGACTTATCCTTTGTAGACTAATCATTAGAGAAGGTGCCATCCTGGCCTTGTGGGAACTATGGAAGTCCCTGTGTCTGCTTCATTTGGTCATCGCAACGCTCCTAAAAACAGCATTGCTAAAACATTATAAAGTTTGTAAACGATATTTACTTATTTTATCTCATTAGTTCCTAACAACCACCCTGGGAGGGAGGAGCTGTTATTGGCTTTGTTTTACAAATGAAGAAACTGAGGCTGAGAGAGGTTAGGGGGACTTGCTCTGGGCCCTAAGCTACCAGGCAAATCACTTCACCTCTGCCTCTGTTTCTCCATCTGTAAACTGGGGCAACTAGGTGACGCTGTGGAGAGAGCGCCAGACCTGAGGTCAGGAAGACTCATCTTCTTGAGAACAAATTGGGCCTCAGATACTTACTAGCTGTGTGACCTCGGGCAAGTCACTTCACCCTGTTTGCTCCCTCATCTGTCAAATGAGCTGGAGAAGGAAATGGTAAACCACCCCAGGGTCTTTGCCAAGAAAACCGCATACAGGGCCATAAAGAGGTGGACATGACTGAAAGACTTAACAATAATGGCTGGAAAAGTCAGCATCTTTCAGCCATACTGGTGAAGAATTCTCCAAACTTTGCAAGGCCGGCTTATAGAAGCCATATCTACAGTTCATCATTGGTTAGCCCTACTCAGCGACTGCCCAGCTGGCTAAGACCTGCCAGAGACATGTTCTGCTAGGGTAACCTTGGAGAGCCTAGGGCTAGTCTACCCCACGATGAGGCATTAGTGTAGGACTTCAGTGAAGGTTAAAATATTTACTTGTGATTTTAGAATAAATTTGAAAGGATACAAGAGTAGAAAAAAGCCATATCCATATATGTATGTGTATGCACATATACGTATATATGTAAACCCTAGAAAACATCCATTTATGAAGAGCAAGCATATTTTTTTCTGCTGGGAAGAATGTTTCCTTCTTTCTCTGACCCTTTCTCTTCTCTCTCTCTCTCCCTGCCTCAGCGCTTAAAAAAGAGCAAATAATGAGCAGTGAGGGGCAGCCCCTTTCAAGATTTGGACATCTTCCATCTGTAGCTCTAAAACCATTTGAGAAGCTTAAAGTCCAAAGGTCTGGCCGAACCAAAGCCATAAAGCAGGGCTACGTTTTTTTGCGACTTGCAAATACTTTCTTGTCGAACATAAAGAAAGGAGATTCCCGTGCTGACACATGACTGTGATTCCTTCCCAGAAGAGGTCATTTCTTCTACTAACAAGCTTGGAACACATCCAGAAACGAAATCATTTCTTCAACTGAATTAAACCTTGAAATGTTACAACAAAATCACATCAAGAGCCCCAAAGCTGTCAGGGCTCCCAGATTCCAACTGTGGGGACTGCATTTAACATCTCTCCTCTCTCTGCTCCTGGTGGGTGTAAGAATGATAAAGATTAGGATTTGGTCTTAATAATATTTTCCTTGTCATAACGATAGCTCTGCTTAATGTCTAAGATAATAAACATGTCTGTGCACTGACTTGTTACCAGGAAAAAAAAGGGTAAAAATCCTCTCATTCTTTTTTCAGTCCATCTGCCCAAATGATCATTAGCAGGTATTTGAATATTAAATAGAGTTCACTCTAAATCATCCAAATGTTATAATGTCTAAGGTTCAGAAAGAATACCAATCATTATACTTGGAACATTCCAGAAATTTGGGGAAAGGGCCTTTAATAATAATAAAAAAAGCTCTTTATTTTCTGGTGTGTGTGTGTGTGTGTGTGTGTGTGTGTGTGTGTATAGGGGAATTTTTCCAAACTACAGTTTGGTTTAGTCATGCAATTTCTCAAGGGGCAGTAATGATATGGTCATGAATTCTGAAGAGATGACTTCATATTTTCACTGTTATTTACAACTTAACCCCCAGACTCAAGCTGCTTTCCATTACTTATTGTTAAATATAGAAGCTCATTCTTGCCTGTTCATTTCTCCCCTTGGGAATTTCTTTCTTTATTTGGCCACCCACACAAGTCCCAGAGTCCTAAGTGAGACCATGAGAATGGCAGGCCCCTATCTGGTAAGACCACTCTTTGGCGATTCTTCAAAGTCACTTCAGATCCAGAAGGTGAACTAATGCCTGTCTGAATTCCAGACCAAACTCTCAGAAATTAAAAAAAAAATTGGCACCATGTCCTCATAACAATGTCCTAATTTCACAAAATGTTTCTCACAATTCACATACACTTACAAACCTGCACACAGACATGCAAAAACATACACTTATATATATATAATATATATATGCATACATGCACACACAGAGTCACTGGAAATGTTATATAGGTATTGGGTAGTTGGGTTGTGGGGTTTTTCGTCCCCACTCCCTCCCCGGTGAATCATGTAGACAGTAAACAGATGCGCATTTAAGCAGTGGAAGGAGCTGTCAGTTTGGTTATGGAATCATCTTCTGTGAAGATATTCAATGTTAAACCCAATCCCCAGGGACCAGGGTTCAATTATAGATAATGAATTCTGTCCTGTGATGCAAACAGACAGAATTGATTACCACCAGTGAAGTTCCATTCAACCCAAATGACCCAAGGATGACGAATGGCCAGATATGGCTGATCTACAGCCATCAGCACTCCGGCTTCTGCTGCTTGTACCTGCTGGGCTGCTCTGTAGGGGTTAGTCACCAACGACTCTACATTGGGTTTCTGCAAAGAATTTTTACTGACATTGAGTCCCTAAGGCCTCAAGATGGTTTCTCCATTTTAGAACTCTAAAAAGAAATGAACAAAAATATATTTTTCCTTTTTTAGTAACCTTAATACTTAAAGAAACATTACAGCTAAGACAAGACTTTAAAAACTATCATTGGACAAATTAATTTGATTAGTGCACATTAAACTATTCTTCTAATTAGTTCATTGGCCACATTTACTAAGTATAAGAATGAAGATCACAACTTGATCTTACCAACGTTTTCCTTGTGATAACGTTGTCTGGCAAAAGTTTAAGATAATAAAAGTAGAAGTGTTGGATTTCATGCTAGGCCTGGATTCAGGAAGACCTGAGTTCAAATCCTGCCTCAAACATTTACTTAGTTGTGTGACCCTGGGCAGGTTACTTAAGCTCTCTCTGCCTTGCTTTCCACATCTATAAAATGGGGATAATAATAGTACCCACCTCCTAGGGTGGTTATGAGCATCAAATAATATTTGTAAAATACTTTGCAAACCCTAATCACTATATAAATGCCAGCTATTTTTACTAGTCTTCTTCCCTAATGAAAGGGCTCAATAAAATATCTTTTTCTCTTACTTTCTGCAGTTGGCCTTCTCAGTCCCTTGATCTATTAATCCCTTCCCTTTTGAGATTGCTGCCTACCTACTCTGTATCTATCTTGTATGCACCTAGTTATTTGTTTTGTTTTGCTAGGCAATGGGGTTAAGTGACTTGCCCAGGGTCACACAGCTAGTAAGTGTCAAGTGTCTGAGGCTGGATTTGAACTCAGGTCCTCCTGACTCCAGGGTCGGTGCTCTGTCCACTGTGCCACCTAGCTGCTCCCTGCACCTAGTTATTTACGTATGGTTTCCTCCATCAGAATGTAAGCTCCTTGAAGGCAGGGACTATTTTCCCTTTTTTTTATAGCCCTAGCACTTAGCACATTATCCCTTACACACACACACACACACACACACACACACACACACACACACACACACTGCAGATGCTCAATAATTTTTAATTAAGTGATTGATACTGAAAATCTACTACAATTGGTTCTCCTCCCCCAATGGAATCTCCTTTGAAGTATTTGATTGATGCCTTTTGGATTTTTAAAACTAGCACAGTGATATCTTGTTGCATCTGCTGTCCCACTATTGAACCCTCCTTTGTATCTATGATAAATACATGGTGACCACATCTGACAGTAGATGTAACATTCTGTACCCATAGTCCCCCTGCCTCTTCAAGAAAAGAGGGTGGGAATGCTAAATTGCTTTTCTTGGTTATAAGGGAGATTTATTGGCTTGGTTTGAGGGGATATATATGTATATATACATACATATGTAACATCTATATGTATATTTTATGTACATATATACATACATGTAAGTATATAAATATATGTATACTAAAATATATACATGGATATATCAAACTATTATGGCCTAAAAAACAAAAAACAACAATAAAACTTAGAACATAGTCAAGCACAACAAACTAAGAAGGTGTTCACATCTGTCCATGTATGCACCATTCTGCTTCCACAGCCCCCCTTCTCTAGCAAGAGAAAGGAATTATATTTCATCACATGTTCTCTGAAACCAAAATTGGTCATTGGATGCCTTGGTTTTTCAAAGCTTTAAATGTTAGCTCAAACTTGGGAGTGATAACAATAACTGACACATTATTTTAAAAAATACAGCATGGATGAGAACTTATGGACTCCTCAAGAACCCATGATGACCAAGAGAAAACGACTAACTATAGACCTTTTGTAATTTTGAACAGACCTTTCACAATAGGGTTGCCATGTACAGTTTAAGTAAACTCAACCATAAGCTGATGGGCTGAGTAACATCTGGCTGGCCCATCTGACCACCCAAAAGTAAGTTGTCCAGTAGCCAACTTGAAATGAAACTGTAAGTATATACAACTTGTTCAAGAAATAGTAAACTTTACATACAAAAAATAATTAATTCTAACCCAAAAACTGCTTGATCTGGCAGAGGGATCACATAGGAGGGAGAAGGAGTAGCAATCAAGAAATTTGCAAAAAGGCCAAAGGGAAATCTGTTGCCACTTGGGCAGGATATATTTGGGAGCCTGCCATCTCTCAAGGCAAAGTATGATTTTGTGACAATGGAAAGAACAATCTTTCTCCCTGGGCGGTGGCTCAAACAATGGGAGTGCTGAACTGGGAGGTGAAATGTGTCAATCCCTCAGTTGGAGGGAAAGAATTGTCCTCATCCTTAAGGAGAGAATAATGCCCCCTTTGGCTCTGAAGGAAATTATTCAAGCCCCCCCCCCCCCCCACAATTTTGTCACCCTGCAGGGATTCATGGTAGTAGAGAATGTTAGGGATCTGAGAGATCATTCAGACATTAATCACTCCCTTCTATTTTGGCTAAGGAAACAGGCTCAATCAATCAAGGAGCATTTATGAAGCACTTACTGTATGCCGGGTACTGCTGGGCCCTCACAGTACAAGTGGAGGTTGCAGGATGTTGTCTCTAAGGAAAAGTCCCTGAACTGTGTGTGATGATCTGGGTCCTATCTTAGATCAGTGTTCACTACCTACGGTAACCTGAGCTTCCCCTTTTATTAGAATGTAAGTGGTCTGAGGGCAGGGACCTGGTAGGGAGGGTGGATTTGGGTGTGGGGTTGTAGGAAGTACAGAAACATCAATCCATGGAGTCACAGGTCTAAAGTTAGGAAGGATCTTAGAAGACATCTAGCTTAATCCTCTCTTTTACAGATGAGGAAACTGAGGCCCAGAGAGGTCAAGAACTTTGCTTGAGTTTGCACAGGTAGTAAGTGAAAGAGACAGGACTTGAACCTAGGTCCTCTACCTGCAAAGCCCATGCTCTTCCTACGGCACTACACTCCCCTTCTTGCCTTTGTCTTCCACACAGTCTCTAAATCAGGGATTTGGAGGTGGGGTCTGAGAACTAGTTTTTTTTAAAGAATATTTTGGTAATGATATTTCACTCTAATTGTTTTCTTTGGTAATCCTATGAATCTTATGTTATTCATTTAAAAACATTATATATATATATATATATACACACATACATACATATATATATATATATATATATATTTGCTTTTCGGTGAGGCAATCAAGGTTTAGTGACTTGCCCAGGGTCACACAGCCAGTAAGAGTCAAGTGTCTGAGGTGGAATTTGAACTCAGGTCCTCCTGACTCCAGGGCCGGTGCTCTATCCACTGCACCACCTTGCTGCCCTAAAAACATGATTCTAAGAAGGGGTCCCTTGACTCCTTCGGACTGACTGCCCAAGGGGTCCAGGATATGAAGGGGAAGAGCCCATGCTCTATGGAAAGATGCATGAAGACATCTTGGGCATCATTCTCATAGAAAACACTAGAATAGTCAAAAGAAACTTTGAAAATAACCTACCCCAACTCCCTCACTTTACTGAAGAAACCAAGGCTCAGATGGATTAAATGCCTTGTCCAAGGCTGTCCAATAAGTAAATGGCAGATCTGGACCCTAGTGAGTCCACCTGTCTTACTGTAACATCACCATGCCTCATACGTCTTGACCCTGCAGCTCTCTTCACTCCCCTGGGGGAGAATCAGTGCGAAGGGTATCTTCCCCAATTCAGCCCGATATAGTGGAAAGCTTATGGAATTGGGGATGAGAGGACCTGGGAGGAATGGAGAGAGGGATGGGCTTTTCCCGGAAAGATTTTCAGCAAAGGCTCCATGGCAATGCTTGCAATAGATGGGTACTTGTTCAGATCCATGCTTCCGAATTCTGATATTTCGTGATTGGTCGTTTGGATTTTTGTCTTGCCGCTGGAATTTGATGACTGGAAGAGAGAGTGAGGCTGATGATTTTGTGCAACTCTGCCTCACTTAAATCCAATTCAAGTGCAAGTCAAGACATTACCCTGTGATGTCATTTGTCTTCTTCGAAAATGAAGGATGAGCAAAAACAACAATTATGTAATTTGGATCCGGTAAGGTCAAAGGCCAGCTTGGCCCCTCCCCCTCTGGGCAGCTTCAGCCCTCTGAGCCCCAGCTTCTAACCCTACCCATACAGCCTAGACAACGAGGCGGTTGTCTGGATGTTGTGCTTTCCACAACAGCTGGATGAGCTGACAGGAGGGAGGGAGCTTCATTCATCTGCCAGGAAATGTTTGGGTAACTGAGACAGTGGTGTGACTCAGTGGGAAGGATGCTGCATTTGGAGTTGATGAATCTGGACGGGAGTCCCAGCTCAGCCACTCGCTTTTTTGCATACCCTCGGACAAGCCATTTCCTTCTCTAAGTTTCAGCTTCTTCTTCTGTTGATGAGGAGGCCGGGCTAGGTGGTGTTTATCAGTGACTTGAATAAAGGCATACGTGGCACGTTCATCAAATTTGGAGCTGCAGTAATCTGAGCACAACTTCTGACATGATGGACGATAGGTCAGGCTAAAAACAAATCCTGACAGGCTGGAGGACTGGGCTGAATCTAACAGGATGAAATTCGATAGGGATAAATGTAAAGTCTTATACATAGGCAGAAAAAAAATCGATTTCCCAAGTCCAAGATAGTGATGAATTTTATTTGAAAATTTTATTTTGAAATTTATTTGAAAAAATAAATTTTATTTTATTTTTATTTTTATTTTATTTGAAAAAAAATAAATTCAGTTTATTTGAAAAATATCCAAGAGTTTTAGGGGCCCACAAGCTCCATTGGAATTAGCAGTGTAGACTGGCAGCCAGAAAGTTAAATGGCGTCTTGGACAACACGAAGAGAGATGCGGGTCCTTCCATGTTCTGCCCTCCTCAGATTGCACGTTTGGTATGATGGTCAATGACTGGCACCACAATGTAAGGAGGACCCTGGTAAGCTTCAGATCCTACAGAAAGTGGTAATCTAGATGGTGGAGGACTTTGAGTGGATGTCCGGGCCTGGGGTTATTAAGCCTGGAGAAGGCTCGCTGGTTGTTTCCCCCCATTGGATTGTGAGTTCCTTTGAGGGCAAGGGCTATCTTTTGCCTCTTTTTGTATCCTCAGCTTCACACAGTAAACACTTAATAAATGTTTATTGTTCGACTGATTGAAGAGATGATTCGGGGCAACCAGATAGCTCCGTGTAAGTATCTGAAGGATTATCATGAGAGGGATGAGAGCTAATTTTTTACCTGGTGTGTGTGCTCTCTCGTCTGTGCTTTAACTTTCTTTATGCTTCCCCTCTTGGCTAAGACCATTAACATAGAAGAGTTAATGAATTTGACCTTGGCCTGTACCTTTATGCGTGGCTGTGTTCCTTCTGGAATGGAAATAAGGTTTCCAGATACACTAGCCACATGGCAGCATGAAGATCTGTGGTCTGACTAGGGAGTTGGAAAATGTGATTGGCAGAGTAGTTTCTGGAAGGTGGAGCATCCTTCTCTGACATAGGAGGATCTCGACACATTTTCTTTTACTTAAAAAGGAGGGAGAGTGAGTTAGTAGATGTAGGTATGACCGGGAGGCAGGGCACCTGGGGGTTAGCTCGGCCACCAATTAGCTATGTGGCTTTGCATATGGTCTCTGGACACTACAGCCCTGAGAAGGCACGCGGGCACAGTGTCTGATGCTGCTAAAACATCAGTGGGACAAGAGCTAGGGAAGGTCGTTGGGCTAGTAGAAAGGGGGAGACAAAGGGACTCTATCTAGTCCTGCTGCTGAAACTAACAAGCTGCGTGACCTCAGGCAAGTTGCTTGTCTTATCTGGGCGGTGGGTGTCACATCAGATGCTAAGAAAAAAATGAAGGGTCAGACTGAAAACTGATTTTCAAGACCCCTTCCAGCTATAACTAGGTATTAATAATAATTAATATATGTATATAACACTTTAAGGTTTGTAAAAAAAAATGCATCATAATACCATAGGTTTGGACTTTGAAGGGACCTGAAAGGCAATTGAGTCCGAACCCCAAATTTTACAGAATATTATCTCATTTCATCCTTATAACAACCCTGTGAGGTAGGTACTGTCATCATCCCCATTTCAAAGATGAGGAAATCAAGACTGAGAGGTTAAGTTGCTTGTCCAGGGTCCCAGAGTACTAAGGATCCGAGGAAGGATTTGAACCCAAGTCTTCTGGTAGCCTACCCCCTATACCAAACTACCTTTGAGGTGGCTTTCAGCTGAAGAGTCCAAAACATTCTGTTATTAGGCTATTCTGTTTTTAATATGCTTCATAAATGTATAATTTAAAAATCGGGAGCACCATGTTTTCCTCCTGTGGCACTGATTTGTTTGATTACACTGGAGGCTACTTCTTATACAATTCCCATTTTTCACCTCCAAATTTGGAAGGGCATAAGTTTCGTTAATAACTAATTATTTGTTAGGGACATTTTTTTAATGTAAATTGTGAGCCCCACTTTGATTTTCTTAAAATAAAATGACTGAGTCTTAGGAGCAATTTCAGGGGTGGGCAGTAAGAAGCCAAAAGTCAGGCGATGTTATGGTTAGTGAAGTCTACAGTAAGGATCTCCACAGAGATTCTACCCTGTGTGATTGTGGGGAGCCCTTGAGAATGCAATTCAATCCGTTAAGAGGCATTTGATTAGTTCTTACTATGTGTCCAGCACTGGGTATATAAAAAAGGCAAATATGGTCCCTGCTCACAAGGAACTCATAAGCTAATGAGGAAGATAATATGCAAATAACTATGTATATGTGTGTATATGTATGTATATATGTATGTATTTTGGGCAGCTAGGTGGTGCAGTGGATAGAGCACTAGGCTTGGAGTCAGGAAGACATCTTCCTGAGTTCAAATTTGGCCTCTGTCACTTACTAGCTATGTGACCCTGGACAAATCACTTAACCCTATTCGCCTTTTCAAAGAGCAGCAAAGAGTATGGTGTCACTGGATAGCAGTGAAATGTCAGGACACTGGAAAAGCAGAAGGGGAATAGGCTCTGAAAGGCTTTCAAGTACAGAGGACTACATATTTGATTGTGGAGGCAATAGGAAGCCAAATAATATTATGGAAGGGGCAGGTGAGCTGGTCAGATCTGCACTTAAAAAGATCACTTTGACAGCTGAATTGAGGATAGACTAGAGTAGAGAGACACTTAAGGTAGGGAGATGTGCCATCCAGGTGTGAAGTGATGAAGGTCTATACTAGGATGGCAGCTAGCAGAAAAGGTGACCAAACGGATCTTCTCAGGGCTGGAGACTGGGGGACGAGGAAGCATGAAGTTATTTCTCCCCACTTACCTGGTGCAAGTGACCTGCCAGTATCTACCCCTGAGGTAAAAATTTTAATTTACTGTTACTATTGCTACTAATGATCACCATCACCAATAATAGTAGTAGTAGTAGTAGCAAAAGTAGTAGTAGTAGTAGTAGAAGTAGCAGTAGTAGTAGTAGTAGAAGTAGTAGTAGTAGTAGAAGTAGTAATAGAAGTAGTAGTAGTAGTAGAAGTGGTAGTAGTAGAAGTACTAGTAAAAGTAGTAATAGTAGTAGTAGAAGTAGTAGTAAAAGTAGTAATAGTAGTAGTAGTAGAAGTAGTAGTAAAAGTAGTAATAGTAGTAGTAGTAGAAGTGGTAGTAGTAGTAGTAGAAGTAGTAGTAGTAGCAGAAGTAGTAGTAGTAGTAGTAGTAAAAGTAGTAATAGTAGTAGTAAAAGTAGTAATAGTAGTAGTAGAAGTAGAAGTAGTAGTAGTAGTAGAAGTAGTAGTAGCAGAAGTAGTAGTAGTAGCAGAAGTAGAAGTAGTAATAGTAGTAGAAGTAGTAGAAGTAGTGGTAGAAGTAGTAGTAGAAGTAGTAGAAGAAGTAATAGTAATAGAAGTAGTAGTAGTAGTAGTAGCAGAAGTAGTAGTAGTAGAAGTAGTAGTAAAAGTAGTAATAGTAGTAGTAGTAGAAGTAGTAGTAGTAGAAGTAGTAGTAGTCAAAGTAGTTGAAGTAGTAGAAGTAGTAGTAGTATCAGTAGTAGTAGTAGTAATAGTAGAAGTAGTAGTGCAGTAGTAGAAGTAGTAGAAGAAGTAGTAGTAGAAGAAGTAGTAGATGAAGTAGTAGTAGTAGTAGAAGTAGTAATAGGAGAAGTAGTAGCAGTAGAAGTAGTAGTAGCAGAAGTAATAGTAGTAGCAGAAGTAGTAGAAGAAGTAGTAGCAGAAGTAGTAGTAGTAGAAGAAGTAGTAGTAGTAGTAGAAGTAGTAGTAGTAGAAATAATAGCAGTATCAGTAGAAGTAGTAGTAGAGTAGTAGTGGTAGTTGTAGTAGTAGAAGTAGTAGTAGAAGTAGTAGAATAAGTAGTAGTAGAAGTAGTAGTAGAAGTAGTAGTAGTAGTAGAAGTAGTAGTGTAGTAGTAGAAGTAGTAGTAGTAGTAGTAGTAGTAGTAGTAGTAGTAGTAGTAGTAGAAGTAGTAGCAGTAGCAGTAGAAGTAGTAGTAGAGTAGTAGTGGTAGTAGTAGTAGTAGAAGTAGTAGTAGAAGTAGTAGTAGTAGTAGAAGTAGTAGTAGAAGTAGTAGTAGCAGTAGTAGAAGTAGTACTGTAGTAGGAGGAGGAGGAGGAGGAGGAAGAAGAGGAGGAGAAGTAGCTAGCATTTCTATGACATTCTAATTTATAAAGGCCAAGATCACCCGCTGCATCCTGGGCCAAAATCATCAGTGGCTTGATTCTCGTCTTGAAGCTGGACTTCCATGATTCTGGAGGAGAGGGTAAGGCCCACTCCCACCCAGTTCACACACAAGTCAAGACCTCACCCATACGACGTCATTGTTGTTCTTTGAGAATGAAGGACAAACAATATCAACAACATGAGCTCCTTGAGGCAGGGCTTGTTTTTGCCTTTCTTGGTATCTTAGCACATGACCTGGTGCGGAGTGGATCTTTAGTAAATGTTTGTTGACTTGATTGAATAAACATTTATTAAGGCGGGAAAGTAAAAAAACACAGATGTTGCATCATTGAATCTATGGGAAGGAGGGGGTTAGTTCCCATAACCACCCAAAATTGTAATCTTTCACTAGAGATTGCTGAAAAAAACCACTTTTCTGCATATAATTCTTTATAACAAAACATTAATTCTGATGACATGCACTTTTCCTAACACAGTAACCATGAAGTAACCCATAAAATGCATGGGACAGGAGAGGCAAGGAGGGATGGGAGAGGCAGTGGATGTTAGAAGAATCTGGAGATAAAAAAGTGAAAGGGGGAACCTGCCTTCTCTAATCTGGCTTTTGGCTCTGGGGTTGAACTGCTCCCTGATGAAAAGCACATGTCTTGGGGTGAGTCCCCTGACCCTGGAACTCCTGCTCAGGGCAGCTCAGCTCAGCCCAGCCCAGCCAGGCTCTCCCCTAGTAGGAAGCCTTGGGAGTGGGCCTCTCAGAGCTCTGGTGAGAGGAGGGGAGGGCAGTATAGGGGGTGACTACCATCTCATTTACCCACAAGCTTTTCCATTTTTTTTTTCAATTCCCTCATTATGCACTTAAGAGGTTACTTTAGTATTTTCTGGAGCAGAATCAAGAACACTTTTAATAAGTACTTTCCTCCTTTTTGTGGATATAACAAATCATTGATTCCTTAACATGGGTTTTGCACTCTTAAGCTTAGAGCCCAAAGGACTTGCACTATATATTTTGGGGGCATGTTTGCAACACAGAGCTTGAGTTTAAAAGGCAAACAATAGAAATATGCAAAGAAATCATGGGGAACTCTGTCCTCTACAACAGTAGGGTGAACAAGACCAGTGAAGCACCCAGTAGGATACCAGCTGCTCCACAAAGTTGGGCATCAGGCCTCTCAATTTTTTCTCTGCTGCCCATTGCCTTGAATATGCACTGTTGCCAATGTGAAAGTGAAAATGAGGTTACTGATAAAATCATGCAAATGTTTGAAGGCACCAAAGTTAAAGGCAAATGTTGAGTATTGACTGTAGGTAATTTTAAATCAAGTAGTTACAAGGTGATTTTGGAGGAAGGGTGTTAGCAGCTAAGGCAATCAAGAAAGGCTTTATGCAGGAGGTGGTGTTTAAGTGGAGAAATAGAGATTCTCTATCCCTTTCCATTGAGTAAGACTTACTTTCTCAAGGGATTTGTACAGCCACCCCCAGAATTTTAATGCTACTCTATAGTTGGGGATGCTCCCACTAGGGAAAGGATTGGTGTCATTAGGGAGTCAGCACCCTTCTTCCAGTTCTTCAAAGCTCATGGTAGTTGTATAGGGATGGGTCAAGGTTTTACTTCACCACATTGCATTACTTGCTGCTTCTGGGCTCATACTTGGTCGCAGAATCCTTCCATCTGGCTCAGGAATTTGGGTCTGGACCAGGGATTCCTCCTCTTCTACCAGGAGGCTGACTCTCAGAATTCCTACTCTTTGAATTTGGCCAGTAGATCAGCAATGGTATCTGGTAACTACGAGCATGTAGGTCATCTGAATTCATGGAGGACAGCTAGGCATTCTTATTATCTCTTTGTTCATCTTGGACATCAGCTCTCTATCTGTCCATTTTGTTCTATCATTTCCATCATAAGGGTTATTCTCCTTTGCAGAGATGATGGAGTTTGACAGCCCTGTCTTCTCTCTGGTGTTCATTAGCATTACACCATCCACCACAATGGATCTACTTCTTCGGTGATCCTTCTTTTTCTCTCCACATAGAAAAAAACCCCTCCCCTGTTTGTTGTCCTTAGTTTCCTTTGCCAGCCTCAGGTTGCTCCGAGCTTTAGTATCCCTGACACCATTTTATAGCACCATGTCGCACTCCTATTTATCTTCAGTTACTAGGCCTTGCTCCTGCATTTCTTTATAAGATCTAAATCGTTAGATGAATTTCCTGTGCGTCCACATCCATCTCTTTAGATAAATTTCATTTTTCCTTGTTGTTGAAATTGTTTCCTTCTGTGTTTTCAGAAAGTCATCCTTGAGCATTCACCTCTCCTCAAGAGCTTAATGCTTCCTCTCAAGCATCTTAGTCTTTGGGTTCCTACCTATCTTTACTCTAAACCCTTTAGAATCCACTTTCCCCAAATCTGCATGTTAAACTATGCCCAGATTTCCACTCCTCTATCACAAAGTCTTGAATGGAGTGCTTACTCCCCACCCTACTTCCCAACATTCCCATCCTCGCTAGTGAGAATCATATCCAGAATTGAATTTCCTTTTCTCGATTCCCCCACCTTTTGAAGGATTAAATTATCACTAAAGCAAGTCAAAAAGTTATTAGCTCCTCTTCTTTTGGCAGAAAGGGAAAGAGTTCCTCAAATGTCTGGAAAATTGAAGTTTTTTCTCTATTATATCACTTCTACTATGTGTGTCAGGAATTTGATCTGTTCCCCAAAGTCCTCATCTATTTCCCTTTTCTGTCCAGGTGGTCTGTAGTTTACTCTCATGATAAAATCACTTCTATTCTGCTCTCCTTTGACCTTCATTCAAATATTTTCTGTCATGCTTCCCTCATCCCTCAATTTCTGGATTTCTTCACATGAGTTTACCTTCTTGATGTACATTGATACCCTGTACCAACTTTTACTTATCCTGCTTCTTTTGAATAAATTTTATCAATCTATACTGGTCTATACCAGTCCTGGGTTTCATCCCATAAAGTCTCAGTGATACCTTTGGGACCAAATTGGCTATTGTGTTAACTTGTTGGTTACCTAAACTTACCTAAAAATAAAATGTATTTATAAACATTTTCAGCCATGGGTTTTTATTTATTTGTTTGTTTGTTTATTTATGGTGGCCACTACTAATTTTTACTTTTTAGTCTTTTTTTTTTGCTTTCTTATTTTATTTTTTCCAATTACATGTAAAGACAGTTTTCAAGATTCATTTTTTATAAGATTTTAAGTTCCAAATTTTTCTCTCTCCTCCTTCCCCTTCCCCCTCCCCAAGATAGCAAGCAATCTGACATAGGTTATAATGTGCAATCATGTAAAACATATTTCCACATTAATCATGTTAGAAGAAACAGAAAAAAAAGGAAAAAACACACACAAAAAAACCAAATAAAGTGAAAGTAGCATGCTTTGGTCTACGTTCACCATCAGTTATTTCTCTAGATGTGGATAGCATTTTTCATCCTAAGTCTTTTGGAATTGTCTTGGATCACTATATTGCTGAGAAAAGCTAAGTCAATCATAGTTGATCATCATACAATGTGTACCATGTTCTGCTGGTTCTGCTCACTTCACTCAGCATCAGCCTGTGTTAAGTCTTCCCAGGTTTTTCTGAAAGCATCCAACGCATCATTTCTATAGCACAATATCATTCCATTACATTCATGTGCCACAACTTGTTCAGCCATTCCCCAATTGATGGGCATGCCTCAATGTCCAACTCTTTGCCGCCACAAAAAGAGCTGCTGTAAATATTTTTGTACATGTAGGAGCCATGGGTTTTGTTACTGTTTCTTGTCTTAGGTTTGCCTCCCATGAATCTCTGGGTATCTCAGATGGCATTCTTCCTTCTTCGTGACCACTCTCTATAGTATCTAATTTGGGAAATAGAAATCAGCTATCTTATCCCTCCTCTATTCTTTTTAGTTTAAAGTACTTTTTGACTGAATTTACAAACCTGGTGACCTTAGAGATGATCAAGTCTCACTTTCCAGATCTGACAGATGAGGAAACTGAGGCTCAGAGAGGACATGTGACTCTAAAATCTCTTCCAGCTCTAACTCCTATAATGACTGGACCACAGGATCATATAGACCTCAAAGGTAATTCAGAGGCCATTCAATCCCACCCCTTCATATTACCAATGAAGAAATGAGGCTTAGAGAGATTAAGTGACTTGTCATACAGGTAGTTTATGAGGGGGAATCTAGATTAGGTTATCTTTCCAGAGTTAGTGCCTTTTCCTTCATACCATATTGCCTGATGATGGTACCTGCATTTTCTTACCTGAGCTCTAGAGCAGGGCTCTCTACTGAAGACCAATCTTTGGTCTACCTGAGTGCCTCCTAGATATGTCTCCCAAACCTGAACATAGAAAACCAGCATTTCCTGTCCTTGGACCTTCTTTCCCCTTCCCCTTAATGATTCACATATTCTTGTTCCAATCTACTTCCTTCAGAAAACTTGTGGGTGCAGAATCAGGGAGATGCAATTAAGGTTGTTGCATCCTATCTAAACCTAGCTCCAAGGAGCACTTCTGAGAAAAATGTGCCCCAGCCTCCATGATGTGGACCACAGGGATGCAGGCATTTTCTGCAGGCCAGCAGATGACCAGGCTGTGGTTTTCCTGGAATATTCAATCACTTGCACATCATTGCCTTAAAATGTGCCGAGCCAGCCCCTTTCTCCCTCACTCCATGTTTGGGTGAGTCTTTTCACTGAATTTGTTTTGCTTCTGTTCCTCTGTTCAGCCCTGCTCCCTCCCTCCAGGGAGGGGTTTGGGAGAAATTAGGCCTGATGTCTACCCTCAGACTTAAGAATGTGGAGAATTCTCAAAGACAGTGTGGTTTAGACAGGAGGATACCTAAACAAACTGGAGTTTGTGAACTGAAAAAGGATAGCCCTTCATTGGGATTTTAAAAATGTTTTTAAATGCATTAAAAACTTCACAATGTTACAAACAAAACCAATTCTATTGAAATGCAACTATAAAAAAAATTTTTTTAAACAGGTTTTTGAACCTCAAGAGTCCCTGCCCTAAGCAACTGATGAACGACGTAAAATTTATACCTCATGGAATTTAGAATTGGAACTCTTGAGCATTCACCTCTCCTCAAGAGCTTAATGCTTCCTCTCAAGCATCTTAGTCTTTGGGTTCCTACCTACCTTAACTCTAAACCCTTTAGAACCCACTTTCCCCAAATCTGCATGTTAAACTATGCCCAGATTTCCACTTCTCTATCACAGAGTCTTGAATGGAGTGCTTACTCCCCACCCTAGTTCCCAACATTCCTATCCTAGCTAGTGAGAATCATATCCAGAATTGAATTTCCTTTCGTTGATTCCCCCACCTTTTGAAGGATTAAATTATCACTAAAGTACCCTTCAGGTGCTTCAGATCTTCACCAATCTCTTCTTTACTGAGTTCAATGAGCATTCAGTAGGTGCCTACTATGTGTAAGGCACTGTGGGAGGCAATGAGAATGCAAAGATGAAAAGTAACATAGTTCTTGATCTTAAGAATTTGTAACCAAATAGGACACAATCTATAAAAATAAGCACAATGAAGTGTAGACTGTGAGAGAGGTAAATTCCAAGGGCTCTATGAAAATTAGAAGCAGATGATAATACTTTCATTTAGGATAATCATGGAAGGCTTCAAGCAAGAAGTGACAAGAGTTGGGTCTTGAGGGCAAAAATGGAGTTCAATAAATAGAGAAGAGGAAGGAATGCTTTCTAGGTATGGAGAGAGAAGAGGGCCAAATGGGTTAAGATCAAATAAACAATTAATTTCTTTGGAAAATAGTGTGTGAAGGGGAATCATATAGTATTTTTCCATTGTATTCCCTTTCCTCTCATTCCTGAGGCACTCTGATGCAATAGCTCACCCAACTATGCTCTCCCTGGGCAGTTCCCCAAAATATCTCCCAACTCCTTCTTCCTCTCTATGAAACCTCCTATTCCCTCAGTGACCTATTCTTAGCTAGCTATCAGGAAGAAAATAACTTAAACTAAGGTCTGTAAGACTAATAACAGACTGATATGTTACCTTATAAAACATTTTTTAAAAGGATGCTTATGAATCCAAAAGAAAAGAGTACTTTAACCTTATTCTTCCAGTGCTAGCCTGGCTCTGTCTCCCTCTCAGAGTTCTAGGGATATTCCTGAGGGGTTGGGGATATTGTTTCTCTACAGCCTACAGCTCAAGCTTCCATTCTGGTATGGTCTCTTCACTGTTAACTACCAGTGATGAACTTTTCAGTTTCATTTAACCAATTACATTGATCTGCTTTTATAAAGGGATATTTACTTCAAAGATGGAACAAGAACAAAGTTACAAACATTCTTCTCAACACCCGAGGATGCACGCTGTCCATACCACTTCAGTTCCTGGGAGGGTGGAATCAGACTTAACCCAGTTTCTAACCCGGTCTTCTGAGGATGACATCACTTGTCTCTCTGCATCGCCTGCTCCCCACCAGGCATTGCTGCTCCCTGGTGGATATTCCATCTCTGCTATTCCCCACTAGGTGCTGAATCTCCCTCCAAAGGGTTTGCAACAATGTGGTCAGCTCATATTCTGTCTAATATTCAACAGGGATGCTGTGGTTAGTAAACCACTCCCTTAAAGGGGAGGGTTACAGTTTTTATCATTCACTTTCACTCTCCACTGGGGAAGTGTTGTAGTTTATAAGCCTCTCCCTGAAGGGAAAAGTTTACAGCCTTCCTCAGCTGCTTTCTCAGTCAGTGGCTATGAAGTGTTCCTTAGCATAGCTGACAACCAAAGACAGCAGGGGCACACATGCTGTTTCATCTCTTCTTTTTTAAACTAACCTCTATTATATCAGGTCCACTGAGTTCCTCAGTTTAACTCTTATCTGACTTAGGGCCAGAAATTCATTTTAGTTCTTAGGTCTTATTGTATCCCCTCATAAGCAAATATCCCTCAGGCTTAAGCTCCTCGAGTTGAAAAGAAGCTGAGTGATACTGTGCTAAAGAAACTGCCTAACTTCCCCTCTCGTGCTCCTCTGTTCTATGCATATTTGTGTAAGGGTTGAGCTGAACAGAGGCTGAAATGGCTGCTCTCTTTTGTCCAGTTTCCCCTAGGAACAAATCTCTATCTCTTCTATCTCTCTGGCCTCTCTACATATGCATACCTCTTGTCTGTTAATTAGAAGACATAATTCTCACTGACTTTAAAGTCCAATGGCCTAAACAAACCTCTATCTGTTCTATCTTTCTGGCTTCTCTACATGTATAAACTTCATTGTTTGTTAATTAGAATGCGTAATTCTTATTGACTTTAAAACCCAATGGCCTAAACAAAATGGTGCAATGAATCAGTCCTTTTTCTGACCAAGACTTGGATAAATAAGGCAAAATTACTGTCCAAACACTCTAGAGAGCTGTTAAAATTATTTCTTATGCAGAAATCAGATCACTTTTCAGCTCAGAAATTGCCAGTGGCATCTTATTGATTTCTAAATAAAATTCACATTTATTTTCTTGACATTCAGGGTTATCCAAAACCTAGCACCGCCCTAATTTTCCAGCTGCATCTTCTGTTATTCCTGTCCACAAACTGTATACTGCAGCCAAACTAGACTTCTCTCTGTCTCCTCAATATGTCATGTGCCTCCTGGGTCTTTTCTTAAGCAGCTCCTCATTCTTGGCATAGAGAAATATTAAGCTGGAATGCCTGCCCTCCTCCTTCTTGCCTACTGAATTAATAACAGCTTACATGCATATTACATGTTGAGATATGAGAAAAGAGATTGCTTCACTCTTTGTACTTGAGTCACCAGTATGTGGCACAATGCCTGGTCCATAGTAGGTGCTTAATAAATGCTTGTTGTTTCATTGAGAATAGGGATATTTCTTTGGTTGTCTTCACATTCCCAATGTCTAGCACAGTGCCTGGCATCTAGTAGGCACTTAATAAAAGCTTGTTGATGGATTGAAAACAAGGCCTTTCTTCTTTATATTTTAATTGTCTTCAGAGGCCTTCTGGCTATTACTCAGTATCTGTGAAATCCACCCTGAAAAGAAATCTTTCTAAGAAAGGATCCCTTTATATAGGACAGTTTTATGACCCTCCTGGAGACAGGCTTTGCAGGGCTTGGATAGAGAGGAAGCAGGTCCATGAGCCTGAGCTGTGGTTGAAAGTCTGCCTTCAAGATGCTGTGGATTAAGCCTGGAAGTCTATGATAAAAGCTTGGCTCCAATTTATGAATGTGGGAGCATTTTGGAAGCTCACTCAAAAAATTCAAAAAGCATAAACTCATCATTGACTAATAGACATTTCCTCTCTCACAGAAACCTCAGGAATTTTAAAAACTGCTCTGTGGGTGAGAGAACTTGGAAAAATCCAAGTCTGATTTTGCCTTTCCCATGAAGTCCCTGTTACATCAGCTTCTTCTCATTATTAAGTGCTTTTTTTTGCCATGAGCCACAAAAGTCTCCTTGAGCAGCCAAGTGGCTGATTTTATCATTAGGATGGAAACGGTTACTCACTGTCCATTCCTTAGCGTTAGAGAGAATCAAAAATTCACTGGCCTTAGTGGGGCTCTGATGGTTGGGATAATAATGGATCCCTTGTGTCAGCCAGACCCTGTATTATCTTGCAAGAAAGATATACTTTAACTTGGACCTGACCTGAAAGTCTGGAAGATTACTTGAGGCAATTTAACAATCTACTCCAAAAGACAGACAGAATAGATTGAGAGCTGGCAGGGACCCTGGAGGTCATTAAGTCCAAACCACTCATTTTATAAATGAGGAAGCTAAGGCCTAGAGAAATTAATTGACTTGGCTAGGGTCACACAGCTAATTAGTATCTGAGGCAAGATTTGAACCCAGGTCTTCCTAACTCCAGATCCATCATTTTATTCACCATCCCAAACTGTCTTTCAGGCAATACGAACTATTTCAAAATAAATAAATCATCATAGTACTCCAAATGTCCCCTCCACAACGGGCCAAAGCATTGTCTGGAGTTGCCAGAGAGTCGTCCAAAGTAGGAAAAGAACAGATGTTTTATTTAGCATTACTCTTTTTAGGGAAAAAAAATCATATTGCTAGCTTTTGTTTTTACATCGCTTTCATTTCCCATTATATCCCTTGTACTTCTCCACCCAGAGAGCCAACAAAGAATAAAAAAAGGAAAAAAGGGGGAAAGCAGTTGAGGCAAACTAATCACACTGGCCCTCAGTAAAAAGTCTTTCGTTAAGCGCTTACTGAGAGTGAGGCACTATACCAAGCCCTGCAAATACAAAGAAAAGCAAGACTAGTTCCTGCCCTCAACGAGATTACATTGTAAAGAGGAGAAACATGTAAATAACTAGGTACAGATAAGACATGGCCCCAGCTGCTCAGGCAGGGATAGTCCAGGCCCAGGTATTCTGAGGTCTCTAACCCTCTGTCCTGAGATTCCAAACAGGGCTCTGAAGATCCAGGAGGGATGAACCCAGGGAGGTGGAGGCCAGAGCAAGATCCCAAGGTACTCAAAGCAAGACCAAGCAGGGCTGACCGCCTCGCCTAAAAGCACAGCAGGGGACAGAGTCTGGCCCTGGCCCTGGCCCAAAGCCCCAGTCTGGGAATGAAGGCTGGATAGGACAGTAAGTCAAAGAAAACACCCAAAATTATAAAAACAATTGCTGCAGATCCATTTCAAGCACAACCTCAAAAGAAAAAGATGGATTTTCCATAAAGACTACATGAATTTTCATGAATGAAGCCCTGAAACAAGAGATAAAAATGAAATAAACTCTTGAGGAAAGAATTGTAGAACCATAAGTAGATCAGAAGAAAGAGTGGTAAATCTTCCCCAAGAAATGGAATCTCTAAAAACTAGGATAGATCAAAAAGAAATCAGTGACTCCAGGAGACAGCAAGAACGATTTGAACATTGTAAAAAAAAAAAAAAAAGCTTTCAAAGACTTAAGAACTCTGATCAAAGCAACAATCAACCATTTCTCCAGAAGACCTACAACGATGCATGTTATCCATGTCCTGAGAAGACAATAGTGGACACAAGGCGCAGATGTATAAAATTTTGTATGTGGCCTTTGTGTGCACTCATTTTGCTTGACTACGTTTATCTGTTATAAAGGGGTTTCCCCCTTTCTTTCTCTGGGTTAAAAGGGTAGGGAGTACGGGAAGAGGAAGTAATAGTACTAGTAGTAGTAAGGTCAAAAAGAAAAAAAAGAGGGCCACTGGGATATTTTTTTAAAAACACACAGATGAGAACAGAAAGAAGCACAGAAAAGCTGGATAGTTTTGAAAGTAATATGTGGAATTTATTATATACTTTTTTTTGGAAAGCAAGTGGTCTGAAATGAAGATTCATTTTTTCATATGGAGTCTTTTTCTTTGTTTATTTTCTTCCATGTATAGAAATAATCTCTTTTCTTGGAGTTTAAATTCAGAATTTTTAAAAATTGAAGAGATATACCCCAAAGTTATAAGGGAATCTTAGAAGGGGAAAGCACTAGCAGCACAGGGAGAGGCTTTCTGCTAAAAGTAGGATTTTAGCAAAGACCTGAAGGAATCCAGGGAAGCCAAGAGGAAATTCAAGGAGGGAGAGCATTCCAGACATGCTGCATAGCCAGGGCAAAAGCATGGAGGTGGGAGATTGTGTTGTCTATGTGTGAGGAATGGTACAGAGGCCAGTGTAGTGGGATCACAGAGTGTGTGGACGAGAGTAAAGTGTAAGAAGACTGGAAAGGTCTAAAAGGAATAGAATAGGAAGAGCTTTAAATGCCAGAGAACTTTATAAAGTCCCAGAGGTAAAAGAAAACCACTGGAGTTTATTGAGCAAGGCCTTGACAATGTGGGCAGATGAGTGAAAGCTGTATTGGAGAGGAGAGAAATTCGAGGAAGCACAGCCGTGCAGAAGGCCATTGCAGTATTCCAGGCATGAGGTGATGAGAACTTGGACTAGTCTGTGTGCTGAATAAGTGGATAGAAGGGAATTGTGGGGGAGGATCAATGCAACCTGATTTGGCAGTGTATTCAATCTGTTGGGTGAGTGTGAGTGAGGCATCAAGAATGACAGCAAACCTGGGCGACTGGATTTGACAGTAATAGGGAAGTCTGGAAGAGGGAATGGTTCAGGGAGAAAGATAAGGAGTTCTGTTTCGGAAGTACTGAGTTTGAGGTACCTATGGGATAACTAGTTTTAAATGTACGAAAGTCAACCGGTGATGCCGAACGAGAGCCGGGGAGAAAGACTAGGTTTGGATGGATGGATCTGGGAATCATCTGCATAGAGATGATCATGGAACCCAGAAGAGCTGATGAGATCACCAGGTGAGACAGCGTAGATGAAAAGAAGATGAGAAACAGCATATGCAGTGAACCACATCCACGGCCCCCCACCTTTGCGAAGGAGGAAGGGAGACGCATGCTCCCGTCTCTTCCGGGGCCAAGTGTGGGGCGTTACGTTTCAGCTTGTTCCTCTTGTTGTTTCTCTCATTGGCACTGGCATAGACCTCGTCCAGATGGTGGTCCTGGTTCTGCTTCCTTCGCTCTTGGTTTTCCCCTCCTTGGAGGTCCTGAAGCAGAGACTGACTGACTACTCGCCGGGCAGGTCATAGTGGGGATTCCTTTTGTGTACAGGTTGGACTGGAGAGCCACTGAGGTCCCTGCTCACTCTCCAGTTCTATAATTCATATAACTTTGCTCCCTGGGAACGTTTTATTGACTCTTTTGTTTTCACGTCTCTTCTTTCCCTTCCTCCTCTCCTAGAGAGCAGCTAGGGGGTGTAGTAGATAAAGTGCAGGGCTCATCAGGAAGACCTGAATTCAAATCAAGTCACTTAACACCTGTCTGCCTCAATTTCCTCATCTGTAAAATGGGGATAATAGCAGCATCTACCTCCCAGGGTTGTTGTGAGGATCCAATGAGAAAATAATTGTAAAATGCTTAGCACAGTGCCTGACACATGGTAGGCACTATATAATTGTTAGCTATCATCATCATCATCATTATATTCCTTGTAATGAAGAATTTTTAAAAATAAAAAATAGTTCAGCAAATCTAATCAACATATTAAAAAATTGGACATTATATTCATTGCTACACGTCTATAGCCCCACCCCCCTGCAAGGGAAAGGGAGGGTTGTCTTCTCCTCTCACTTATTTGGGGCCAAGCTTAGTCATAATAATTTTGTAGCTTTCACTTTCAATTGTTTCCTTGTTATTCTTTCCACTTACAATGTTGTCATCATTGTATATGTCGCTTTCCTGGTTCTGTTTCCTTCACTTTCCATCAGTTCAGATAAGTCTTTGACCTAAGATCCTAAAGAAACAAGCTTCCTGTTCAACCAAAGAGTCCTTGAAATCAGGGATGAATTCTCTGCCCACTTTTCACTGGGACAGAGACCAAATTACATTGTAGGCACTACTATCACCATTTACGACATGGAACTGGATTTCATTCACACCACTTAAATTGAGAGCAGGAAGAGGATGTGATGGCAGCATATTTGAGCTTCATCTCATGAGGGTCGTGCTTTAAAGCCCTGACGAGGAGGTGTAAATGTTTACTGTTGCTACGGCTATATTTGATTCTGAAAGAAAAGAAAGAAATAGGAAAAAAGTTAATACTCCCCTCTGCCATTGTGATGTCTCTCTGCCACTTCTCTTTTCTTCATGTCCTCCTTAGGCAAATGAATCAAGCCCTCCAATGAAGAAATGATCCAAGTGCAGAAAATCCTCAGCGTTGGAGGGTGTGTAGCTTCCTTCCTTCTTTAATTCTGGGAGATTTGCCTCTGACCAGATTCTTTCCAGTGTGGAGATGAGATGGTTTCTAATATAAAGGAGTGAAAGACTACCCTTGCCTAATAAAGGCTAGCAAATGGGGATAATGAGAAAGACTGGGCTTGGTCTATCCATGATGCCACAACCTGGCTTCTCACCCAGCCTTGCAGATGGATGGGAAGTGAAGTTTCTAGCCCCCATCTGTTTTTATCAGTGTCTCTGTCACCTCCGAAATCCTCTGTGCTGCTAGAGCCGATTGGACCCAAAGTGGAGACCTCCAGGACTTGGAAAGCACTCCATGGTCCTTCGGCTCCCAAGAGCCGGGGGAAGATAATATGATAGCACTGTGTGAACAATAATGATAAAATAATCCTAAAAGCTGGCCCACAGAAGGCAAAATGATGGTAAAACTCAAGTTCCTTCCAGTAGTTAGAACTTGAAAATAATTTTTTTTTTTTTGCTTCTGCCACTGGAATGACTCAGCAGGTCTCCAGGCTTTGCAGTCTATGCCAAGGAGCAAAGTTAACATCTAAACTTCCTTGTGCAGAATCGACCACAAACAGACATTTATGGCCAGTTGGGAGGAGCATTGGGCCAGCATGAGAAAAGCCACAGAAACAGACCACAAATCGGAGAACCATCCCCTAGAATGTTTCCCCAGCCGGCAGCCAATCAGTGCTAATTGATGCTGATAGAAAACATCTTCTTGAATTCCTAGTGGTGAATGTGTTCAAGGGAGACCAAACAAGAGTGCTTGTAAAACAATAAATGGATTCAAGGTCTCGGAAAATTGGGCCTTGTGAAAGGATGCCATTTTAGAAATGAAGGACACCGTGCTTGCATCAGCTCCAATGCTCAAAAAAACTTTTCCCTCCATAATTTTATATTATAGACAATCATCAATAAAACTAATATTGAATTGATAATTAGGTAGTATGGATTGGACCAGGAATTTCTTCAGTGAATTATGAATGAGAAAACTCCCTCTACCAATGCTAGTTGGCACCTGCTGTGGAGGCTCTAACAGTTATGTGACTTGCCCAGGATCACGTAGCCAGAATGTGGCAGACCCAGGACATGATTCCAGGGTGACTCTCTGCTCACAGTCATGTAACCCTTCAACACTGAAAGAAACAATATACAAGATGGCATCACTCTCTCTCTCTCTTCTCTGTCTTTCTCTTCTTTTCTCTCTCTTCTCTTTCTCTCCTCTCTTCTCTGTCTCTCTCTCCAAACATTTGTTATTTATTAGCATTCAACATTTTAATAAGATTAATGCCGAAGAGAAGAGCCTGTAACTTAAATCCAGATAAAAATCAATATTCTTTAGGTGTCATCAGGTAAAAATGCTATTGGCTATAGAAATCTCCTTTCTCCCTGTATGTGAATAAGAGCTCACCATACTATACCACCTTAAAGGCGAAAAAGCACTTACTTTATGATAGACCTCTGGGAAAAGTGGTACAAAGATAAGGTGCTCAGTGGATAGAGCACTGGGCTTGGAATCAAGAAGACCTGAGTTTAAATTCAGCCTCAGATACTTCCTACTTGTGTGACCCTGGGCAAGTCAATTAACTTCTCTTAGCCTTGGTTTCCTCATCTATAAAATGGGGATAATAACCGTACCTCCTTCCCAGGGTTATCACGAGAATCAAATGAAACTAAAATATATAAAGTTCTTTATAAGGCTTAAAGCATTACGTAGACACATTATTATTATACAGTTGTGTTTTCAAAGACTATATCAGCAGAATACAAAGTCTGTTTACCTGCCAGAAGGTCTTTGAACATGGTGCCTGTGATGGACTGTTTGTGTTTTTCCGAGGACCAGCCTAGCCAGATGGGGAGTGGTCCATCACCAGTAAGGTGAGGAGTTGTGGAGGATTCTTTGGCCATCAGAATCTATGGTGCAAAGGGGTCAGTATCTACACTGTAGGAAGCAAAGCCATTCAAGAATTGTAGAACAGAGGCTTGAGGAGGAGGTATCTTGTTAAGTGACTTGCTAAGATCACATAGCTAGTGAGCAATGGAGTCTGTGACCCGAACTGGCTTCTTCTATCTAACACTCTAAAACATGACTTTCCAATGCCAATCTAGTGAATGACATGCTAACAGCTCTTCTGAAGAAACACATGGGAGGCAGCAGGGGGCTCAGTGATGGGGAGTCAGGAAGAGCTGAGTTCAAACCCTGCCTCAGATACTCCCTACTTGTTTGACTCTGGACAAGTCATTTAACTTTTCTCAGGCTCAGTTTCCTAACTGAAAAAAAAATGAGGATAATAATAACACCTTCCTCCTAGTGTTGGTGTGAGAATCAATGATATGTAAAGCACTTTGCAAACCTTAAATACTATAAATAAATATAATATTAATCAATTAATATAATATATAAATATAATATAAATACAACTATAAATAAATATAATATTAATTGATGACTATAGTATATAAATATAATATAAATGCAACTATAAATATCTTAATATAATATGTAGATATAAATATAATGACTTTAATAAATATATCAAATGAATGCTTTAAATGCTAACCACATGCGAAGGCACTTTAAAGTGCTCATGATAGATATCATGCTAATATGGCTATGTCTGCCCTTTACAGCTTGGCACGATGGAGTGGGGGGAATCCCATTGACTCTGAGTCAGAGGAACCAGACTGAATCCCACCTCCCAACTTCCTGACTCCTGACCTGGGACAAGTCATATCCTTTCCACGGGCCTCAGTTCCCTCAACTGTGAATTAAGAGGGTTGGACTAGATGATCTCTGAGGCCCTTTGGAGCCCTAATCTATAAGCCTCTAAAGGAGTTTTCCAAGGTGCAGAGAGAGGGTTTAAGGCACTTACACATAGCCACATAGCTAATTAATATCAGAGGTGAAATTTGAACCCAGGTACAGAACTTTGGCTATTGATAAATAGCAACTATTTATTAAGATGCATGAGTGAAAAGAGTAACCAGAATAAATTGTTACCTGGAACGTCTCATCAGAACCATTAAGGAGGATCTAAAAACGTACGACTTTTGTTTTCTTTATTAAGAATTCTTTGTCTTCCATATCACCCTAACTAATGAACTCACTGCGTTCTTTGATCAATGCTTTTTCCCACTAAGGATCCCAGAGTTAGACTGAGTCTTCCCAACTCCCAAGCATCTCTATTCTTTCTTCTTGCTGCCTCTCATGACAGATACAAATCATTTGGGGGAGGAGGGGAGAAATCATTTATCCAGAAAAGGACAAGTCTAATTATTTTGCTTTAAGGGATGTTTTCCTGTGCTTTGATGCTGGAAGGGTAAATGAGAGTCCTCTTCCACTCCTCAGCGGGGAGCGAATGTCTGGACAGATAATGTGGGTGTTCACTTGATCCCCCCTGTGAATTCTCCACGAAGTTATTCTTTGGGAAAGTGTGGATAGTGGCTTGTAACATGCTTTACTTATAAAGAACTATCCCCATCTGCTGGCTAGACCTAGGAATTAAATGAGTGTTGGCCTTCAGGAATGCTTTATTTGGGGGCTGCGTTGGCATTTGAGCAAAGCTCATATTTTCCCCACATCTCCCTCCCCTCAAAGGTTATCCTAAAAGCTAGTTCCTAATGGCACCTTGTGAGCGAGTCCTGCTTCATCTCACGCCAGTTATTAGCAGTCTTGCCTTCTTGAAATGGTTTGAGGTAAGGGTTTGTAGTACAGATGTGTGGATGGATAGGTTGTGTCTTCCCAGGACAATGAAAGCCCTCGGAGGGGAGGAACAATTTCCTTTGATCTTTGTGTCTCGGGCACCTAGCATGGGTCTTTGCACATAAAGTTTTGTTGACTGAAAACTGCCTCATTGGTTATATGGGTAAACAGAAGCCAAAGTTTGGAGTTGGGTTTGCCACAGGAAAATAGGACAAGAGCTCCCCCTCTTGCGTTGTTTGGGTATTCTTCTCTCCAGCCATAGACTGGGTAAATCTTAGAAGACACACTTCATGTCTTTGTTTCATAAAGCCCAAAGGATAGTCACATGTGGTAACCAATCAGATAACATATGCAAACTAGAATGTTCTGGAGCCAGCTTCTTAACCTGAGATCCACAGGAATCTGTGGACAGATTTCAAAGGGCTTGTGAAATTGGTTGGGAAAAGAAATCCATTCCTGTTTTCACTAAGCTTTAACTTCAGCATTTCCTTCATTTATTTAAAAAAGTAATTCTGAGATGGGGTCCAGAGGCTTCACCAGACTGCTAACTGGCTCCAGGACACACTGGGGTGTGGTGGAAAAAAACATCTCTGGATCTAGAGTTAAAGGATTTGTATTAAATGCCAAGCTCTACTGTTTATCAGTTGTGTGGCCTCAAGCAACTTATTTCCTATATCTAGGCCTCAGTTTTTTCATCTGCAAAGGTTCTCCCAGCTCTCATTATGGAAGCCCATGATCTGTTTATAGGTGGTAATCATGATGGGATTTGAGAACCAGTGCTAGTGAGTAGGAGGGAAGGGCTAAGGGAAGCTGGAGCCATCTTGAATCTCAGGGAAGCACCAGTTAATCTCTTCTGGGACCAGGATTGTCAACACTCTAAGGTGGGCACAAAAAAGGCCTTCTCAAGGCAGACTGTCTCATAAATGATCTGTTGGAATCAACATGGGTCTTCCTGCTCCTTGTCTCTTTAGCTAGAGTGGTCTCCAGGATAATTACTAGTGGCCTATGGCTTTGGGTGCTTACAGTTGTTGTGTGGACTAGGTGACTAGAGTTGGATCAGAGAATTGTTCTGTGGGGGACGAAGGCATTGCTAGCAACTGGGGTTGTGAAAGATTTGGGATTCTCATGCTGGGACCACCCTACTCCCCATTCCATCTCTCTCTCTCTCTCCATAAAGTATATATACATGTAAAACATATACAAATATAATATATACATATGTTCTATATCTTGTTCTTTTTTAAAAAATACTTTATTTTTCCCCAATTACATGTAAAAACAATTTTTAACATTTGTTGGGTTTTTTTTTCAGATTTGAGTTCCAAATTCTATCCCTCCTTCCCTTCCCTACCCCTCTCTGAGACAGCAGTAAGCAATCTGATATAGGTTATGCCTGTACAATCATGTAAGACATTTCCATATTAGTCATTTTGTACAAGAAGAAGAAAGGAAGGAGGGAAAGGAAGGAAGGAAGGAAGAAAAGTGAAACACAGTATGCTTCAGTCTGTATTCAGACATCGGTTCTTTCTCAGGAGGTGGATAGCATTTTTCAGCATGAGTCCTTTGGGATTGTCTTGGATCTTGGATCTTGGATCATTGAGAACAGTGAAGTCATTCATAATCCTTCATTGTACAATATTGCTATTATTGTGTACAGTGTTTTCCTGATTCTGCTCACTTCACTTTGTAACAGTTCAGATAAGTCTTTATAGGTTTTTCTGAGATCATCCTTCTTGTCATTTCTTATAGCATAATAATATTTCATTACAATCACATATCACAACTTGTTTAGCCATTTCCCAATTAATGGGCATCTCTTCAATTTCCAATTCTTTGCCACCACAAAAAGAGCTGCTATAAATATTTTAGTACAAATACGTCCTTTTACGTTTTTTTTTAAATGTTTTTGGGATGTAGACCTAACAGTGATATTGCTGGATCAAAGGGTATGTGAAGTTTCATAGCCCTTTGGGCATAGTTCCAAATTGCTCTCCAGAATGGTTGGATCATTTCACAACTCCACCAACAGTTATGACCTCTGCTTTCAAAAAGACAACTGAGATCAACGCTAGGACTAGAGTGAGGAGAGATAAGGCCAATGAGGAGGCTGGTACAGTAATCTAAGGGAGAGGCCATTAAGGCCAGTAAATGAAGAGAAAGGGTTGGATGAGAAACCCCAAAGAGATCAAAGATGGACAGAAAGGTCCTGGATAGACCAAAATCTTCCTAGCAGCACTTTTAGGGTAGGAAAAGGCTAGAAAAAGAATCAGTCTCCTTTGCTTTAGGAATGGCTAAACAACATACAGTATGTGAATGTAAGACCAAATCACAGAAAAAGCATTGATTAACTATTTACTTGGAGCCTAGGTAAAAAGGAATAATGGAATATTAGTGTACTCTGAAAAAGAGACACGTATAAAGAACTCAGTAAAGCAGGAAGATTGGTCTGAATTGATATGAGCAAAGAAAATGAGACTAGGAAAACAATTTAGACAATGACTACAGCAACATAAATGAAAAAGGCAGTAAGACCAATGTCCTGTAATTCAAATGACCAATCTTGGCTCCAGAGAAAAGGCAAGAGACTCTAAAGCCTTCTGAGTGAGTGGGTGTTACTTTGTTTCAGAGTTGGGGGAGCTTTGTCTGCTGTCAGAATTGGTGGGAATATTGATTGATTGGTTTGGCTTAAATCGCTGATTTTTGTTTTTTGCTTTTGTTTTTTAATTTTAAGGGAAGGCTCACTGAGAAAGGTACGTGCAGAAATGACTACAACATAGAAACAAAATATTAATAAAACTTTTAAGAAAAGATCGATGAAGACGAAAAAATAACAGTTCACACTTAGAGAGAGCTGCAGAGCTTGGGAGTGTCGGGTGGCTGTGGCCACGGCAAGGACTGCTTGCGGTCTGACGTTTAGAAGTCTGTTATCTGTGGCTCTGTATACTTCCTTTTGGGAAGCTCCAGAGACATTTTCAAATCCACGAAAACGGACTCTGAGAGTGGAACGACCCCCTTTTGCCACATTTGCCTCAACTGATCTTCCGACTGACAACTTTTGGCCTCTCCACTTCTTATAATCACACTCCCTAAGAAAATAGTTATTAAAAATCAACCTGAAGGAAATATTAAAGATTTGTCGCTGTAGGAATTAAAATTCTTGGCTCTAGGAACGTCTTGCAAGTTGGAATGGTAGCATCGAAGCATTGGCATTTTTTTTCATTCCTCAAAGATTTTTTCCAAAAAAATTTCTAAGGAAAAACAAGTCCCCATTGGTTTGAAACAAGGATGGCTTTGTGACAAGTCTACTCAAAGCCTCCAACAGCAAATGGCATTGTCTGGATGCTCCTTGGACCCACGACGAGGACAGCGCAAATGCTGGGTTTGTTCCAGGAGTAATATTCTAAAGAGAAGCCTTCTTCAGAGAAAAGGCCCTGTCCATTCAGTCTTCTAGTTGGTAGTTGGTGATGACCTTTCACCTTTCTGAGGGCAGCTCAATCCAAAATGACTTTTCTCTTTTTAGGAAAGAGACGTCTTTCTGTCTCTCTTTTGTGTGTGTGTGTGTTCGGGATTTGGAGACAAAGAGCTCATTTCACAGCTCGGAGCTTTGCCTGTTAGGTTGATAGTGTCCCTTTAAATCCTGGCTCTGTGCAGCTGTGTTTTCTAAAAGGCCGGGCACGGGAGAGCTGTCAATGGGCCATTTCACCACTAAGCACTGGGAACCTTGTCATAATCCCAACACAGTCCTGATACTGAGCTGGGATGCCTATTATTAGGGGCCTGGCAATAGGGTGGGATTTTCATCACTGCCCATCACTGAGCATCAGTTCCCAGCAGATGGGTTACTATGGCATCAGGAAGGAAAAGTTTCATGAGCCTCCGAAGAAGAATGGGCCTCTGGGGTCTTTATTCTAACTCCTTCCTGTTCTGGAGGAAGTAAACCATCCTGATTTCCAGAGTGGAGAAGAAATAAATTATTAAATTTGCTTCCACCTCCACACCTGTGAACTGGTGCCCAACTAGAGATTGTTGTTCATGGTGCCACCGCATAGACTTGGTCTAGGGGGTCATAAGTCCTAGGATTACAGGTCTAATGCTGGAAGCCACCTGAGATTTGCTCCTGAGCAAAAAGCCATTTAAAAAAATAAATACGAACATTTTCCATACAATGCTGAGTAGTTGCAATCTTGGGGTAGCATAGCATCCAAAGAATCAGAGTTGTGGGTGACCCAAAGGGCAATAGAGAGAGAGACACGATGGGAACATATGTCTGATGATACCATCTGTGCAAAAAGCAGCTTAAGAAATGTTATTGAGGAAATATGTGATTGGAAGCGGAGATAGTTCAGTCACATGGTGAGAGTGAAGGATAATCATTGAACAATGCCCATGTTCCCCTGGCACCCTCAAATGCCTGATTGTTTGATGCAGTCCCATTAAGTGTCTAGGCCACGTGTGGCCCTCTAGGTCCTCAAGTGTGTACCTTTGACTTAATGCAAACTTCACAGAACAAAGGACCTAGAGGGCCACGTGTAGCCTCCAGGCCACAGGTTCCTCAACCCTGGTCTAGGGCTCTAGGATTAAGCTAAGTGCTGTGGCTACTCAAAGGAAGCAGAAACCATGAATCCTGACCCCCAAGGATTTTTCAATCTCCCTGGGGAGAGCAGGCACAATCAAGCATGACACAAGAGATCAAATAACCAAATGACCCCAAAATGTGACACAGACAACATGGTCTTGACAAGTCACTGTTCCAGAGAGCTGGAAACCTTGGTATTCCATGAGGCAGCTAGATGGCACAGTGTATATAGCATCAGACCTGGAGTCAGGAAGACCTGAATTAAAATCTATCCTCAGATACTTAACAACTCTGTGACTCTGGACAAGTCACTTACAGTCTGCCTCAGTTTCCTCATCTGTAAAAGTGGGATAATCATAGTACCTTCCAGGGTTGTTGTGAGGATCAAATGAGATAACATTTGTAAAGTGTTTTGCAAACCTTAAAGCACTGTATAAATGCTGGCAATTGTTACTTGAAGTAATGTGTAAATGCTAACTGTTTAATTCTTCAGAGGGTCCGTGCGTGGATCAGTGCCTTCTCCTCCATACTTTCCCTTACTGTGCGATTGCCTCCCCATATTCCTTCAGAGGCAGCGGATCTAGGGCTTTCCTTGGAGCCACCAAGACCTGGGTTCAAGTCCTGTCTCTGACACACACTAGTCGAAGCACTCTGGGTAAGTCCTTTCACTTCTCTGTGAACTACCAGTGACCTGCAAACAGCTAAACCTAAAAAGGATCAACATGTAATTGGGAAAAGTTAAACAAAAGAAATAAAAATACAATAAAACATAGATAATGTTAATTTGTGGTTTTCTAAATCCGTTTGTAGTCCACAGGGATCCCTTACTATTTAATTTTGACACCACTGCCCTAGGCAAACTCTTTGAGAGTGTAAGTTGTAGAGAAAGTACTGATGTGCGCTAGTAAAGAATGTTTCCTCTTCTGGGAGGTCCATATACTGAGTCAATGACAAATCAGCTTTACTCCTTATTGTGTTTTGCTTTGTTTTTCATAGATACCCTCACAGAGGGAGTTCCTTGTCTGAGAGTTTTTTGTGTTAATGAAATCACAGGTCTAGTTTTTAGCCCCTATTCTTCCTATTCAAGTTTTCTAAGTCACCCTTCCCTTTTTAGTTTGGAAGGGAAAGGGATCTTCCCCAGATCCCATAGTAAAAGGCAGAGAATCAGGATTTGAACTCACATCTTTTGACTAAAGAGGGAACAGAGAGTGTTGTTCCACCACCTAACCTTAGACGCCGTATATCCCTATAGGCTATATGCATTTGTACTTGTTGAATTGCAATGGAAAAGGATAAAAGAGAGAAAAGAATGAACAGAGTGCTATGTAGAAAAGGAAGTCGTAAAGATGTACTGAAACTCACAAAGATCTTACAGGTGCTAAAAATAATGTTCTCTCAGTTTAAGGCAAACCTTGTTCCTTAGATGGACAGATGGAAAGGTTTAGGGTAGAGGTGCAGAACTCACAAAAAAAAAATCGTCCTCCCTTGGACTTGTTTGAATCTCGTGAAAGCATCTTGTTTAAATGGTTGGGGCTTGGGAGGCAGGGGGTGGGGCAGTGACATCTGGTACAGCCAGGACATCAAAGGAAGCCCTATTAGTAACAGAATAAGGCATCGCCCCAAAGCATCTTGCAATTGATCGGCTTTCATTGCTTCCAGCAGAGTTTTCCTTTTAGATCAGGAGAACCGACTGCCTGTATTCTGATCTCTAGCAGGCCAAGCACAGAGCAGGTGCTCAATAAATACTTGCTGAGCCAAATTGGTGTCTGATTGATTTTTATATGCGCGTGGACAGAGCTAGAAGGAAGCCAGGATACATGGGACTAAGGCCTGCAGCACTAAAATTTATAGGATACAAAAATTTAAAACCATAATTTCAGTTTGTTATACTTACATAGGGATAGCACATCTACTCCTTTAGTAGCCTAGGAACAACCTAGCTTAGTACCTAGCCAGTAGGAATAATGGCTAAAATAGGAAGCTGTCAGTTGGTACACGCCAGTCTGTGAGCCAATGTAGTAACTAATTCCTGACTGTTGCTCAACTGACTTTGCCTTAATTACTTTTCGTATTATTTTCACATTGTGAATTACAAAGTTGATTTGAAGGATTGGTTTCTTGCTTCTTGCCCTGGTATGCTCCTTGCCCAGGAGTGCACCTGGTTACAGCTATGTGCATGGGATCAGTTAAAAGTTGGTGTGGACAGAGATCAGTAGTGCCCTCTCATTTGGTTATATAGCCATCTAAGCCTGTAATCAACTATAAGAAACCTACACCAGCTGGGAATTTGACGATGCTCCCTAAGGAAAGCAAGATTGCTAGTGCATAGTCACTCTGAGGCCTGAGGAGCTGATGAGTAGAGGCAGGATAGTCAGATAGAGTCCAAAACACCATGAAGCCAGTGGAATCCTTTCCTTCGGAAGTTACAAAAAGGCATATTTGGGCTTTATGACAGGAAAAAAAAAACAAACTTCCTACCAATTATAGGTGTCCCAAAGTAGAATGGGCTGTCCTATAAGGTAGTGAGCTCCCTGTCACTGCAAGTCTTCAAGCCAAGCCCAGGTGACTTATTGTTGGGGATATGGTAGAAGGGATGCCTGTTCAGATACCAGTTGGAGTAGGTATCCTCTCAGGCCCCTTCTAGGTCTGAGGCTCTGTGATTCTGGGAGATGGGCAAATGTTTATTTTACTTTTAATCCACTATATTGGATTAAAATATATTAAATACTAAAAAAAAAGCCTTTTTGTCTTTTCATATTCCTTTCCCACTCTCCTGTCCTTTGCAGTTGAACCTTCTCTTATGACAAAGAAAAACAAACCAAACCATCTGACCCGGACACAGTATTTGTTCTGCCAGCTTTCCACCTCTTTTGTGTGACAGAGAAACTATTGAACTGGAGATACTTAACGAAACACATTGGATCAGAAGGGAACACCTAGGGGTGATGTGCAACTCGAATAGAAACGGGTTCCTGCTACCACATATTGACTTAGAAAGCCACAAATTAACATTATCTATTTCATGGTGTACTTTTATTTATTTCATTAAACATTTTCCAATTACACCCGGTTAGGACCACACTGGGGAGTCGTGTGGCCCCCATGCCATCAGTGGTCTTGAGTTTGACATCTCTGCTGTTTATACATTCTGTGATGGTCCTTATAGCCTTGGGATGGGGCCTGTAAACTTTGGAGAGCAATCTTTCCAATGATGGCCTCTCAGAGGGGCCAACGATAGCCTGAAGGGAAAAGTGCCAGATTTGAACTCAGAAAACCTGAGTTTAATTCTTGTCTCTTCTACTTATTATCTGCTAATGATTACCATGGGTAAATCATTTAACCTCTTTGGGACTCAGTTTTCTCATCTGTAACATGAAGGAGTTGAACAGTACAGTGAAAAATACTGGCTTTGGAGTCAAAAGATTCGAGTTCAAAACTTGCTTCTAACACTTGATGCCTGTGGATGTTCTTAGGCAAGTCATTTAACCTCCGTGAGTCTCAAGTTCCTCATCTGTAAAATGAGACAATTGTAGTAAATAACCTCTGACATCCTTTTCAGCGCTTACACTCGGATCCTCTGATTGTCTTCAGCTCTAGGACTTCTATAGCTAGGGGAGTAAGTGACCCTGCTGGGCACTTAGGCATGGGCATCTTTGAGGCAATGGGATCTAATTGAAAGAATATCAGATTTGGGGATGGAATTCCAGGGTTTTACTTCTGGCTTCACTATTTCTGAATTGTATGACCTTAAGCAAATCGCTGACCTTACTTGAGGTTCAAGTTTTCTCATCTATGAAGCGGAGATAACCTCTAGCTTTGCAATGTCCAAATAGCTTCCAGTACATCTACTGATAAAAATAGCCATTTTGGGGCCAATCCTTTTTGTCAATAGCCATCTTCTTCTTTGAGAAGCTTCCTTGCCACCAGCCAGTTACACCTCATTGTGCCCTTTACCTCTGGACTTCTCCAACTCACCCAGCCATCACATGATAGATTTTCTTAAGTTCGGAAAGAGCAAACAAAAGAAAGAACCCGAATTCCAGCTCATACCAGCTTTAGATGCTACATACTCATGGTTATATGGTGTCTGAGGGGGTGGTGGGGTGCGGAATAAGGCCAGTTAACTAACTCTACCCTCTCCTCAGGAAGCAGTTGTGATTCACAGCTGGAAAGGAAGAGAAAGACTGGTAGGTGTCTCTCTTTTGTACATCCATTGATAAGGGTACTTACTCTTTGTCACATCAAAGTGCAAACCCTTTAAGCCCAAGTCACATGAACCCCTTGAAAGCTGTAAAGCACTAAACAAACATGAACATGAATTAAATACCGGGGGCACTATATAACCTTACTAGGTCTGTCAGGGACCCTTTCCTGATCAAGTCAGGCAGCTTGGAAACAATGAGAGAAATTGGTGGCAAAGGTAGCCATCCTCTTTGATCAGTAGAGTAGACTAAAACCTGGTCCTCCCTATTCTCTTTCCTCCTCTCCTCCCCCACCCCGATTCCCACTGAAACCATCTTTTATTGTCAAATTCTTTATAATCCTTTATCACTTCCTCTAACCTTCCCTCCATCTTCCTGTGCAAACCTTCCTGATGTCATGGTTCTCTTTGAGAATGAAGGACAAGCAACAGCAACAATGGATCTTAGGAACACACTTCTTCTCTTGGACTCCTCTCTAAGACTGGCTTCACCCTTTTGACTACAAGGATAATGGCACCCTCAACAGAAAGAGAGAAGTTCAGAAGAGGGACGGGCCTGGGGAGGTAGGTAAAGGTTTCTGATTTGGACATGCTGAACTTGGAATGCCTATTGGACATTCTGAGAGGTAGCATGTTATCATCGACAAAGAGCTAACCTCAGAATTGGCAAGACCCGTTTCTGACATATGCTGACTGTGTGAACCTGGTTAAGGCACTTTAATCTCTCAGTACCTAGGCGACTTTATGAATGTAAATTGCAGGGAAGGTGCCAGCGGGACCATGAAGATTCCTCATCCTGGAGTTTCCAATGCCAATGAAAACATAAATCCATCTTCTATCCCTATGGGACATATGCTTCGGCCAATGTGAATTTCCCCCATATGGGAAATGCTAAACATTAAATTAAGAAGTCTCTTCCTCTTTTAAACCAGAGACTCTGGCTTTTAGTGGGTGCTTTCTTGGTTTGCTTTCCTTATCATCATAGTAGACTCTTTTGCCCACAACCCTCTCCCCAGAAGGATTCTTGCCCTGGCATTTCTGTCAGCTCAGCTCTCTCTGACCTTCCCACTGTCTGCCCCTCTTCCTCCCCACCCCCCTTTTAATGCACTCAGCACTTTTGCTGTTCTTTGATATTCTCCAAGGGATAGGAGATTAGAGCTTTGCTGAAAATTTGCATCTTAGGCAGAAAAGAGTTCTGGAACACTCGCAGAGGAAAAGGACACAAAGATCAAAGTGGTTTGGGAACAAAAGAGGGAAGGAGGGGGCCATAAAATTTGAATGAGAAAGCTAGAATAACAGGTAGGAGAAAAGTTTTATCTCATGAACATTTTGTGGCTATAAATTTAAGAAAGAAGAAAAGGCCAGAGCAAGAGAGAGAAAGAGAAGGAATTTTGTGTTGAGCTGCTTGGTTTAAATAGAGTAATGCAATTCTGCTCAAAACGTCCAGCCCCATCTTCCAATATCTAGCTTCGAAGGAGACAAATACATCAGCTCCATATTTAGCTGATTTGTAGAAAAATCATTGACTTACTATTTTGTCTTAGTAGAGCTCATCATCAAATGTCTTACTGTAATGGATCAAAGCATCATTTCTCAAGCTAAGGGGGAGGTTCCCAGAGACAAAGCCACTTCTGTGGTCGTCACTGAGCTGCCTGGCTAATAATAGCTGACATATTCTTTGTTAAAGTGCTTTATATACATTATGTCATTCAGTCATCATGATGACCCTGGGGGATACTCACATACTAAAAACTGCTCCGTGATCTCATCAATGTGGATCTTCCTTCCAACAATGCCAATCAGAACTCATCCATGAGGCCTTGCGTGGACCTGTTCCAGTTTCTCCCTTAAGTTCACCAAAGGAGATCCATGGGGAATATTATAGGTTTGATCCCCATTTTGCAATGAGGAAACGGAGGTTCATGAAGCATAAATGATTTGCTCCTAGTCACACAATGAGAAAGTGCCAGAGGTAGGATCTCATCCTATTATAAATCATTGTATCATTGATTTAGAGCAGGAAGGGACCCCAAGAGGCCATTTAGTTCAAAGCCCTCATTTTACAAATGAAGAAACAGAGACTCAAACAGTTAGATGATTTGTCTGCAGGCACACAGCTGGTAAGTGTCAGAAATAGGATCTAAAGCCAGGTGCCTCCTAATTCCAAGACCAGTAGAATCTCTGAGCAACTCCCTTTAGAGATATACAGCCTAGACTCTATCTGTGAGGCACATGGTCTGAAGTGCTTATTCTAACTCCTGCTGTCTCTGAAGAGTCAGGTCCCCAGAGTGTAGCTACTATATCTCTCAGGGCTCTAGGAGTACCACTGAGGAGTTCAGGGCCATCTTTTGTAGTGCTACAGCTCATGAGCCCCTACTGGGGGCTCTGCCGTGATTATCAGTTAGGAGTTGTTTAGTCAGCCAGACTTAAGTAGATATTAGAAAGAGATATTAACTACTAAGGTGGTCTTGTTGGCACAATGCACCCCCACCCTGATCAGTCTATGCCACATTCTCTTACAAGTATATACAGTCTAAGGGAAAGTGAGCTCAAGCTTAGAGATAACTTGTGGGTCCTTGTCTCTTGTTGTTCTTTTCTCCCTCCCAACCCCAACCTTGTAGGGTGCTCAAGAAATTCCCTCAAGAAATTTCTTTACTGAGCTCTTGGTAGAGCTGGGAATCCGCATCAAGTATATCCTTTGTTCCTGGTTATAGACCCTAACACCAGTTTCTGCTCTCCTAGAAGAGAGATGATAAGGCCCCAGTAGGAAGAAGGGAGGGTCACCAATCACTCACTGTATGACAGTCACAGGGTTGGGGAGGCAATAGAAGCATATGTGTAATTAGAATGTTCACTTGCTGATGTATATATTTCTATTGGAAATGTACATGTGCTGACAGCAACACAGAGGGACTGACTGGTACCTTAGAGAATTAAAAAGGATATTTGGATTCTACCACAAGGAAAGGGTCTTCTAGACTTGGGTTGGCTTAGACTTCCAATCCTTGTGTCTGCAAGACCATTGCAGTTATCAAGTAAATACAGACAATTCCAGTTACTAGCCTGGGAGCTCCATGAAGGCAGGAATTGGTGGAACTTTCGGTCTTCCTCAGCACCTTGCATAGAGCCCTAAACACAACCTTAGAACCTGTTTGTTGAATTGATTTAACGATTTAGGCTAGCAGAGAACTTTTTAGAATGCGTTCTAGATGCCACTTAAGGCAATGGGTAAGATATCTTCAAAAGCTCAAAAATGAAGAACAGTTGAAAGTCTTAGGATGACTTAGCTTCCATGCCTGGAATTCCCTGCCCCCATTTGTGTTTGGGTTACTGATTGCCGCATAGTCCAAGCTCTAAGCCTCCTTGTCATACCATATAAGTGCATCACTTTACACAGTTACGATAACCATATTACAGTCAACAAACAATTTCATAGGAATCTTGCTTGTTCAAGTCTAACTACATACTGGGAAGGCAAAAGTAAAAGAAGGAATTGCCTCTGCTTGATAAGCTGTGAATGTACAATTATTAGGCCCTGGGATTGGGGAAGAGAGGAGAGGCTGCTTGAGGAAAGAAGTAATAAACTTTGGAAACTCATTAGTCCAAAGTGGTTGGACAATCAGGAAGTGTTTATTAATGACTTCTTGTGTGTCCAGGACTGTGTGGAGCTCTGGAAGACATACCAAAGCAGCAGCCGTGATACTTATTATCCAGGAGTCTATAATACATGAAGGGAATCAGGAGTAACTAACTGAACTAATAAAAGAACAATTAAACATAGAACCATAACACATATGTAACATCTAGTTATTCCTAGGCACTCACCAGAAGGTCTTACAGACAGACAACATAAAAATACAATATAATGATACAATCTATTACATTATAGCAATGACACAGAATAATTCAACACAATAACGTATTACAACCTTGCACCCACGTGCTCTTGATGGATTATGATTCATTACTCCCCTTCATATACTCCCTGGTTCAGCCAAAATGCCTTTTTATTTATTTATTTATTTTGGTTAGGCAATGGGGTTAAGTGACTTGCCCAGGTCACACAGCTCAGTGTCTGAGGTCAGATTCAAATTCAGGTCTTCCTGACTCTAGGCCCTGTGCTCTATCCACTGTGCCATCTAGCTACCCCCATATATATATATATACACATACATATATGTTTATGTGTATACATGCATGCACACATACATATATTTATGAGACAATATAAAGGTAGAAACAAGACATGGTAAAAGTTTGGGTATGTAGGGTGAGTGCAAGTGAAGACTTGAGGATGACATTTTTTGTGAAACCACCTGAGTTATCATCCTGTCTCTGACACTAACTGTGTGACCCTGAGCAAGTGACTTAACCTCTCAGTCTCAGTTTCCTCAGCTTTAAGATAAGGGTATTTCAGAAAAACCTGGAAAGACTTGAATGAACTGATGCAAAGCGAAAATGAGCAGAACCAGGAAAACATTGTACGCTGTGTAATGATCAACTATGAGTGACTCAGCTCTTCTCAGCAATGCAATGATACAAGACAAGTACACAGGACCGATGATGGAAAATACTATTCACCTTTAGACAAAGAACTGATGGACTCTGAACATATACCGAAGCACACTTTTTCACTTTTTTTGGTGGTTTTTTCCTTTTGATCTGTTTCTTCTTTCACAACTGTGACTAATATGGAAATATGTTTTACATAATTGCATGTATATAACCTATATCAAATTGCTTACCATTTTAGGAAGAGGGGAGGGAAGGGAAGCAGAAAAATTTGTAACTCAAAATCTTGTAAAAATGACTGCTGAAAATTGTCTACATATGATTGGGAAAAAGTAATATATATGTACATACACAAAAATATTATTAAAAAATAAATTACCTTCCTAGAACATATCACAGTTTTGTATGTCTTAAGGCTTAATAATTCTTTTCTTCATTCAAAAATAAAGACAAAGGTATTGCATTGTGTGAGTATAAGGTAGTTTCCTGCTCTAAATATATAATCCTATGACCTATGACTTTCTTTTTTTGTTATCCCTTCTCTCTCTCTCTCTTTTTTTTTTTTTTTAAGGCAATTGGGGTTAAGTGACTTGCCCAGGGTCACACAGCTAGTTAGTGACAAGTGTTTGGTATGAGGCCGGATTTGAACTCAAGTCCTCCTGACTTCAGGGCTGGTGCTCTATCCACTGCGCCACCTAGCTGCCCCTTTGTTATCCTTTCTCACCAAGGGATGAGGTCCCTAAATGACTTTCGCTAGCTTAGAAATTTTGGGGAGTCCTCTGCATACCAACGTTGAAAAAATGGTTAAAAAAAAACCTACCACATATTCTCCAAAACTTCAGCCTTTTTTGTTGTAGCAAAAAATTGTGTTCCTCATCTGCCCCTGTAGGCACTAAATAGGCAGGGGCTTCCACTCATGTCAGGAGCTTAGGATTGCTTACAGGAAAAGGAGACCCAGATGTGCCCTGTCATAGGATGTCTTTTCCCCATCTCCCACCATTGAGCCTGTGGTGACAAGGAGCTGTGATTCTTCTGGAGGTATTTAGGAGTATCTTGAAATAGCCTCAGGGCATTTTTCTTGAGTTTTTTTTTTTTTTTTTTGTCTTTGTTTTCACAACTTGACTATTATGGAAATGTTTTGCGTGACTCCACATGTATAACCTATATCAAGTTGCTTCCCTTCTCAATGGGGGTAGGGGGTGGGAGGAAGGGAGAGAATTTGGAACTTAAACTTTTAAAAACGAATGTTAAAATTTGTTTTTACACGTAACTGGGAAAAAATAAAATACTAAATTTAAAAAATAGCCTCAGGACAAGTGTATGTTGATTGGTGTTTTGGGGAACTAGACTGAAGGCTGGGAGATCATAGCATGGGAGAAGACACAATAGGCATAGGGAGAGTTCTGGGTAGAAGTGTGGAGTCTGGGAGCTATGCTAGTGTTTTTGGCAACTGGTGTGAGAACAGTGGGAGTGGCCTGTGAATAAGAGTGAAATAAAGATAGCTTCGCTGTAGGGCTTACCTTAACTCCGATGTTGCTATTACCCTCCAGACAATGTTTGCCAGTATGGAATTGGCCATACTGTATGAAAAGCTGTAAGATCAGATGTCTCAATCAGAGGGTTCTGGTCTGCTTCAGGGTTCTCTTTTGGATAAATACTGCCTGCCCAGAAAGGTGCCAGGTGACCTAGGGCAGTGGATGAGGTGCTTACACTGATGAATTAAAGATCTTGAAATATTGACATTGTATTTAAGGCCATAGGGTTAAGAATCAGGATCCCTGCCTTCTAGGCTTACCTCTGCCACTAATTAGCTTTGGGCTCATGGGCGAGTCACTTGCCCTCTCTGGACTTCTGTTTCCTCCTCTGTAAAATGAGGGAGTGGGACTGAAAGTTTTTTTCCTCGGAACATCCTAGCTGTGGAGTTGGCAGGAACCTTAGAGAACTTCTAGCACAACCTCCCTCCTTTCACAGACAGACTGAGGTCCTTGGAAGCTGTGATTTGTTCAAAGTTTTCTAGCTAGTAAGCATGGGATTCGAACCCAGGTTCTGTGACTCCAGAGGCAACACCCATTCCACTGTACCACATTGCATCTATGTGATCCCCTTTACTTCTTCCGGGTGCCCAGCTTTCCACAAGCTATCCCATTGTCTTTTCCCCAGCATAGTCCAGGCCTGTGTTTTGGCCTGAGCCACATTCTTTATGCATCCTGATCTCCAGCTGCAGGTTCGAAGGAGCATGCTGGGAATTAGCTAATGAGATGAGGGCTGTTTGTCCCCCCCACCCCCAAGGCATTTCTTTGTTTCAAGCTGCAACAAATCAGAAAGTTGGGCAAAGAGAGTGAGTTGACACAGTTAGAAAGCAATCCGGCATTCCCCAAAGAGCCTTGGAATGTGGATAAACAAGGCAGTTGATATAGCAAAATGATTTCTAGTAAACTGCAGCATCTCTCCAGCATGCCTTGGCTGACCTGTCTGGATAAGAGCAGCTCCTTTTGCTGTGGGTCTGTTTCCCCTCCCTCTCAAAATCTCCATCTTGGCTTGCTGATCTTCCTTCATCTTCTATGAAATGTCTTCCATTGCTGTTCTTTCAGGGGCCAGAGAGAAGAGATCTCAGAAGCCTGCCAAGAGATGGAGAATGAGGAGATAGGTTAGTAGCTAATGTCTCTGACTCTTTCCCTAAACTGGGCTCCCTGGCAGCTGGCCTTCACTGGCATCTGTCAGTGGAAATGCCTACCCCATCTTCTCCCGGAGGTGGAAGGTCACTGGACTCAGCTACTCCGACAAGGGTAGCTGAAGGCTTACATTTGAACAGGTATGTTTAATGGTGTGCCCATTCACAGCACCACAGGAGGAAATAAAGTAAAACCTCAGCCTTGAGATGGGGAGGGCTTCGGTTTCATTAGTCCCAGCCACAGTGGAGACTTAGAACTAGAAGGAACTTTGGAGGAGGTCATTTATTCCAAATGCCCCATTTCACAGAATGGGAAACTGAGGTACAGGGAGATAAGCGCTTCTCCCAACAGCAACAAGGTAGTAAGTGGCAAAACCAGAATTTGAACCCAGGTCCTCTGACTCCAAATTAAGTGTTCTTTCCACTGTACCATGCTGCCTCCCTTTATCAGTATGCTTCAGCTTATTGACTTCACACATGCATACTCAGCTGTTTATGAGGTGATGGAATATTGTTTTAGGAACCTATTTTGTGAACTCCCATTTAAATAAATAGTTGATAAAAGATATTCCCTGTATGAACCATGTTTTTAGGATCATACAATTCAAAACCAGAATGGACCATAGAACCATCTAGTTCAAATTCCTCCTTTTGCAGGTGAGGAAACTGAGGCCCAGAGCAACTTGCCTGAAGTCATAGGGCTGGTGAATTGAAAAGTAAGGGTTCAAACCTAGGTCTTTTGGTTCTAATTCCAGGACTCTCTCTAGTACATCTTTGGTTCTCTTGAAGTCAGGACTATCCCTAGAAATCTGGGTCACACAGTTGCTATATTTGTACCTAGCACAGAAACAGCCATAAATTTCCTTAAAACATTCCCTAGTGAGTGCCCTGTATGACAAATCTGTCCTTTCTGCTCATAGGAAGAAGTTTTCTTTGTATGTAAGTGTAATGGGGCCTTTGGAATATGCCCAGTTGGCCTAAGATGGGTGGCGTCCCAGGGCTTGCCTGGGCATGCCCAGACCTCCTAAGATGGAGGACTTCTGTGTTCCCTACTGGGAGGGTAGAGATCGCCTCCTTCTGTAGCCTGAGACCCCTAAAGACAATATCTTTAAAACCAGTGAGACAGAGATAGTGGATCCCTTCCTAGCTTGCATTCTTTCCCGTGTGCTCCTTCCTGCTGTGTCCAGAGGGTGAAGATCCCAGGGTGGCCACCGTGAACTGAGCTGATGAGGCTTTTATCTCTTTTCTTCCTCTTTTACCCTGTGGCTCCAAGAAGTAAGCCAGGGGGTGTTTGCTTCTGTTCTGTGCTGTTTATTCTTCTCAGTTTTAGGTGCAGGTGGTGATCCCCACCAGAACTGGGGGGTGGGATGTTGTAGGTAGTCAGTCAGCCCTGCTTGGAAGCCTTGAGAAGCCAAAGTACTTGGGACATAAGACTAGTGTGGTTTGGGACTTGAAAATGGAACTGAGCCCTATAGGAAATGGACTGAGCTCTGAACCTAATAATCCATTCTCCTCCCCAGAATCTAGGTGGTGGGGGTGGGAATTATGCCTTTTATGAGTTGAGGAGTAAGTTTGTATATTTGTGATTATATCTTTCAAAGTAAGTATTACTTTGCAAAACCTAACCTGACTTAGTGGCTAAATGGAACTGGGTTTCAGGGTACCAACCCTGACACTCCAGGAAACACTACCACTGTGAGCTAGAATCATTGGCAGACAGCCTAGACATCCCCAGCCTTCCTTAAGGGTACAGAAGAACCCTAGGGGAGCGGTAATATATAACATTCCTGCCCTTCAGGCAATGAGGCCAAGGTGGTGAAGTGCTACATAAGTTTATTGGAAGCTATTGGAATAATTTATTGGGATGGATAGAAAGCACAAAAAATGGCAAAGTAGCAACCATCTTTTCTTTTGGAAAGCAGCATCATGTAACTCATGAGCTGACGATTTGTTTCCTGGCTGTGACACCCAGGCAGAGCAGCGATTAGCGATGCAAAGCAATGAATTCAGAGAAACCCGGGAAGGTTCATGTGAACTGATAGAGTGGTGGGGGCAGAATCAGAACAATAATGCACATGATACACCAACCTTGTAAAGAAAAACAACTTTGAAAGACTTAAGAACTCTAATCAATGCAAAGACCAGCCACAACTCCGGCAGGCCAATGACGGTGCATGCTTCTCACCTCTTGGCATGGAGGTGATGCATCAAGAAATAGTGACTCTCTAGAGCAGCTGCGTTACTCTGACTGCAGTGCTTACCCATTCAGGGTGATTGCTGGAGCCCAATTTCCAGGCCTCAGCAAGGCTTTCATAGCTACTGTGATGATCCCAGAGCATTCAAAGACCACAGTGTACATCACCTTGAGTTGCCATTGCCAACCCACCTCATGGTACACATGATAGGTTGAATTTTTATTATTTATTTATGATATGATTTCATTTCTTAGAGACTCAGTTGCTTCATCTGTAAAATGAGGGGATTGACCTCAATGACCTTCAAAATCACCTCCAACCTCAAATATCATGATTTGCAGATTCCCAGGGTTCTTTGTCCCATTATGATTTCTAGGAGTTTTACCACAAGCTACTCACTCTGAGTAAAGTCCTACAAGAATAGGGGTTAGACCTCATTTGCATGGTCACAGAAGGCAGAAATAGGAGCATAGAAAGGAAGGGAGAGAAAGAGGAAAAAAGGGAGGAAGGGAAGAACAAGGGAGGGATCAAAAAAGAAAGGAAGGGAGGGAGGGAGCAAGGAAGGAAGGAAGAAAAGAAGGAAGGTAGCAAGGGAAGGAGGAAGGAAGGAAGGAAGGGAAAGAAGGAGGTATGAAGGAAGGAAGCATTTATTAAGTGCTTACTATGTGCCAGGCACTGTGCTAAGCACTGGAGAGACATAGATAGATACAGATAGATAGATAGATAGATAGATAGATAGATAGATAGATAGATAGA
>NW_020954588.1:40136021-40171060 GCF_900497805.2 Vombatus ursinus
AGATAGATAGATAGATAGATAGATAGATAGATAGATAGATAGATAGATAGATAGATATAGATATAGATATAGATATAGATATAGATATAGATATAGATATATGCAGAAAGAAAAACAGTCCCTGCCCTCAAGGAGCTTACATTCTAATGGTAGAAGACAACCTCCAAATAAAGTCAGAGAGAAGAAGGGTCAGAGAGATGCAGGAGCATGATTTTGAAGCCCAGAAAGTCAGGAAGAGAGAGAGGCTGAGAGAGGAATGAAGGCAAGCTGGCCCGGGCCCCTTCATAAAAGGACACTCCATGAGAAATTCCCCAATAAGAGACAGGGCTGGGCCTTGTGGAAGAGATATTTCATGGTGAGCAGGCCACAGGGGTAATAGGATACTCCAGGACAAGGAGACCCCAAGCACTGATGGTCCAGGATACCATGGCAGTTGAGGCATAATTATGAAAGTCGGGAGGAAGGTCTGGTGGGCAAATGAATCACCCGAGAGAAATGATGAAGAGGCATATTTTGACTTGATAGAACTAACAATGAAAACTGTCCCAAAATGGCCTCAGCTGCCTTGGGGGATGAGTTCGGTCACTGGAAGTTTTAAATAAAATATAGGGGACCTTGTAGAGAAGATCCCTGCTCAGGTATGAGTTGGCATAGATGCCTTTGAGGTCCCTTCTATCTATGAGATTCTGCGATTATAATTTGTGACTTCTTCAGTCATGGAATTTGAATAGTGAACCCCAAAGAGACAGATCAATAAATCAGTCTTTCCAAATATCTTCATTTGAAAAAATTATTTCTTTAGTCGATGTTTTCATTTCATGGTTGAAATTGACTTTTCAAACTGATCTAAAAGAATCCAATTAAATAGCTTCAGTTTCAGGGTTTAGACCAGAGGGTATCATCATGGGTTGACTATCCTGAGAATAAGATCTCATAACATCAGCATTCTGTTAAACTGGGCCAGGACAAGATAAATTTATTTTTTTTTACAATGTACCCTTTGAACTGAATTATTTAAATACCACAACCTTTCCTTCATTAAACAAACATGATTGGTGTGTCTGGATGGAAGAAATTTATCGAAGCTTTCCAGTGTAATTGACTGGAAGAAGTATTAGTATTTTAAAAAAAAGTATTAGCATTTCCCATTTCTAAAGCTTTTTAAGGGTCACAAAGTCTTTCTTTGCAATAAGCCTGTGAGGTAGGTAATATAGGTATTCTCATTTTACCAATGTGGAAACTAAGGCTCAGAGATCTTAAATGTCTTAGTCACAGTTACATGAGAAACAGACAGACAGATAGGTAGGTAGACAGATAGATAGGCAGAAAGAAAGAAAGAAAGATAGTTAGATCAATAGATATTTAGATAGATGGATATAAAGAAAAATAGATGGAAAGATAGATATTTAGATAAATAGGGAGGTAGATAGATGAGAGAGAGAGAGAGATAGTATAGATAGATGGATGGATGGATGGATGGATGGATGGGTGGATAGATGGATAGATGGATGGATGGATGGATGGATGTTTAAAGCATTTATTAAGAATGTATTATATGTCAACCACTGTACTAAGGACCAGGGATATAAATACAAGCTACCTTCAAAAAGTTTACATTCTAATGGAAGAAGACAACATATAAAGAGGACATGGAAAGCAGGGAGAGTATAGGAAGATGTGTGTATGCAGCAAGGCTGCTGGCAAAGAGTTCAAAGAGTGAGGAGCGGAGGTGATAGTGAAGTGAGTGTGGCTTCGGCACTTCATGAATGGAGATCCAGGCTAGGGACTCACCAATCAGAAGACAGCTGCAAGGTAGAGGCATCTCTAGGGTGAGAAGGTTGTTGGCAAGGAGGTGTGGGAATTGAGAGAGGGAGGAGTGATTAGTAAATATTGGAGCCAGAATCCAAATCCAGGTCTCCTGGATCCTAGAAAAGAACATATCCTGTGCCAGGTATCATTGTACAGTACCTGGTGGGTACTGTAGATACAAAGACAGAGGCAAAACCCAGCATTCAAAGACCTTACATTTTAACAGGAGAGAGAACGTGTACATGTATATATGTATGTATATATGTATGTATATATGTATGTATGTCTGTATGTATGTCTGTATGTATATTCGTGTGAACAGAAAATACACCAGACAACTTCGGGGTAAGGCTATACAGAGAGTCTGATACTTTCCCCACCACGGTATGGAGGGTGGGACAAAGCAGTAGAAATGACCCACCATAATAAGAATTTTAAACCTTTTGAGGCCATCTGAAGTCAACTTGCTGCTAGGTAGAACTCCTGTTCAGATGATGAATTAGCCCTTTTGCTATGAAAGTCTCTCCCAGGGCCAGAGACACATTGGGGCAGAGCCCCCAGTTGGGGATGCCTGGGCCCAGCATATTCTGGGGCCCTCTCTACACTTACTCACTTTTGATGTGTCTCATAACAATTCTTTGTTCCCATTGATGAATCAATCAATCAACAGGTAAATATTTATTAAGTGCCTATTATATGCCCAAGACTGTGCTAAGTACTATAGATACAAAAAGAGGCAAAAGACAGTCCCTGTCTTCCAGATGCTTACAATCTAACATGTAAACAAAGACGTACAAGCAAGCTATTTGCAAGAGGAAAAGGAAATAATAAACAGAATGAAGACACACATTAAGAGGTGTTGGGGAAAGCTTCCTGTCAAAGATGGGATTTTAGTTGGGACTTAAAGGAAACCAGAGAGGTCAGTAGGCAGAGTTGAGGAGGGAGAATGTTCTAGCCTTGGAGGATAGCCAGAGAAAATGCTCAAAGCTAAAAAATGAAGTGTTTTATTCATGGAACGGCCAGGAGGTCAGTGTAACTGGATTGAGGAGTATATGGTGAAGAGTAAGGTGTAACACTGGAAAGACTACTAGGTCTATACCTCAGAAAGAGAAAAAAGTGGGGAAGGGACTTATTTGTACAAAAATATTTATAGCAGCTCTTTTTGTGGTGGCAAAGAATCGGAAATTAAGAGGATGTCCATCAATTGAGGAATGGCTGAGCAAGTTGTGGTATATGACTGAGATGGGAAACTATTTTGCTATAAGAGATGACAAGCAGGATGCTTTCAGAGAAACCTGGAAAGAATTACATGAGTTGATGCTGAGTGAAGTGCGTAGAATCAGGAGAACATTGCATAAAGTAATAGCAATATTGCATGATGATCAATTGTGGATAACTTAGCTGTTCTCAGCAATACAATGATCCAAGACAATTCTAAAAAACTCAAGATAAAAACTGCTATCCTTCTCTAGAGAAAGAACTGATGGAGTCTGAAGGCAGCTTGAAGCATGGTATTTTTCACTTTATTTTTTTCATGTGTTTTTGGTCTGTGTTTTCTTTTACAACATGACTAATGAGGAAATAGATTTTGCATGATTGCACATGTACAACCTATATGAAATTGCTTACCGTTGAAGGGAGGGAGGAAGGGAGGGAAGAGAGAATTTGGAACTGAAATTTAAAAAATGAATGTTAGAAATTGTTTTCACATGTAATTGTGAAAAAATTAAATATTAAAAAAAGAAGAGTGGAAAGAAGTTAGGACTTTGAATGCTAAACAGAAGAAAATTACTTCACTCAACCCCAGTCCCTTAATAATATGAGAAAAAAGTCTGCCTTTGCCTTCATAGATTAATCATAAACCAGACATTATTTACAATCAGGTCTTGCCTGATTGGAGACGAGAGGATCACATTTTGTTTGGCAGCAATATTGTTATTCGGGCAGAGAGTGGAGAAAAATGTTATGATGAAAGGAAATGTTAGAACTTTTGCTAACATTCTACTAGGAGGAAAAAATAGAATCAGGCCAAGGGAAATTAAGTTAATCTTGTTATCTAGAATTTATTTTTTTGCTAGACAACTCCTTTCAATTGTTGACTAATTGAATATGAAACCCATTAAAAGACAGAGTTAATTTATCATTTGAATGACAGAAACTCAATTTCCTTGCAGAAATGGCCCACTACTTCACAGACTCTAAATTTGCTCCATTTTCCCAAGTAAATTAAGCCCAACATTTTGGATTCTAATATTTCTAGTTCAGAAAAGGGGGGGGGTTTGAAAGTAATTTCTTTTAAAAAGAATCATCAAGTGAATCTTAAACCTTTCTAGTTCTATTGTGTTTTTTCATTGGGTTATTTGTAAACCTATATCTTCATTGCATAGAAAGGGTGGATGCTACAGCTTCTTCCCATCAGGAATGAATGAAGAAATGAGTGAATGAAAAAGCATTTATTAAGTACTTACTACGTGCCAGACACTGTACTAAACACTGGAGATAGAAAGACAAAAGAAAGACAGTCCCTGACTGGAAATCGGCAGAGTTTGTTATCAACTTTGAGAGAAATCTAATGGAGAGAGACAACATGTACAGAGGAAGCGTATCCCAGGAAGGGTAAAGTCAGAGGAATGAGTGGAACCATAGGGCAATCAATTGTTGTACCCTTTCCAGAAACAATGAGAGTATTATTTTGATTACTATTCCCAGAGCAAGTGGTAGGGAGTCTAGGAATGGTGGTGAGTGTCATGGCAGGAAAATTCTGTACTAAGAGAACAATTGCCTGAGTATAGTATATGACATAGTACAGTATATGCCAACATACTACTGTCACAGTATCCAAGATTTAGAGCTGGGAAGGATATTAGAGGCATTTAGTTCAATCCCCTTATTTTAAAGAGGAATCTTGAGTCCCAGAGAAATTTGGTAACTAACTTTCCCAAGCTCATACAGCAGGTAAGTGCCAGAGGCCGCATTTGAACCCAACAATACTTTGCACTCTATCACACTGATGACACATGTAGTTGGATGACTGGGTTTGGCTAGATGTAGAGAGCTCTCATCAATGAAAAGGTTTGGGTATGTAAAGGGAAGCCAAGGAAACATTGAAAGTCTAAGGGCTGGGTGGAATCACTGACTCTGAGAGACAGAAGGCATCTCAGCTATTATTTAGGACAATGTGCACCAGGGTAGGCATCCCCTCTATAAAATCCTTCGCAAGTGGTTCCAGCTTCAGCCTGAAGACTCTAAGTGATGATAGGGCTCATGATCTCCAGAGGAAGCCCAGCTCAAATTGCTCAGGGTTTCCTTATATCAAGCCCAATCTGCCTCCCCAAAATTGACTAGAGTTCAAATTAAAGGAGACCTCTGACAGCATTCCAGAAGCCGTTATAAAACATGAAAACATCAGAAATTTTAGAAGCTGGAAATTGGCAGTTTGTTATCAACTTTGAGATAAATCTTAATTTGAACATTAATAGACATGGATTTTCTCCTGAAATCAAATCTTCAAGGAATTATGCAATCCATGGGGCTTCCTCTTTCCATCCCTTTATTATTCAGTTTTCCAACCTCTTTTAGAGATTGCTCTTTCTAATTTCTGTCTTATTTTTTTTCTAGCTACTACAGATGTGGATCTGTTAGGTGAAGGGCCTATGACAGAATCACACAGGGTACCTGGCAGTCTCCTCAGGACAATCCACTAAAACCACCAAGGAATGGAATGACTTCTCCTATGTAGACCTTAATCCTGAGTCTACTGCTTAGCTCCACATTCCACACCCTTCTTTTCTTTTTCTTTGTTTTTTTTTTGTTTTTTGTTTTTTGCTTTGCTTTTTTTTTTTTTTTTTTTTTTGGCTAGGCAATGGGGTTAAGTGACTTGCCCAGGGTCACACAGCTAGTAAGTGTTGAGTGTCTAAAGTTGGATTTGAACTCAGGTCCTCCTCACTCCAAGACCAGAGTTCTATCCACTGTGCCACCTACCTTCCCCTTTATTTCTTTGTTTTGCACACCCTTCTTTTCTGCTAACAACTTCAAATCCTAAACTCACTGTGAAGAATTTGTTTTTATTATGGACTTAATGAACATCAACAAGTATGATCATTTTCCTGTAGAAAGAACAGATTCTGCATGAAACCATGCATCTCTGTAACATAGTTTTTTTTAAAGCATGTAATAAATTTAACATAATAATTCTAATACTGTCTTGCTAGTCTGTGTCTCTTTTTAAACTTTCTTCTGCTCTCATCTATGTATTTTATAAGTGTTTTGTTGACCATACTTTCTTTTCTTTTCTTCCTTCCCTCCTTTCTTTTTCTTCCCTCCTTTTTTCTTCCTTCCTTCTTTCCTTCCTTCCTTCCTTTTTTCCTTCCTTCCTTCCTTTTTTCATTTCTTTCTTTCTTGCTTTCCTCCTTTTTTCCTTCTCTCCCTCCTTCTTTTCTTTCTCTCCCTTCTTTCTTTCCTTCCTTCCTTTCTTCCTTTCTCTTTCTTTCTTTCTCACTATTATCACCTCCCCTTTCTAACCCTTTTCTATTTTTCTGTTTATTGTGAATCTCTTTCCTGACTGGATAGGAATGTTGGATGCTGGAACTTATTCCCATCAAGAATGAATGATAAAGCATTTATTAAGTACTTACTCCATGCCAGAGACTGTAATAAACACTGGAGATAGAAAGACAAAAGCCAGACAGTCCCTATTCGCAACAACCTTACATTCTGATAGGGGGAGACAAAACCTATAGAGCAAGTTGAAGTCCCTTTGCCCCATGATTCTGTCTTCCCGCAAATGAATTCCCTCTGCCAACAGATAAGTAGAGTCAAGCCAAACAGACCCACACATCGGCCATGTCTAACAATGTATTGCTTGTTCTGTACCTAGTCCATCGTCCTTCTGTCAGGAGGAGGTAAAGTGTGATTCATCACTGGTCTTCTATAGTCGGTTGTTCATTGCCTTGATAAGAGTTCTGAAGTTTTCAAAGTTGTTTTCCTTTATGGTGTTGTAGTCATTGTATAAGTTGTTCTCCTAATTATTTTCATTTCATTCTGTATCAGTGTATACAAGTCTTTTCAGATTTCTCTGAATCCATTCTTTTTGTAATTGCTTATGGAACAATTTGGAACTATACTCCATATTACATTACATTAATATGCCACAATTTTATGATAAACATTTATTAAGTACCTATTATACGCCAGGTACAGGGCTAAGTACTGGGGATACAAATTAAAAAAAGAAAAGAAAAGAAAGACAGTTCCTACTTTCAAGGAGCTTACAATCTAATGAGGGAAGATAATATGCAAAAGGAAATGGAGGAGATGGGATGCCAGAGGGTACCTGGCTGGAGGGTATGATAATGATGGTGAAGTCAAAATAAAGCAGAGCAGCTGTTGGCAAATAAATTGTCTCAGCATTCTCCAATTGATGGGTAACCTTTCTCTAGGTTTTTAAAAAACAGTTTTTTTCTAGTTTTTCTAATTTCTAGTTCTTTGCTAAACAAAGTGCTGCCATAACTATTCTTGTACACGTGTCTCCTTTCCCTCTTTCTTTGATCTCTTTAGTGCTTGACCCTGGTAGTGGCAGCTAGATCGTTCAGTGGATAGAGTACTGAGCTTGAAGTCAGGAATATCTGAGTTCAAATTTGGCATCAGATACTCACTATCGGTGTGATGCTGCAAAAGTAATTTAACCCCTGCCTGTCTGTTTCCTCATCTGTAAAGTGGGGATAATGATAACACCTAATTCCAGGGTGGTTGTGAGGCCCAAATGAAAAAAATATATATTTGTAAAGTTCTTAGCACAGTATCTGGCACATAGTAGATGTTATATAAATGTTATGTAGCAGCAGCGGCAGCAGTACTAGTAGTAGTTGTAGTAGTAGTGGTAGTGGTAGTGGTGTAGTAGTAGTAGTAGTATTGGTAGTAGTAGTTGTTGTTAGTAGTAGTAGTAGTGGTGGTAGTGGTAGTGGTAGTGGTATAGTAGCAGTAGTAGTAGTAGTAGTAGTAGCAGTAGAGCAAAAGGTATTCACAATTTGGTGATTTGGGGGGAGTATAGTTCCAAATACGCTGTATTATATTTTCATTTATTTTGTTAAGCATACCCAAAATGATTCCTGGATTTGTGGGACTGTGTGAATTTGACTCCCCTGGTCTGGATCACAGATTTGTTGTTGCTCAGTCATTTCTGTCATGCCCAACTCTTCATGACCCCATTTAGGGCTTTCATGGCAGATATTGGAGTGATTTGCCATTTCCTTCTCCAGCTCATTTTACAGATGAGGAAACAGAGGCAAACAGAGTTAAGTGATTTGTCCAGAGTCACTCAGCTGGTCTGTTTCTGAGGCCAGATTTGAACTCAGGAAGATGAGTCTTCCTGACTCCAGACCTGGCACTTTATCCACTGCACCACCTACCTGCCCTTATATATGTTTGTGGGACAGGAATAACAGAAAACAGAAATCCTTATATCACTGTTACTCAGTTCCACAACTCTGGAACACCACTGGTAAATGCCATGCATTGAAAAGTTCACATACCTACTATGTTCCCACAGTCCTCTCACGCAGAGCCTCAGGGCTCTCAAAAAACTCCAGTTTGGATGTAAAAAAGATATCAAGGTTTGGGTAGCACTTCCTTTTTATCAGTAGTTCAGTCCTCTTTCCCCATAAAGCCTTTTACCAGAATTGCTTGCTAAGTCTTGCAGCTGAACTGTTTCGTTTCCTTTTCATTTCTTTTGCCCATTGTAATGGTGTCAAAAAGCAGCGTAGTAACAGATGTCCAACAAAAAAGGATCCTTGAGAAACTTGACTGACCCACAAACCAACTCTTGAATAAGTAACAGTTGGTTCCATGTATTTAAGTTCATTTTTAGCTAATGCAGATGAGAAATAGACCTCTTGCCACTTCCCCAGGAAAAATACATGCACACACACATGCATATATGTATGTATGTGTATGTATATATGCATGTATATATGTGTGTGTGTGAATGTGCATATTCTAATAGATTTTTCTAGAAACAAATTTGATCTTAGTTTGCTTTGAAGGAGCCCGTTTTATCATTATAGGTTTTTCACTTACCCAGGTTTAGCCCAACTGTCTCATTTTATAGAAGAGAAAACAGAATCTCTCTTCAAAGAGACTCATAACTTGCCCATGGTGACATGGCTAATAAGTATCAGAGGCAGAATTTAAACTGAGCTTTCTCCTGATTCCAAGGTCAGGACTCTATCTACTGTATCATGTTACCTCTTACTTGTTTGCCTTCAAGAAACCTTGGAAAATCTCTGCATGGCAACCCTACTATACCAAGATCCACTCCCTATTCAAATACAGGGTACATAACATTCAGAAAGAAGGAAATTTGAACTCATGGCTTAAATTACAGAAGGAAGCACATTTTATTGCATGAACAAAGAAAAATGAACAAAACTCTTGGGGGTAGGGGCCAGACTCTCCCCAATGAACAGCCTTCTCCCAGAGATCTGTGTAAATTTCCAGTCCCTTGTGCTTCCAAATACAAGCGTTTCCTGTCTGTGGTTCCCAGTTAAGAGTCTTTGGGGGATGTTCTCTGGGGCTCTTCCCAGTAGACTTAACCTCCCTATGGCAGCTTGGACGCTATGGTTCACTCTGTAGTTTCCTCTGGCCCCCAGCAGAGGTCACTAAATTTCACTCTAATCTATACCTTCAAAGTTTATCTTTATTTTTTCTTCCAAATATCTCTGCATGATCTGCCTGCATCTTTGAGCGCCACGTTCTCAAAATCCTAGTGGTTTCTGGTCTCTTCTGAAGGAGGATTCTGCTCATTCATTAACCAGCTTTTTTTTGTTTTTTTGGGTTTTTTTTTTTACAATTACTAGTAGTAATGACTGTGATTTCATTGGTATAAGTAATTCCCAGGTGAGGAAACTCCATCTACCAATGCAAATTGGCACCTTTCTGCTATTTATAATCTTAGAGAACTTGCCTTGGGCACAGAGAGGTTAAGTGACTTGCCCAGGGTCACACAGCTTATATGTGTCAGCTGCAAGGTCAATTCTCTTTATCCAATAGGCCACTGTGCCTCTCTCAATAATCATCCTATCTCTCATTTATATAACAATTCAAGGTTTGAAAAACCTTTCACATACTTGATTTCACTTGATCCCCATAGCAATTCTATGAGATGGTACAGATATTATTGCCATTTTATAGATAAGCAAACTGAGGCTGAAATTTAGTGTGAAACCCTACTAGTTATTAAGGATTTTAGTTAGCATTTGAATTTAGGTCTTCCTGACACAAAGTCATGAACTTCCCATTCTCAAGACACAGAACTTGGCACTGGGACTAATTCATTCTATGGTGTGAGGGGCTAGTGAATCAGAATGTTATTCCTATCAGGAGTAATTGCCTTTTAAATTAAATGTGTATCTAGTGGATAGAGTGCAGGACTCTCAGTCAGGAAGGCATGAGTTTGAATTCTGATTCAGACATCTACTTAGCAGCTAGCTGTGTTACACTAGGCAAGTCTTGTAATCTCTCTGCCTCAGTATTCCCATCTGTAAAATGGGGATAATAATAACACCTACCTCACAGAGTTGTTGTGAGGAACAAATGAATTAAAATATGTAAAGTGATTTGCAAACTTTAAAGTGTTATTTAAATGCTAGCTATTTTTATTAAAAAAGGAAACCCTTAACCCAAAGCCATGAATCTCTTAATGGCACGTCTAGGTAGGGAAAATACTTTCTAGAGAGGGTATCTTCTTGGCTTTCCTTATATTATCCCACAGAGGTGACTGCCTACATTGTTTATGGGTAAGACTGTTATTGAATTTGGACTAGAAGACCTCAGTTAACTCTACCACTTACTAGCTGGAGTCAGGGGACCTGGGTTCAAAACCCATCTCTGCCACTTAGCTAGCTATGTGGCTTTGTCCAATTCCCTTCACCTCTCTGGACCTTACTTTCCTCATCTTTAAAATGAGGGGTTGAACTAGATGATAGAGAAGACTTTAATGTCAAGAGTCACTCAAGAGCACTTTCTAATTAGATGTTAGTTCTGTTCCTTGAAATAGAAAGCTCAGCAGGCCTGGGGAGGAAGTATATGATTCTGTCTGGGGGGAAATCACTGAAGACAAGAACATGGAGTTAGTAGGAGGTAGTAAGAGAGGCAGAAAATATTCTGAAAAGCATTTCCACAGTTGGACATTGTCATTTTCTGCTCAGGGGGCTTTCTATGCTATTACAAGAGGTTTGAGTGTCATATATAACCAAGGGCAAGAGAATCACTCAAAATCACAGCGGCCAAGATACAGCATGTCAGTTCTGAGCAGGACTCCAGGCTCCAAAGGAAAGAATAACATTTGATATTTGTAAAGTGTAGATAGATTGGTGGCACGTTGGGGAGAAAACCAGCCCAAATGACGAAAGACACCGGCCAAGATGTAAGGGAAGGTAAGCAAAGCAATGACAATAAGCATACAGTGGACATAGTGCCAAGTGTGGCTAAATTGTTCTGAGAACTGGCTGAGACCACAGATTCCAAACAGTGATGGATGAGCAGATCTCAGGCAGCAGGGTTATTCATCCCAGTTCTGCACGAGCAGAAGCAATGCTGGTGAAACTGAGAATGGGGGATCCAAGACAGTGAAGTGATCGGAAGCATGGTGGGGTGCTCCTCCCACAAACTCCTCCAAACAGACCTAGAAAATGCACCAGATCAAATCCTGATGGGAAAATCTAGAAAAGGTCACAGTGAATCATTTGTGCCTCTCCTCTGGATTCTCTGAGGCATCTACCCAGCCACCCCCAATGACTTGTTCATTTGCTGTGCTAGTAGCTATGTTTTCTAGTTAGGTTGACACCATCCAACCAAGGCTCTGCTCCTGAGAGCTAATGGCAAAGGGCACGGTTAAGGTGATTTTACTGATTCGGATGAGCATCAGCTAAATATCCTTAACTTCAGTCTTCTCTGGCCTTTTGTACTCCTTTATTCAAGGCCACTTTTTCCCCTTACTTGTCCCTACTTCCACTCCCAACTCTCAAGGCCTTCACGGCACAGGAAATTCATGATTAGAAGACAAACCACAGGCTTTGGCCTCATGCCCTTGGACTGAGCCTCCAGCAGGGTCTGGCACACAGCCTGTCTGAGGGGATGTAGAAGTTAAAGGCATTTGGATGCTGGCTCTCTCCTATGTATAGACTGTTGGTATACTGTTCATTCGGAGGCATATTCTACATTTGATTAAAGGTGCCTCCTGTGGCTATGTTGTAGGACTTCCCTGGAGTCTGTGTATAGTTAGAGCTAAAACATGTGTAGGGCAAAGAGAAATAGACTTGGGAGTCACCAGGAATTGGGTTCATACCCTGCCTCTCTTTCTCCTTATTAGTGAAATGGGGTATTGTGCCTGCCTCATATGGTTCTAAGGATCCAATGTGATATTGTCTGTTTAGCGGGGTAAGAGGGCCAATTAATCAGGGATTCCTTGATTAGCTCCCTACCCAATTCCCCCAACAGCTCACTGCATTAAATTGTAGAATATAAGGGGCAGGTTAGAGACAACAAGGAATTAAGGACTGAAGTGTAAAGCAGGACATACACTTTGTTGCTTCATTAAGAGGAATGAAGAAGTTCTTTCATTGGGTCAGCCACACTCCTGGTGGCCTTTAAAAATCTAGAAAATACATTTTCTAGGCAATCAGTTGAGGCAGGAGCTAGTTCTGAGAAGTGTGAACTCTGGCAGTCTAGAAGAAAGCCAACCTTTTCTTTCCTTCCTTCCTTCCTCCCTTCCTTCCTTGGCTCTTGATTCCCCTGGACTTTATTTTCCCTCCTCCTTAGCATAAGTTCTGTACAGAGTTTGTGTTTATTTTCCCTCCTCCTTAGCATAAGTTCTGTACAGAGTTTGTGTTTATTTGTGTATATGTTGTAGCCTGTCTACCACCATCCCCCCCTAGACTGCAAGCTTTTCAAGGGTAAGAGTCTTGCCCCAAGACTAGCTTTCTTTTGTCCTTGTATCAGCACAGAGTAGGTGCTTAATAAACACTGTAGGATTGGAAGTGCTTTGTCAATCTTAAAATTCTACACAAATGTCAGCTAAAAATACCATTAGCCTCCATCTATTTGTTGACGGTCCACTCCCTTCTCCAACCAGTGGGATCCAGGTCAGAATCTGTCTAATGCTGTGGCTTAATGGGTTCCTTGATTCTGATTAAAGCAGAAGCAGAGAAGGGAATACTCTGGAATTGGCTGCAGGGAGATTCTGGTGCTGATAAGCACCAACCAGACGCTTTGTGTGGTTCACATCTAGGATAAGTCTGAATAGAACTGAAGGGCCAGAGGCAAGAATCATTGCCCAGACATGACACAGGAACAAAACCAGTAGGACAACAAAGTCTAAAGGGGCCCCGGGGAGGAAGGTTCAGGGGTTGGACTTGATAAAGAGGTTTCTCTATTTGCCACACTCAGAAGCCTGTACGTTGGAAACTTAGGAGGACATTTGAGAACAAAAGTTTGCTGGGAGGCTACAACTTCCATAGGCCTACTTGGAAGACAATCAGAGTTCTACAAAATAATATGGAATTTTAACCTATGTCCTAGCCCTCTGCCCTCACTCGCACCCCCAAAGGACCCTTACACTCACAGACACTGGGGCTGACCCCAAGAGTGTCAGTTTTTTTGTTTGACTCTTTGCTCAGACCTAGAGTTAATCCAGCAAAATCTCCAAAGTAAAGTTTAGATATGGCTTATGTATAGGTTTCCCCAAATATGAGTAATAATGAGTCCCCTACTCTTGTATGGGCACTCATTGTATAAAATAGGATAGCCTTTATTTTACTCCTACAGAAAATACCTAAGATGCTAAAAACTTGGGGGAACCTATGATAATAATTTTTCATCTTTGATTTTCTTTTATTAATTTTTATGTTTGGGGCTCAGGGCTATTCGTCCTACAAATTTTGTTTAACTTGAAGCCTGTCTTCTGTTAATATTAACCTTACCTGAGTGAAAACCTGACTCATGGAATAATAATGTCAAGGGAAAGTCAGGGCCATTTCTCCCAATTGAGAAATTCTTCAGTTGGCTGGAAGCTGTTCCGTTTGGTCCTTAAGGATTCCTTAGACAAGAAGCCAGAGGAAGAATGTCACCGGGTCCCTGATTCCTTGGTGACATGTAAATCCTTTCTCCCTCAGTCAGCCCATTGTAAACTCCCTGAGTGTGAGACAGATCTGTAACCTGACTTAGTTTACCTCTAGAGTTTGTCTAACTAGGTTTGTTTCTTTAGGGGCTGTATGAGGTTATGCCATTATTCAACTAAGTTTGTTCAACTTTTATGACATTGAAGGAAGCATGGAATTATGAATTGTCTTTTCTTTAATTTTTGTGACCTAAGAGAAATGTACAAGATTGCAATATGTAAAACAATTATTTCTCAGTCATTGTGACATAATTTTGTCTAAAAGAGGCCTTGTTAAAACCTAATCTTCATTCATTTTTTTTTTTTTGGTCTGAGATTTGAACCTATGCTTAAACATAAGTTTTTACCTCTATAATATCTGCATTGTGGTAGATCAATTTCAACAGCAGTTACCTACCACATGAACTCAGAAATGAGTATACCATAATAAACCCATGAACAAATACAAAAGGAAAGTCTTTGAATTGCCCATTATTCTCCCCCTGCAAAAGGGAATTGAACTTGGGGCTCTTATCAGGGCAACCCTCAGTCATTCTGGGTACTCTCTCTATCCCATAAAAGTAGTACCACCCAATGGTTTATATCCTTCCCCTCCCCACCCCCAGAATCCCATGGCAAACATACCTTAGAGCTGTATAAACAAATAAACTCCATCCCACTAGAACTTGCACAGTCTGAGTAATTCATGAGTTTTACTTTCCAAGTCGGATGTTAGATGTGGATTGCCCTTTTTTTCCTCTAAGAAAATATCAACAAGCAGTTATGAAGTGCCTACTTTGTTCCAGGCACTGTGCTAAGCACTGGGGATTTAAAGAAAGGCGAAAGTGAGTCCCTGCCCTCAAGGAGCTCACAGTTTAATGAAGAACACAACAAGCAAACAACTACATACAAACAAGACACATACTATATAAATTCCAGATAATCAGCAGAAGAAACACACTAGAATGAAGGAGGATCAGAAAAGACTTCTTGTGGATGGTGGGATTTTAGCTAAGACCTGAAAGATACCAGGGAAGCAAGGAGGTGGAAATGAGGAGGAAGAGCATTCCAGACATCAGGGAGGGACATCTTGTGAAAATGCCTGGAGTTCAGAAATGACATGGCAAGTTCGAGGAACAAGGAGCCCAGTATCACTGATCCCAAAGTATATAGTGACTTGTAAGAAGACTAGAAAGTTCCTAAGGAGGAATCAGGTTAAGGAATCCAACTTTTGTTGCTGTTGAGTCATTTTTCAGTTGCGTCCAACTCTCTGTGACCCCATTTAGGGTTTTCTTGGCAGAGATACTGGAGTGGTTGGCCATTTCCTTCTCCAGCTCATTTTACCGATGAGGGAACCTGAGGCAAACAGCATTAAGACACTTGCCCAAGGTCACACAGCTAGTAAGTGTCTGAGGACAGATTTGAACTCAGGAAGATGAGTCTTCCTGACTTCAGCCTGGCACTCTGTGCACTATAGTGCCACCTAGCCGCCCCATGAAGCCAAATGGACAATTTTATATATGATTGCTCAGTGCAGTGCCTCACACATAGTAGGTGCTTAATAAATGTTTATTGAATCGAATTGAATATGATCTGAGACATTGAAAGCCTCACTTAAGAGTTGATTGAATTGGGGGTAGGGTGGGGAGGAGAAGGAATGATACAGTCAGACCTTTGCTTTAGAAAGCTCAAATTGACAGCTAAGTGGAAAATGGACTGGAGAGGGGAAAGATGAGGCAGAAAGACCAACCATCAGGGTTGCAACAGTCCAGGTGGAAGGTGACCACCTACACTAGGGTGGCAGCAGTATCAGAGGAGAAAAGGGAACTTATAGGAGAGATGCTATGAAGCAAGAAATGAAAGGATTTGGCAACTGATTGAATATAAAGGGGTGAAAGAGGTCGAAGAGTTTAGGGTGACACCTAGGCTTTGAGTCCAGGTGACTGGGAGAATGGTGGCACTCTCTATAGTAACAGGGAAATTAGGAAGAGGGGAGGGTTTGGGGCAGAAAGAAAATCAATTCTGTTTTAGATCAGTTGAATTTAAGATGTCTACGAGCCATCCAGTTTGCAATGTCCAATAGGCAGTTGGAAATGAGAGACTAGAGGTCAGAAAACAGGTTAAGATTGTACAAATAAAGCTGGGCATCATCGGCGTGGGAATAATAGCTGAATCCAGAGGAGCCGGGGTGGGGGGGAAGGCTCTCATGGTTTATTATAATGACCTGGATGAAAATCCAGTTAAGGAGTTTGAGAAGGAATGGCTAGAGAGGTAGGAGGAAAACCAGTGGAAAGCAGTGTCATGGAGACCTAGGAAGAAGAGAGTAACAAGGAGAAGAGGGTGATCAGCAGTGTCAGAGGTTGGAGAGGGGTCAAGAAGGATGAGGATTGAGAAAAGGCCCTTAGTTCTGTTACTTCTGAAATCATGGATAACTTTGGAGAGAGCAGTTTTGGTTTGGTGAGGTCAGAAGCCGCACTGCAGAGAGTTAGAAAAGGAGTGAAAGGAAAGGCAGTGAAGGTATGACAGTAGACAGCTTTCTCAAGGAGTTTAGTGAGAAAAGAGAGAAGAGATCTAACATGAGAGCTAGGAGGGCTGGATGGATCTAGTGAGATGGAGAGACATGTGTTTGGCAGGCAGTAGGGACGCAGGTAGTAGACGGAGTGAATGAAGATAAGAGGAGGAGCGAGGACTGGGCAATCTCCAGGAGAAGACGGGATGGAACGTGATCACTTGTGCATGATGAAGAGTTTGCTGTGGCAAAGAGGAGGGCTATCTCTTCAGGAGAAACAAGGAAGAGATTATGGCAGAAGGCATCTCAGTGACGGAAGATGGAGGGGAGGATAATAGCAAATAGCTACCATTTATATAGCACTTTCATGTTTACAAATCACTTTTACAACTATTATCTCATTTTTTCCTCATAACTGTGTAAAGTAGGTGCTATTATAACCCCCATTTTATAGATGAGGAAACTGATGCAGGTAGAGAGGATTAAAAGTTGCCCAGTCACATAAGTCGTGTGAGGCAGGATTTGAACTCAGTTCTTCCTAACTCCCAGATCCACTGCTCCAACCTATCTGCCTCATTTTTTTTTTTTTTACTTACGTATGAGATAAGGTTCCTAGCTGAAAGATTTGGGGTGGGCATGAGGGTTGTGGAGAAGCCATACGAGGTTTGAGGAGAGATGCAAAGGATTTTGAAAAGCTGCTGTGTAGAGTGGGAATCAGTCAATAAAAGAGGTGTGAAAGGATTCTCCTGTTGCAATGAAGACTCCAGTTGAGATTATGTAACATAAATCTGTAGTGGACCCAAGTCAATATGGTTTCATGATTTTTTTCCAGTTTGTGTGTAGGAGCAAAGGCAACAGATGTTGGGAATGATGCAAGGTTGAGGCTTGACAGGACAAAATTGTTGATAGCAAAAGGGAGAAAGAGAATAGAGAGAAGATGGGGGCAGCTAGGTGGCGCAGTGGATAGAGCACCAGCCCTGAAGTCAGGAAGGACCTGAGTTCAAATCTGACCTCAGACCAAACACTTGACACTTACTAGCTGTGTGACCCTGGGCAAGTCATTTAACCCCAATTGCCTAAAAGAAAAAAAAAAGAGAGAAAAGTATAGTTTAGCAAGGAATCAAGATGGGAAAAGGAGGAAAGTGTTTAGGTTGAGCTAAGAAACAAACAAAAACAAAATCAAAGAAAACCCAACATGTTCTATTAGTTTGTCCTACACAACTAATGGTGATTAAGCTGGATTCTCTTTTGTCTGTCTCCACTATCTGTGGCTTTGGAGTATTGGCCAATGTCCTCAAGGGATTTTTTGCTTCTGAGCCTATGTTCTAGTATGGGAAGTTTAAAGACCTCCCCTCTCCCTCCAGCGGGTAGGACCTCTGGTTAGTTTTATAATTCTTCCAAAAAGAGCTGTAAAACTTGAATTTTGGGCTCACTTAGCTTTTCCCTGGAAAGATAAGCCTAATGGAGCCATGGTGCTTTTGTGGTCTCAGAGGCAACACTCCACTGCCTTGGAGCTAAGAGGCAAAAAGAAAGAATTCTGCCTCAGAGCTAGTCCCTGAAGGGGATTTCTATGCAGTTAGGAGGAGAAAGTGAAGAGAGCACAGTCAGGCTATACTCCCCAGTGATGCCTCAGGTTAAAAAGTTAAAAATAAAACTAACAAGTAAAAACAGGAAGAATAGTAAATGAAAGGAAAAGGGAAAAGGAAACTAAGCTTCCTTCACCAGAGGGAAAGTCCAATGCCAAATCAGCTCACAAGACTTGTGGAACTCTCCCAACATCTTTTGGAACTTGGAGATAAATGGTGACTAATCCTTTGCTCTCAAGTAAAAACCCCATTTTTTCCCCAAATGATCTCTTTAGTACCTAAAGTGATCCAAACTAGAGATCTCAAGGGAAGTTGAGGTTGAAGGGAACACACACAACAGCTAACCTTCTGATGATAAATCTATTGATCAAGCTTCTCTCCCAAAAGAGAAAGTGCGTAGGATTGCTAGACCATCAGGGAAGTCCCATCCTACGGACCTGGAGTCCATAAAGATTATGGGAGATAGGTGCTATTGTTAGCCTCTTTTTACAGAATTAAGAAACTGAGACAGGCAGGGGTAAAGTGACTTGCCCAGGGTCACACAGCTAATAAGTGTCTGAGGCTGGTTTTAAACTCAACTCTTCCTGACTCCAGGTTCCTTGCTCCCTCCATTGTGGTACTTAGTTGCTCTCAGTTTTACAGTTAACAATTATTCTTCAGCATCTGCCTTTTGTTTTTCTTTTTGAAGAAATTTAACTTTAGGCATAGAGAACAGACCTATGATGTCATTAGCAGACAACACTCTGGTAAGAAAACTTCCTCTATCAAAACAGGTTAACCCCTTCTCTGAAATTAAGATTCAGAGAGTTGCCTGGGGGGCACTGAGAGGTTAGGTGACTTATACAGGGTTACACAGTCAGGATGCGTCAGAGGCAGGACTCTCTCCATCCACTACGCCAGTCACCTCTAACTTTAGGCATCTATATCTTCCAGACCAATGTAGTAAAAACCGGGGATCCTTGAAATCATCAATCCTTTTGAAACCCGAGGGTTCACACAGTGGGTACTATGGTGTATTAAATATAAAATTCACAGATTAATTAATCTTCTGCAATTGGGGATGTAATTTTCTGGTTATGCTAGAATGAGGCAACTAGTGCTGAGTGCCTATTGAATACATACAGGGCATTGTCAGTGATTGAAAAAAAGGTAGAAGAATTGGTCCCCGTCCTCCAAGATATTATAAACTTTGGGTCATGAGTGTTTGGGGGGACTGCAACTTGTACAAGTGAGAAGAATGAGAATCCAGGGGGGGAAACAAAGAGTGTTTCCTCTTCTTTATTTGGTACAGTATGTTACCCGTGGCCTGCTGGGGAAAAAATGGGAGAATAAAGGCCACTTGGTCAATGTTTTAAAGTGTTCACAGGATGTTAAGCAGGAGCAAAACATAGAATTGGCCTGGGTCTCTGTAAAACAGGTGGTGTGGTTTAAAGAAATCTTGTAATAAATCTTAATCATAGTAAACTAGTAATGAGTCATAATTGCCTGTCCAGAGAATTTAAGTGTTTTCTTCACAAAAAATCAAAACAACACAACAAAAAACAAACAAACCTAAAAGACAAAAAACAAACAAACAAAACCCAAGACATCCTGGGTGAGCCCATAAAGCCAGAGACGACTTGGGGAGATGGACTGTTTAGAGCATGGAGATGACGTGGGGGAAAAGAAATGATTCTTGGGGAATTTTTTGTCCATCAGATCACTACTGATTTCAGTCTTCTCTTTGACCAAAAAACTAAACCAAAACAAAACACTTCAACTTTTTTGGGGGGTGGGGGGTGGAATCTATACCTTAGACACGTTCTTCTATTCTCTCCCTCTTTGTCCTCTTTTCCTACCCAAATATATCAGTAAAGAAAAGACTCTACGGGTGTGTGATTCACTGAATGGATATGCATAATGTCCATGGAGAAATCACGCCTGTTTCAAATTGAGAGGTCATAATTTATAGGCTCCATTTTAGACAAGGGGAGGAGTGTAGTGTTTGGAAAAGCACATTGGGCTTGAAATGAGAATCCCTGGACATGAAACCCAGCTAGCTCGGTTGTAGCTGTGGGGGTCAGTAACAACTGTAAGCCCCAGTTTCTTTATGAATAAAATAATTATAACAGTCAGGTGACCCACATTTCCAATGGGGGAAGCTAGACTCTTCTCTTCTTGGCAGATGGACTGAGTTCAATCTTGGGAAATCTCCCTTAATAACATTCGGTATGACATGCTTGCCCCCACCCAGAACTCTCTGGGAACATCTGAATCGGGCTCATTTCTAGATCTCCCCTAGGGAGGATTCATTCCTCTCACTCCGCCCCTGACAAGCAGCAGACTCCTAATAAACATTTGAACATAAAGCATATTTAGCACAAAGAATATGATTAACCTAAATTGAACTTTTCCCCAAGTTTGGTTAGCAAAGGCTAAATCCTTGCCTTATCTACCATATAAGCAAGCCTCCAAAAACCAAAAGAAGTCTCAGCATAACGTTGGATGAGGAGGCAGGAAGACTTGAGTTCAAATTGAGCCCAAGACACTTATTATTTGTGTGACCCTAGACAAATCACTTCAACTCTGCATGCCTACGTCTTCTCAACTAAATGGGCATACTAAAAGCACCTACCTTCCAGGGTTTTTGTTAGGATAAAATGAGATATTATTTGTAAAGTGATTTGTGAACCTTAAAGGACTAAAATAAATACTAGCTATTGTTATTATTATTATGAGTATAGCTGGAAAGCTAGGTGCAGGGATCATTTTCTCTAGGAGTTAGACTTCTTCCCCTAGGGGTCCACTTGCGGCTTCAGCACCTGTTTTCTTTATCCAGCTATTATCACCTTTTAGCAAGTTAATAAACATTTCTTAAGAGTTTGACCTCGTGCCTTGCTAAACTCAAGCAATGCCAATACCAGCAGGAAGAAAAACAATTTCTGCCCTCAAGGAGCTTCCATTCTAATGTGGAAACACAATACATCAAAGGGAGATGAAAGGGGCTGGGGTAAAAATGAAGGTGCTGGATGCCTAGGGAAAGTCTAGTGGAGAGATGCGCCCCTGCGAGAGGAGTTAGAATGTACCTGGTCATCGCCTCCTCCTCAGAATGGAAGGTCTTAAAGGATCCATGCTATCAGAAGGAGAGGCCAAAGAGGGAGGTTACTTCTAATGTAGGAAGTAGCCCAGGAGTGAAATGAGCTTCCAGGGTGAAGAGGTTTCTATGGCTTGGTAGAGAAAATCCTTCAGACGTGAGTCAGGGCAGCCCGGAGAAGCAAAAAAAATATCTGAGTGAGGCTCTGTTGGCCACCTTTACCTGGACAAGAATATCATCAAAATGCATGCAACAAATGCTTCACTAGCCTTTGTTTGCAGAGCCCCAGAGAGCCCATTTCTTCCAGAGGCAGCTCATCCGACTTTGTTTGGCACGGCTCTATTTGTCATGAAATTTTTCCTAACGGGAATTCTGCATTGGCCAATTCCACCACATGGGACCCGCAAATACCCGTTTTCTATATGACAGCCCTTATGTCTCCTCTTCTGCCCCAGGTCCTTCACCTGATTCCTTTGTGGTTCACCACGTTCATTGCTCCGTATTGGCCTCCACCGAGGCCTTTGAGTGGAGGTGAAAACTGCGGTGTGGACATGGCTAGGAATCTCCCCCATCCCTACACTGCCAATTCCAATCCAGTGAGAATGGGGTGTGGCTGAAAAATGACTTGGAGCTGACGTCGGTGAAAGAACAGAAAATTTCGTTCCCTTCCTCCCCTGTGGCCTGCAGAAGGCAGACTTACATCCCAATTTCTCTGTTTTGTTCGTTCATGATTAATTGAATGATTAGCTAATTCATTATTTTTTATATAAACTATAACCAATCATAGTCTTCCCCAGGATCTGGGCATTGGGTCTCTCACTAGCTTCAGCACTTCCCATGAGTTTAGATAGAACAAGGGTTCTTTACCTGGATCCCTTGAACTGGTTTTCTTAATACTCTAATAAGTGTATCTCATGTATTTCAATAGAATTGTTTTCCTTTGTAATTCTATACTTGTTTTACTTTATGCATTTAATAATAATACAGCTACCATTTATGTAGCACTACAGCTTCCAGACTGCACCCCAAAGCACCCTAGGGCAACACAGATTATTCATAGGGGCGCAGAGGGATATTAAAATGATTGACCTAACTACTTAATCAACAGAACTGTTAGGTATTTCTTTTGACCTAGGGGCACTATGAAAAAATCACCAAGACACTAGAGTGCTTCGAACTGAGATCTTTTAAGGTTTGCAAAGAACTTTGCAGATGTTCTGTACTCACAATGACCCTGGGAGGCAGGTACTATTATTATCCCCACTTTACATATATGGAAACTAAGGCAAACAGAGGTTAAGTGACTTGCCCAGATTCACACAGTTAGTTAATGCCTGAGGCCCAGTTTTATCCAGTGCTCTACCTATTGAACAGACTAAAAATATTGTTCTGAGATGGGTTTTCATGAATTTTACCAGACTGCCAAAGGGGTGTATGACACAACAGTGATTAAGAACTCAGGTCTAGGACATGGGAGAACCAACTTCTCTCCCTCTGTTTACCTCTCAATCCTTCATCACTCCCGTCTGGGGCAGCTGACAGGGTTCTTTCTAATTAAATGGGACTGTTCTAGGGAAAGGAGGGGGAAGGCATGTAGTCCTTTGGCCTACTAGGCCCCAGGGACAGTAAACTTTGCAGTTCTTGCTACAGACACATCCTAGGTGGCCTAATTAGAACCCCATTGATCAAAATGATAGAATCCTAATAACACTGTCCCCAGCCCCAGTATTCTAATTTCCTCATGGGCCCCACTGAACAGCAGGCACGATTTAACCACACAACCTGTCTTTAACCACACCACAGGCCCCCAGACTCAATACAGCCACTGCCCCTAGCTAGTCACCGCCTCCAGATCCAATTCACATATTCGAATAGGTATGTTTTTGTGCTCAAACACGATCACATCATCCATTTAGCCCAAGACAGGACCACAATACGTAATTATCCATCTTGATCAGACAGGGCCACAACAGCTAGCCAGTCAGAGGGCAGCACCAGGATGATTGACCACAGAACCACAGAAGGGATCCTCCCCATGACCTGATCCCTTAACAAATCCCTCCTGCCTTTTTAACATTCGCAATTTCTGTTGTGTAATCAGCATCATTACACTACAAATTTGTCTGTGTTGTCTTACTAAGTTGCTGGTTCCTCTGGGAACCTAGGCTGCTTTTGAGGGGCGCCAATCCTCAATAAATGCCCACACTTGGATTAGAGGTGGTCTGACTCTGAATCCTTTGAGACAGCGTTGCCCGCAACACACCATGAAACTGTAACAAAAAAGAGGCTTTTATAAATTCTACAACCCCTGGGCTGACTTTGTGTGGATTTTGTGGCGCTTCACAGTTTTCTTTTGTTTAAAAATTTAATTTAATTTTTCAATGTGCAGTAATCAATTTTCTCCCTCTCCCATCTCCTCTCCCCCAATTGGTGGGAAATATAAACAAATCTTTGTAACAAATATACATAGTGAAGGAAGCAAATCCTCACATTGGCCAATTTTTTTAAAATAGGTCTCCTTCTGCCTCTTGAGTCCATGACCTTTCTCTCTCCGTCAGCTTCATCAGTCCTTTGGAATTGTGGGGAGCCAAGACGGTGGAGGAGAGGAAGCTCTACAGTTGAATCCTCCTGACATTCCCCTCCAAACGACTTTAAAATAATGGCTTAAATCTATTTCTGGACTAGCAGAGCCAGCGAAAAGTCAGGGTAAGACATTTTTCCAGCTCAAGACGACTTAAGAGGTCAGCAGGAGAAGGTTGTGATGCTGCGTTGGGGGTAAGACCATCAAATGAGCCTTGGTGGCGGCTGTGACAGGAGTAGCAACAGCTTCTAGAGCTCTTAGCCCAGAGACAGCAAGGGGATTGGATAGCAGGTCAGAAAAAGATCCCACTGGCACTGGGAGCAGGAGAGGGCACTATTTGGCAACTCCATCGCCCAAGCCCACTTCTGGGCCCCAGTTCCAGGGAAGAGAGGAGCATTAGCACTTATGGCTACAGGGGAGCAGGGGCCCTTCCTGGGAAAGGACTAGAGCACAAACCAGGAGAAGAATGGCTACCCATCTCCCCAGATCATACCACTTTGGATGCTCTGAAAACTTCTACTCCCCATCCAAATAACTCGGAAAATAGCAGCACCAAAAAGCCCCCAGGGGGGCAGAGCCCAACATTAACACAAAGTTCAAAAGAAAGATACAGGCTTGAAAAATGAGCAAACAGCAAAAAGAACCTGACCATAAAAAGCTACTTTAGTGATAGGGAAGATCTAGACATAAACTCAGAAGAAGGCTACGAAGTAAAAATAGTTACAAGCAAAGCGCTCCCCCCCCCAAAAAAAAATGCAGATTGGACACAAGCCCAACAAGAATTCCTGGAAGAGCTAAAGAAAGAGCAAAAAAAATTTTTAAATAAAATGTGAGTAATAGAGGGGAAATGGGAAAAGAAATGAGAGGAATACAAGAAAATTATGAAAAGAAAATTAACAGCTTGGTAAAGAAGGCACAAAAATACTGAAGAAAATGATACCTTAAAAATCAGAATGGGTCAAATGGTAAAAGAGGTATAGCATTTCACCAAAGAAAAGTACTCCTCAAGAATTGTATTTCGGTGAGAAAGTTGGGACACTAATGCATTGTTAGTGGAGTTATGAACTGATTCAACCATTCTGGAGAACAAGTGCAATCAAACTATACATGCCCTTTGATCCAGCAATACTACTACTATGTCTGTAACCCAAAGAGATCATGAAAAAGAGAAAAAGGCCCACATGTACAAAAATATTTATAGCAGCTCTTTTTGTGGTGGCAAAAGAACTAGAAAATGAGGGAATGCCCATTAATTGGGGAATGGCTAAACAAGTTGTTTTATGTGCTATAAGAAATGATGAGCAGGTGGATTTCAGAAAAATCCAGAAAGACTTACATGCACTGATGCTGACTGAAGTGAGCAGAACCAGGACAACATTATACACAGTTAACAGTAACACTGTACAATGATCAATTATGATAGACTTAGCCCTTCTCAGCAATACGATGATCTAGGACAATTCCAAAGGACTCATGATTGGAAAATGCATCCACATCCAGAGAAAGAACTATGGAGTCTGAATGCAGATCAAAGCATATTATTTTCACTTCTTTTTTTCGGTGGCTTTTCCCTTCTGTTCTGTTTCTTCTTTCACAACATGACTAATATGGAAAAATGTTTCCATGACTGCGCATGTATAATATCAGATTGCTTGCTGTTTTAGGGAGGGAGGAGAGAAGGGAGGGAGAAGAATTTGGAACTCAAAATATTATAAAAAAATGAATGTTGAAAACTATCTTTACATGTTATTGGAAAAAAATTAAATAATATTTAAAAAAAGAATTGTGTTTGAGCATTCCTTATGTAGATTTCTAAAGTTTTTCTAAGAAAATTTTAATGACAGTTAAGATAACCCAGCTGACCAAAATATCTTCAGTTATCTTTTCACTTTGCTTTTCTTAAGTGGAGGATCTTATCTTCCAGCTGCTCAGGGTTGGAACTCCAAGCCTGGCAAAGCTACAGAGTGGCTTAGTCATCATTGGAAATTTATTTCTTTGGCTTCACCCCCCAGTAAAATAGGCCCACAGGGACCTGGTTTAACATGCAGATTCTCCTGGGAAAGGTTACACCTAAAGACTTGTTTGTACTAAGATGGCAGATCCAATTTTTCTTTGAAGCTATAGTAGTAGCTGAAGAATATGCCCCTCTGGAGGTAGGGATGGCATTCAGTGGGTACAGGGTAGGATAAAGAAAAGGGAATCAAGGTATTGTGAAGAAAAACTTTGTCTATTGCAAATTATTGCATGTGTAGCCAGCCTGTTTTCTGCTCTGGGCTCACTATCCTAGAATCAAGCTGGCTAGGTTTCCTCATCAGGGTTCTTAGGATACCCTTGAAAAGGTTAGAGTGTTGTCCACAACTGCCATGAACTTAAGCCCCCATTGTATTCTCTTCCCTCTTCCCACTGTTAGCTAACAATGAGTGTCTAGCAGTTCCATTTAACCAATTAGCAACAATTAGCTTTTACAGAGGTATATTTACTTCCACAAAATAGCAAGAACATAAGTACAAACATTTGCACCCAACATCTTGGGGGCACACTCTTCCACACCGCCTAATCCTCTGTGGACAAAAGGTTCAGACTTAGCATAGTTTCTGCATAGCATTGTTCCCACCAAGTTCACCACGAAAATGCTTTGTCACTACGACTCTAAAATTGCACCTCAGTCGGTGTTGGTCGGGCTGCAAAGCCTGGCATGGACTCCACTCCGAGACTCCGGGACTGGCTCTCAGATGGCTAGCTCTCCCTTCCTTTTGAAACTCACAAGGTCATAGCCTCCAACTTTCTACAACAAAAAACAAATCAACAACAACAAAAAGAAAAGAAAAAACCAAAACTCTGAGGCAGGCAAAGAATGGATAAAGGCCATAAGTCAGCTTCCTGAGCAGAGAGCCCTTTATAGCATGGCCACTCACTGAACAGCATCTTGCAGGAAGGAGTCAGCTGTAGAGGAAAAAAAAATCAAACCAAGAGACGAAAAAAGACCAAAGCTGGTCCAGCCTTTTCAAGGCACCCCTAGTTTCAGTTCCTCAATTGCAGACAACCAAAGAAGCTAATGTCCACCATGTCCTTAGCGGATAGAACCACTCACACAATGTCTACACCTGCTCCGAGGTCTCTTCAAGATGCTGCCATTACGGTCATCACAACTTTCCTGGAAGCAGGCTCCCAGTGTCTTCCAATCAGCACTACTCTACCCACACATTCATAGGGACTGGGCTTATTGGCCAGTCCTCCATCATACATGTTTTCTTTATAAACCTTTACAACGTACCACACCAAACGTGTATCGAGCAGCCTGATAGGTTCTAGGGAAGCGGCATAATATAGTAGAAGATGTTCCAGACTTGGAATCAAGAAACTTGTTTTCAAATCCAGACACCAACGTAGCTGTGGGATTGTAGCCTATCTATGTGAGCATCACTTTCCTCACCCGTAATGGGGGGAGGGGCAAATAATACTTGCACGATATACCCAACAAAAGTTCTACCCTCTACCAAAGTTCAGCTGTGGTTTTTGTTTTTATTTTGTTTTGTTTGCCTTACTTTGCATCTCTAGCCCTTACTTAGCACAGTGCTTGGCACTTGGTAAGCCCCTAATCAATGCCTGTTGGACTGTTGCTTCATCATGGCAGGAAGATAACTCTGGATTCTCAGAAGTTAAGGTTGTGGAATAAAAGCAAAGACAGGTACTGTTAGGCTGAGAAGGCTTCAACATCAGTTTAACTGTAGCTGCTCCAAATGGGAAATCTGCCCCACAACCAAAGACGTGACATACTACTATGGAAACTGAACCACCACATTACTATGGAAATGAAATCCATATTTACCTTCTCACTAATAAGAAATCCGAAGAAATAGGAAACGGGCACCTCCATGGAAGGATGACTGAGGCTCTCCTTGGTGGTGAATAAAGAAAGGGCTTTCATCGTTCACTGAAAGGCAGCAGCAAGCATCATTTCATGGCACATGTGGTCAATGGCCTTCCAAGGTTTATCAAGCTAGTAGCCAGCTGGGAAGCAGGACTCGGTGGCACAGGGGAAAGAGGGCTAAATTTAGAATGAAAGGTTTGAACCTCAGCCTTGCCACTTGTGGGGCCTTGGACAATTTGTCCTTTATGAGACATGATTTCCTCATCTAAAAAATAGTAATATCTAGCATTTAGATAGCTTGCAAAGTTTTTGAATGCCTTACATATTATCTCATTTGAACCATACCATAACCCTGGGAGGCAGATGCTATTACTACTACCATTGTACAGATGAGGAAACTGAAGTACCTAGAGGTTAAGTGACTTACTCAGGGTCACTAGTTAGTAAGTGGCTGAGGCATGATTTGAACTCAGGTCTTCTTGACTGGAGGTTTATTACTCAATCTGCTTAGGCACCCAGCTGACTCTGAGGAGGCTGGGCTAGATGACCTCTGAAGTTCCTTCAGGCTCTAAATCTATGGTCCTATGATTAACTCAACAAAAAGATCATGATGAAAGTAATTGTAGATTATGCAGCCATAATTGTTGTGGAGATTGAAGAGATGAGGAAAGTCAACGAGGAACCTAAGACAATATCAGCACTTGTTGTCTTCAATGTCATAGGCCATAGGGCATAGGGCATAGGGAAAGATGATTAAAAAAAACTCTCTTGGAAAATGTGTCCCATGATAAAGAAGCCAGTGCCTGTGGAGAACTCTGAAGCCTGATTTCCATACATCAGGAATATCTTCTTTAGCAAGTGAGTCAAAAGGCAACAAGTGTGATGAGCCCTGAATATCATAACCAAATGAAGAAAGCAAAGCAAAGCAAAATCAAACCAACCAAAACCCCAAACAGGAAAGCAAATCCTGCTTTGGCTCCTCCTTCCCCCCCAAAAAAAACAAAAACTGAAAAAGGAAATTGACTACATCTTAACAGACAGGAAATAACTGGTTTCTGATGTGGGAACTATTACTAGATCAACTGTATGTAGTTTGATAATCAATTAGAGCACAGGTCAGTATCACATTAGAAGAAAGAATATTAGAATTTTAATTAATTATTAAATTATAATTATAAATTTAATATCATTGTAAATGATATTAAAGAATAAAGAAAAGAAAAAAGCAGTTTACAACTATTGAATTGTAATCAATCTGACCTATTTAAACAAAGTATTGACTGTAAAGTGGAAAATAGACAAAAGAATACATTTTCTCCAGTAATCATCATTTTTTAAGAATTTTAACTGACATAAAATAGTCACTACAATAGGGAGATGGAAAGAGGTCAGAAGCTGCATTAGGCAGCACACGTTTATTCTCCTTGCCAAATAGAGAGACATAAAAGCTCTGGGCAACCTCCATTTAGAGCACAAACTCATTTTAAAACATTATTTGTAGGATGATAGACCATTACAAGCCTATCATCCATCCCCCACTACAACCAAGAGTGGGGGAAGGGAAAATGAGTCAATAGAAAACTTGAGGTAAAACCCATCTAAGCCAGATTATCAAGATTATCAAGAGCATTTATACAAAGAACTGCAAAACTGGACTGATTGGTCAGCATTATCACAGAGAGCTACTCTTATTATCTGTGACAATTGAACCGTCATATTTGGAATCTGTCACCTCAGTTCCTAACGTGCCAGACTAGGGTCTAGAAATGGTACTTAAGGAATTGGGGAGTAGGAATAACTGCATCTGACCAACTACACAGAAAAGAAATTCATGCTAGAGGTGACACAATTTGAAAAGCACTCCAGGATTAATTTCAAAACTATCTCAAAGAAGAGAAAATATTCCCAAATGGAGAAAATTCACAGATGCTATAATCATACAAAAACATTACCTAAAGCTAGCAGCAACTACCAGTTAATACATCTAATTTCCTCTTTCCACAAAATCTTGGAGAATCAGCTTGGCTTAATGGATAGCAAACTGGGCTCAGAGCCAGGGTGAGCTGAGTTCAAATCCTGCCTCTGACATATATTGGCAGTGTGACCCGGGACAAGTGATTTAATCCTTTTGTACCTTCAGTAACACTTCAAGACTATATGTTGTAGAGACCAGGCTGCGTTAGTAGAGGGGCTTTCCCCATCTGGGAGTTCCTTAAACCAAAGAAAGCATGAGTCTATTTCCTATTGCCACAGAATGGTCTACACTGTATGTAGTGAAAGTATTTTTGATAAAATATGAGTAAGAAAAAGGCAGACTTCTGTAGAGAATTTTCTACAGCATAACCCATCTGTGTAGTAAGGCAGCTAAGAATACAAAATTCTGCTGGGTTGGTTTTTTTTTTTTAGTAGAAATGCAGTTTAGAGACTATCCTATAAATATAAGAAGATGGAACCATGATTTCATCTACTTGCTCTGCTGAATAAGTGGCCACGATTATATTTGAACCCAAGTGCTCTGACTCTAACTTCAGGGCTTTCCTTTTTGCTTCCCTGCATTCCCTTCTCTCCTGTTAGGCATTACCATATTGTGTGACCACTCACCTTGGCTTCTGCATTCCTGCGAGATCAGCTCTAACCACCGGCTCTTCATCTACAGAGGAAATCCCCATTCCCACCAGGTAAGAGCAGTGGCTGACAAAATGTGGCGTGGAGGGACCACTGGTGGACTGAGGCATCACTGCAGGAGGCCTATCTCCCTTATCTTGGAAAATTCACATACACAATGTGAAAGTGTTTGGCCATGTGTTTCTGGCATGAATTCGTTGTTTATATATGATATTAAATACATTTTTTTAAAGCCAGACCATATTATTTTGCGGCTTATTCAAAGCAGTGCCATTCTGCTAATTAATTTAGACACAGGTAGGTCTCTCTCTCTCTCTCTTTTTTTGTTTCTGAAAGAGGTAAGGATTACTCGTCTGTGGGACTTGGGCCCCAAATAAGTGGTCTATTGATGAAAACCTTTGATAATTAACCAGGTTATAAGACTATCATTAGCCAGGAGGATCCCATTCAATTCTGTAGACATTTATTGAGAACTTATTATTATATTGTTGAGTCTTTTCAGTCATGTTGGACTCTTTCTGATTCCATTTGAGATTTTCTTGGCAAAGTTACTGGAGTGGTTTGCCATTTCCTTCTCCAGCCCATTTTACAGATGAGGAAACTGAGACCCAGGGTCACACAGCTAGTAAGTGTCTGAGGCCAGATTTGAACTCTGAAGATGAGTCTTCCTGATTCCAAGCCCAGTGGGCTCAATCCACTGAGCCACCTAGCTGCCCCTGGTACTATATATAGAGACACTAATTACTGGACCCATAGAAACATTTTCAAAAATGTATTATAAATGTTGTATCTTGTTAGGGTGCTAGGTAATGAAGTGGCTAGAGTACCAGGCCTGGAGTCAGGAAGACCTGAATTCTAATTTGACCTCACACACTTACTAGCTGTGTGACCTTGGGCAAGTCACTTAACCCTTTTTGCCTCAGTTTCCTCATCTGTAAAAAGATCTGGAGAAGGAAATGGCAAACCACTCCAGGGTCTTTGCCAAGAAAACCCTAAATGGAGTCACAAAGAGGCAGACACAAATGAGCAACAAACTGTATCTTGTTAGCAAGAAGACTGATGGGGAACGTAGTTTTTCTTAGCTGGAAGAAGGGGCTAAAGGATCATGATGGGGGGGGAGGGTTCAGTGCAGAAGCAACTTTTGAGTGGTAAAGTCTGGGACCTTCTGAGTTCTTCAGGTAGGAAAGGTGCATGTGGCAACACAGTCAATTGCAAATAAAGGGTGCTATTGCTCCTAACAGAATATAACCATGAGCACGTTGGAGCCTTGTCTCATTCACTGCCATGATTAGGGAGTCAACTGCCTGGGCAGACTTTGCTCCTGCTGGATCCAGGTGAATTTATTCCTTCTCTATTTCCTTCTCTACCACACCATTGCCTGGAGAAAGAGCACAGCATACCCTTCAATCATCTTTATTTGCTCTCTGTACTTTTATAATTGTTTTTCCTCTCTAAAGACAAACCCATTTTTATTGCGCTCTGAGGGAGTTTTTGCTATAATTAAGTAGACGACACCATGAGGAGCCTCTGGACAAATAGCCCTAGACTTAACCTTGAACCTATGTTCGAGTTTTCTCTGTTTCCCCTTTCCCACAGCTTCCCTTCACCTCGTGCCTACTGCATGGTCCGTTGCCCAAGAGTAAATTCATTATAATGTCCCTCATATTCCTGGCAGCTAGCACTAGCACCATGAAGATTTATTCTGGGGCTCTTCTTAACCATCCTGGAGGGTTAGGGTGGAGCTGGAGACTTTTGTTCTATATTCCTATGACTACATTCAAATCTATGCCCTAAGAGGATTCTTCTCTGCCAGTAGGAAAGTGCTACTCAAATTACATGACCAGTAATCCTTTAATGCCAGCCTATTTTCTGTTTCCTTTTATTGTTCAATCATTTCAGCTGTGTCTGACTCTTGATGACCCCATTTGGGGATTTTGTGGCAAAGACACTGGAGTGGTTTGCATTTCCATTTCATTTTACAGATGAGGAAACTGAGTGAAGGAACTTGTCCAGGGTCACACAGCTGGTAAGTGTCTGAGGTCAGATTTGAACTCAGGAAGATGAGTCTTATGGACTCCAGGCCGGCTCTATGCACTGCACCACCTAGCTGCCTTCTGTTTCCTTACCTTAAGTGCCTATTTGACAAACAAAGCCCCTGTGTCAACTGTATCATATAATTTTTCCTCTTTTTTGTCTGCCTTCCTGATTACTTTCTTAGGATTACTTGGTGGCCTGTTGATTTTTATGTTGTGTGTTGAACATAAAACCTTCTAGGTGCTTTAATAATAATTCTCATTTTTATAGTCTTATAGTGATTTACACACAAAAGCCCTTTGAGGTAGGTAGAAAAATATTTTCAGTGCTCTACTATACATCCTCTTCTCTCTATATTTCTTCTCTTGGCAATCTTATCATCTTCCACGGGTTCAGTTTCCTTCTCTTTCCAGATGACTCTAAGAGCTCTATATTCAGCCCTCATCTGTCTCCTGAGCTCCAGGCCCACGTCACCTGTTGAGTATTTCCATCTGGAGAGAGGTGGAAAAAGAGAGAGAGATAGAGACAGAGAGAGAGAGAGACAGAGAGACAGGGAAAGAGAAAGAGAGGAAGAGGGAGAGAACAAGGGAGGGAGGGAGCAAGGGACGGAGGGAGAGAGAGAGAGACAGAGACAGAGACAGAGACAGAGAGAGAGAGAGACAGAGACAGAGAGAGAGAGAGACAGAGAGAGACAGAGAGAGAGCGAAAGAGAAAAAGAGGAAGAGGGAGAGAACAAGGGAGGGAGGGAGCAAGGGAGGGAGGGAGGGAGAGAGGGAGAGAGAGAGAGAGAGAGAGAGAGAGAGAGAGAGAGAGAGAGAGAGAGAGAGAGAGAGAGAGAGAGAGAGAGAGAGAGATGCTGATTTATCTGCGTCCAGGACCTCTTCCAGGGCACACTGTTTACTTTTCATGCCTGCATCCTCAATCCCTTACACAGTGCCTAGCAGGTACTTAATAAATCCTTGAAGAATCAGCATCCCCCCGATCCATTTTAGGAAACTGAGGCTTAAGTTGCCCTAGGTTGACACCAAGCCTCGGAGACAGAAGGAAGGGCAGGTCCCCCGCCCGCCTCCGGCCCGGGGTCTTTCCACTGCCCAGCTCTGCCCCTGGTGTCAGCGTCAAGTTCATCCGGCCGGGCTCCGGCGGCTTGTGTCTCATTTCTTCCTTCCTGCGGCCTCGCCAGTTGGCAGGTGTCCTAAGTCCTGTGCGTGTGTGAGTATGGATTTCTCTGGCAGCCTTGGCTTTCCTCCCGCCGTCTCTCATAAAAAAACAACTCTCCTTCGCTTTCCCGCGCTGGCTTTGTTCCTCTCCTCCTTTCTGGAAGGGCCCTGTCTTGTCTCTTCTTGTCCTTGGTCCCTCTGCCTGGGCTGTGGCTCTCTCTGCCTGGGCTGCGGCTCCTTCCTGGGGCTCCGACGCGGGCTGGCTTTTGAACATCCCAGGAGCCTGACCCTGCTAGTTTGGCGGCGCTCATTTTGGTCAAAGTCCCCCATAAGCACAGTTCTTCCTTGGGAGGGGACGGCTAAACTGGCACCAGTCCTTTGAGAGTCAGCGATCGGAGCTTTGGGGTCTCGTCTCCTCGAATGCTTCTCTAAGTCAGCTGGTTGGTTATTTGAACTCCGGAAAAATCCCCATTTCCTTTGGATGCGCTTGTTCTTTGAGAGATAGCATGAATGTGGTGGTAGTCATGGCAGATTAAATCACGAAGAGCTGGTTTCGAACCTACCTTAGACGGTCACTAGCTACGTAATCATTGGCAGTTCACGCGCCTCTCTGCCTTAGTTTCTCCATCTGTAAAAGAAGGCTAATACTAGCACCTATTGTAGGGCTATTGTAAAGATCCACTGAAAAATGCTCTTGTAACTTTAACCAGACCTTCTTACTAAGCTGTATCACGGACCCTTTATGCAGTATAGTGAAACCAGAATAATATTTTTAAAGTGTAGAAAATAAAATACATAGGATTACAAAGGAAACCAATTACATTAAAATGCAGATATCAAAACTATTAAAAAAAATATAAAGACTCTAGATTAAGAACTCCTGTCTTAAAGGGTTATAGAAATGGCAGCCTGATTGTAGCAAAAAGCAAATTCCAGGTGAAACGGGCAAGTGCTCATTTTCTTGGATTTTTAGAACTCATCTGATTTAATGTGTGGCCTTCACATTCAGTTAAGAACATCCTTCAAGGTGACCCAATGAGGGCTAACCATTGCCCTTCTCGTGCTGAGGTGCTTTGGACAAAGCTGAACTTTCCTCATGTAGGAACTAATGTTTGCAAACCACTGACTTGCCGTTTCCTAACGGGCCTGTTGAATTCTTTATGTAAGCTCCACCTCCGAGCTGAAAAACTAATGTGAATCCAACAGATCACAACCTTGCAAAATCATGCCCCAGTTGGTTTGGGCAATTTATCATTCTGCCTTCCAAACAGAAAAGCCATGGCCAATCTCCTGCATTTTCTGTAGCTTAACTGGAGAGGTCCCTTCTGTTGTCTGTAGGGCCAGTTCCTCTGGAAAAAATCCATTTAATTCAAAGGACATTTATTAAGCTCATTAAGGAAACATGCATGGCAGGATGCAAAGAATACTGAACTTGGAGACACAGGACCAGAATTTGAATTCTAGCTCTGCCACTGACTACCTACCTAAGTGACCCGGACAAGTGGCTTCATCTCCCTGGGCATCAGTTTCCTCAACTGTACAAGGCCTCTCTTTGTGGGGAATGAGGAAAAGATGGAGGAGAGAGAGAGAGAGAGAAAGAGAGAGAGAGAGAGAGAGAGAGAGAGAGAGAGAGAGAGAGACAG
>NW_020954588.1:40171160-40190073 GCF_900497805.2 Vombatus ursinus
GAGAGAGAGACAGAGAGACAGAGAGACAGAGAGAAAAGAAGAAGAAGAAGAAGAAGAAGAAGAAGAAGAAGAAGAAGAAGAAGAAGAAGGAGAAGAAGAAGGAGAAGAAGAAGAAGAAGAAAGAGGAGGGAGAGAGGGAAGGATTTGGAGGGAAGGAGGAAAGGAGGTAGAGAAAGATAGAGGGTAGGAGAGGGAGAGAAGTGAGGAGCGGAGAGAGAGAGATTGATTCAATATAGGTTTGATGTTTTGGGGTTCTTTTTGGTAAATTTTTTTTAAATTTTAAGCCCTGTACACAGTACATAAGAGAGGAATCAATTTCAAGAAAACCTGTATAATAAATACCACACATTGTTTTCAAAGCTGCCCATCTTTTCTTTGTTTCATTGGTGGTTTTCTTTTGTTTTTTGCTGTGCACTTTTTACTTTATTCCCCCCCCCCACCTACCCATAGAAGGCTACAATTAAGCTTATATATATATACACACACATATACACACACATACATACATACATACGTATCTATAAACATACATATATACATAGATATCTATAAATATAGACATATATATACATATACAGTCATACACATTTATGTAAGGCTGTACTACGTTTATTTCCTCCTATCATCTGTTTCTCTGAAGGTAGATAGCATCATAAGTCTAAGTCTTTCCATGTTTTTCTAAATCAACCAGCTCATCATTTCCTACACCACAGCAATACTGAACGCAATCACATTCTATCTGATAGATTGTCTATGAAAGTTTTCACCCCAATTTTCTGCATTTCTTCTATTTTTGGCTACATAGATTTTACTTATACAAGAAAAGTTTAATTTAAAATAATCAAAAGTATCCTTTTTATACTTCAACAATGCTCTCACTTTATAGTATAGTTTAAGGTCTGATACTGCTGAATCTACTACCTTTACATCTTTTTTCTGTTTTTTTTTAAGTTCCTGTCCTTTAGTTCTTCCAAATGAAGTTTTTTTTTCAACTCAGTAAAATATCTTTTTAGTAATTTAATTGAGATGACATTGAATAAATAGATTAGTTAGGTAAAATTGTAATTTAAAAAATTATATTGACTATCTAACCATGAACAATAAATATTACTTCAGTTATTTAGATCTGAGTTTATTTGTATAAAAAGTGTTTTATGTTTATATTCATATAGTTCCTGTGTCTGTTTTGGCAGATATACAATTAGGTATTTTATACTGTCTAGGTATTTTAAATGGTCTAAAGCAATATTGAATAATATTGCTGACACATAGTGTAGTTTCTCTATTTTCCGCTTCTGATTAAATCTATTTTAATTTTAATTTTGTCTGAGATCATGATTACCACCCCTGCTTTTTTTAATACTAAGTTCTACTTCTGTCCCTTATTTTATCTTTGTGTGTAGCTCTTATTTTTATAACGTTTTCTGAAAGCAATGTATTGTTCAATTCAAAATTTTAAACTGCTATCTGTTTTCATTTTACGGGTAAAAGGTTTGATGTTAATTAAGTCTAGAGCTCTTTGTTTAGATGTTTCCTTTTGTCCCTTCCTCTCCCTCCCCATAACGCGATCCCCTCCTTTACAGTAAACACTAAGAAGATAATAAAAATCAGCATATGTTGATCTTTAAATAAGGCCCATTTGAGAAGTTACTTATAACAAACAGCAAGAAAAGCAATTCTAGTTTTCCAGGCAACAGTGAAAAAGAGAAGGGGAGGAAGTGGAGGGGGCAGGAATTCACCCGGTCTTAATGTCAAGTCACCAAGTCAACAAGCATTTATTAAATGCTTACTATTATATAACTGTGCTAAGCTGGGGATATTAATAAAGCAAAAAGAGAGTTCCTTCAAAGAGCTTACATTCTAATGGAGAAAAACAGAATTCAAAGTGGGTGGAGGTGGCAGATAGAGGGGTATGGGGTGTAAGAAGGTACCCAAATGGGGCCATGGTGGACAGGTCATTATTTAAGTGGATTGATGAACCAGATAAGACTCCCACTCCTCATGATTATATTCAGTTAAGTTTTTCTCCAGAGAGCCTGATGGTTGATTAAACATTCACCAGAACACCCCTTAATTGTTCTAAAGACGTTGCATGAGCTCAGCAGGAGTGTAAGAGAAGGTTCCGGGAATGAAGTCACCACTAAACTGGAGGCTATTATTATTATCATCATTATTGTTGTTGTTGTTCTTCTTGGTATAGTTGGCATTTCTATAGGGCTTTCAGGTTTGCAGAGTACTTTTTATCTCTTACATCATTTGAACCCCGAGCATAAGATAAGAAAAGTCCGAGCCAGGGAGATTGCTTCCGTTGTGAGCCTTGAAGAAAAAGGTGACTATTGAGTCCTATGGCTTGTAAATAAAGGTGGGAGGAGTCCTTCTTCAAAAAGGAATCCTTTTGGCTTTGTTATGTCTCTATCTATATATCTCTCTGTTGATTTCAACTGTAAAATGAAGGAGTTGCATTCGACAATCTCTAAGGCCCCTAAATTTTCATTCCTATGAAATGAATTTATCCTAATTGTGTGGTGTTGGTGAAATACAACTAGACTCGGGGTCAGGGAGATTTGCCTTAGGATACAGCCTCTGACATTAGCCATGTGGCAATGGGGAAAATCACTTAACCTCTCAGATCCTTATTCCTAATAATAGTTAACATTTATATAGCACTTACTATGTGCCAGGCACTGTGCTAAGCATTTTATAATTATTATCTCATTTGATCCTAGAAGGTAGGTGCTTTTATTGTTCCCATTGTACAGATGAAGAAACTGAGGCGAACTGAGGTTAAATGACTTGCCCAGGGTCACAGAGCCAGTAAGTGCCTGAGGCTGGATTTGAACTCAGGTCTTTCTGGCTCCAGGTCTGGCATTCTATCTGGTGCTCTGAACTGTAAAATCAGCATAAAAAAATTGTAGTACCTACCTCACAGGATTAATGTGAAAATGCAATAAGATAACATACATAAAGTGCTTTGCAAACCTTAATTAAACTCCTTATCTTTTGTCCCAGAACTCTCCCCTCTTCTGAACTTCCCTATTGCTGTTGAGGGCACCGCTGGGCATCTTCTGAGTCGCCTAGATGCACCACCTACGCATCATCCTCATCTCCTCACCTATCTCTCACCTCCTCCCTCTCCGTCCAACCTGTTTTCAAGGCCTGTCAATTTCACCTTTGAAACATTTCTTGAAAATGCTCTGTCCTCTCTCCTGATCCTGCCACCACTGTGGTAGAGACCCTCCCCATTTCACACCTGGATCATTGCAATGGTCTGCTGGTTGGCTTCCCTGCCTTAGGGCTCTGTCCACTACAATCCATTCTCTACTCAGCTATCACACTGATCTTCTGAAAGTTCAGGTCTGCTCATATCACTCCACAATTCAATAAACTCCAACAGCTCTCCCCTCCAGGATCAAATATAAAATCCTCTGGCATTCAAAGCTCTTCATAATCTACTCCACCTACACCCCCTCCCCACATTTATAGTCTTCTTATACTTTACACCCTTGATGTACTCTTTGATCCAGTGATGCTGGCCTCCTTGTTGTTCCTTGTACAAGACACTTCATCTTCCCTTTTTGCTCACTCCGCAAAGACATCTCAGATCCTCTGCATTTTCTTTGGGTGGCCCCAATACCTCGAATGCTCATCCTCCCCATTGCCAGCTCCCAGCTCCCCTGGCTTCCTTCACATCTCATCTCAGCTTCAAGAGGCCTTTTTCAGGCCTCCTTCATTTTCATGCCTTCCCTCTGTTGATTACCCCCAATTTAATCAGACTATAGCTTGTTTGTATGTAGTTGTTTACATATTGGCTCTCTCATTAGACTGGGAGCTCCTTGAGGGCAGGGACTGTTTGTTTGGGTTTTGGGTTTTTTTGGCCTTACTTAGCACAGTGCAGTGCCTGGAACATAATAGATGGTTTACAAACGCTAGTTGACTATTATATAACTATCAGAATACACACACACACACACACACATATATATACACAATACACATATGTATATATACACATACATATATCTATACAGAAATTTTTTCTCTATCTGTGAGTTCTTTGGTCTATGGGAATTTCAGGTAGGGAAAGTCCCTTTAGTGATGCAGACCAGCATCGCTCTGCCACCTATGGTCTTAAAAGGTTAGCAGGGGCATGGAAGGGTAAATGACTTACTGAGGGTCAGAAACCAGTATCTGTCAGAAGCAAGACTTGAACCTGTCTCTCAATCTGTCTCTCTCTCTCTACGTGTGTCTCACACACAGAGATAAATAGATATATCTGTATTTGTGTATCTATACATACATATACATGTGTATGTAATAAATCTATTTATTACAATAAATATATGTATTATAAATAAATATGTCTGTGTATCATGTATTCATACATGCGTATGTGTACAGATGCCTACACATGTACATGTGTATGTTCACACATACACACACACATGCATATATATTTACCTCTCTGTGTGTATCTCCTACTGAGTGGGCAGTTCTTGGCTCAATCATCAGTCACGTTCACCAGGGACGTCATGGGAATCAAGCAACCAGCTAGCACCTTTCAGTCTCCTGTGTCCCTTAGCTAGGGTCCAGAGCACATGTGGCTGACTGAAAAAGGCTAAGGTACAAACTAATCTGTATAACAACAACAACAACAATAGCATTTATATGGCACTTTAAGGTTTGCAAAGTGATTTGATCCTCACAACAATCCTGAGAGAGAGTGCTATTATTATCCCCATTTTACAGAGAAAGAAACTGAGGCAGGCAGAAGTTAAATTACTTGCCCAGGGTCCCACAGCTGGTAAGTGTGTCATGCTGGATTTGAACTCAGGTCTTCCTTATTTCAGATCCAGAGCTATATTTACTGCATCACCTAATGTGCACGCTTCCTATGATCTCTCTCAATGTATATGTATATATGCACATATGTGTATATATACACACATGTATATACACATTATGTGTTCATAATGTTCTATGTTGCTACACACATATACATACTTACCCATACATAGATACATATATATGTTCATGTAGCAATATGTAATATTATACAGTCATATAATGTTTGGTAAATCTATGTTATAGGGCAATAAGGTTTAGGGTGTGGGACACCAAGAGAGATTTTTAACCTTTGCTGACAAGTTACTTACATTGAAATTATAATCCATCTCACCAGCATTCATGACTTCATGTCCAACAGTCACATGCAGCAGTCGCTCAATCTCCTTGGGTTCCATTGGGAATTGAGTAATTGATCTTTCACTCTTTGACTCAGGTTTGCCTTCATATTCCCCTAGGGCTCATCTTCCTACCACAAACACGGCGAACCTGTTCTGCATCGAGTAATGAGTGTTTCGTACTCTCTTGTTGACCTGTATTCAAAGGTATCATTTCAAAGAACCTTCTAAAACAAGACTTTATTGTCTTGCTGGAAAAGCAGGCACTAATTTAAAAACTGGTGTCTAAGCACCCTTAGTAATTCTATGGAAGACAGGTAAATATGAGCCAGGTAAGCATGTATGGTGTGTAATCAAGCACTCATTTTAACATATTCATGACATGGGTGGCATGAGTATGCCTTGCATGTAGAGTCACCAAAATTTAGATTCTGCTGAGATCCATGATTCTCAATCACGTACCCTCTTGGGAGAATATTTGTGTTGGGGGTGGGAGGTTGAAGTATTGATTAGGTTGAGATCATCCCAAGTTTTGTACTTTTCCAAAATTCAATTCAGCCCAACCATTCTAATAATTCAATTTCTCTTCTACTTTAGACTTAAAAAGTACTTTCTCTACAACAACCCCATGAGGTAGATAGTAGACTCTGAGACAGTTAAGTGATTTCCCCATGATCACACAGCTCCTGTATATATGAGGTAGGAATCAAACTTAGGTCTTCTAACTGCAAGTCTAGTCCTCTATTCACTGTATAATCTCTGCTGCCTTTCTTCTCTTCCTTTTCAATTCTGGGCCCTGTTCATGTCCCTCTGTAGGGATGTTTTAAGAAATAAGTCCTGATGTTCTAACTCAAGTGGCCTGGTCACTGAATTGCATCATAAATTGAATAATATGTATCTTTCATTCACTTTGTTTGTCTAGTGTGTATGGCTGAACCAATCTTAAAGGACTGTGTATCTCTTTAAGATGGCACTGAAGTGTTCCAGTCAGTTAACAAGCATGTATTAAAAGCCTTCTATGTGCTAGGCACTGTGCTAAGCACTGGGGATGTAAAGAAAGGCAAATACGACTCCTGGCCCTAAAGGAGATCATATTCTAATGGGGAAAAGAACTTGTAAACAGCTCTGCTACACACACACACACACACACACACACACACACATATATGTATATAGACCTATACAAACATATGTCTATATTTATACAGAAATATATATATATATATATATATATATATATATATATCTACAATATATGTGTACTTGCTACAATGATCACTTTCTTCTGAATATATCTGATCAGGTCCCTTAGCTTTCTTTCCCAGATGTCATTTTCTTGAGTGCCACCATAGGACATCAGGTCCCTCGAAGGTAGGGCATAAATGTGATAGCTCCAAAGCTGTCACTGATGAAAATCGAAGGTGAGTGTAAAGCTGGCAGGGCTGTTTCCTATCAGGAATATCGGTTGTGTAAATAAGTGTATTCCTCTTTCAGTCTTGAAGTAGGCACTTTGGCCAGACTCGAGGGGCAGATAACAAAGACAAAGAGAAGGAAAGTGTTTTAGGCTTGAAGTGACCCAATTTGCTCCTTATAAGGACCAGATTATAGAGATTATGAGATGGAAGTATCCATTCTTTTCAGACTTCGGGTGGTCAATTCGAAATTTGTAAGGGCACGGGTCAGGAAGCCCTCTCAGAAGGGCCTTAGTTTCTGAAATGCTGAGTGAGCAGTTAGCAGAGACAATGAACTTGTCCCCTGAGCATTTACGGCCTTCCAGCAGGTTTTCCACCCACTTATTTACATGAGCTCACAGGAGCAACTTAACGGTTTTCAAGCTGGAAAAACCTGAACTCCAGAGCAGTTTGATCATTCTTAGACAAATATGCACCATCTGGTTTATAGCCTAGATCATAGTGAGAAACACTTCAAAAAGTTAATCTCCTTTAGTCATAGAAATCACCTCTCCATTGCCATAGCCACCAGACCCAAGCCCTCAACTTCTGGCCAGACTATCACAGCAGCCTCCTAACTGGACTCCCTGCCTCCAATTTCTCTGTTCTTCAGTCTATACCTGAACAAGAACCTGGGCTACAATATCCCAGACAAGTGGCCACCCAGCCTAGGCTCGAAGGCCTATGACAAGGGAGACCCCCTTGGATAGGGCCATTCTGCTTTGGGATAGCTTGGATTAGCAGGCAGGTTTTTTCCCCCTCTGATATCAGTCAGCCAGGCAACATGCTAGGTGGTATAGTGGATATAGAACAGGGCCTGGAATCATGAAGACCTGAGTTCGAATCCTGCTTCAGACACTTACTAGCTGTGTGACCCTGGGCAAGTCATTTAACCTCTGTTTGTTCAGTTTCCTCATCTGTAACATGAGGATAATAATACCACCTGCCTTCTAGGATTATGATGTGAGGATCAAATTGTAAAGTGCTTAAGCACAATGCCTGGCACAAAGAAAGCAGTTTATAAATGTTAGCTATTACAGCTGTCATTATTATAAGCATTTACTAGGTGCCTACTACGGGCTAACAGTGAGGATTCAATGAAAGGCAAGTCTCAATCCCCCTCCTTGCAACTCAGACTCAGTGCTATTAGACCCACCATCTTGGGCCGGGCAGAACAAGACTACCCACCATCCCCCCAGTTAGGACTGAGATTTAGAGCTGGAAGGGATGTTTGAAGTCAGAGATCAACCTCTCCTTGTACACATGAGAAACTGTAGCCCTGGGAAGAGCTTGGCTGGGGTCCTACAGGACCTGAGTATCTGAGGTGGGATTTGAACACAGGTCTTCCTGACTCCCAAGTCCTTTGCTCTCCCATTGTACCCACTGCTGCTCAAGTCAGGGCCTTTCAAATATTTGCATTTTTAAAGCTCGTTAAGGTCTGCTAAGCACTTTCACGTGTGGCCCTCCCAAGCACCCCAGGCACCCATTCTTATTAGCCGAGGTTACTCCTTTGTTACTTTCTAGATTCTGGAATTCACTCTCTGGACTTCTGGTTCCACCAGGCCCCGAAGTGGGCAGATTTTCCTACCTCCTCCCTACTTTTCATCTTCCTTTTTTGTGTTACCTGCCCATTAGAATGTAAGCTGCTGGAGGGTAGGAACTGCTTTTCATTTGTGTTTATATTCCCTACACTTAGCACAGCACCTGATACATAGGCCCTTAATACTTGCTTGTTAATTGACTGATTGCATGAACACCCCTAAAATGAGGTCTTCCCGATTCCAGGACAATAGGTGGACAAGAGACCTAGACTCTTTCTTTTATCTTTAAACAACTCCAGAGATTATTATTTTTTGTTTTTGTTTTGTTTTTGCTTTTTGGTGAGGTGATCAGGGTTAAGTGACTTGCCCAGGGTCACACTGCTAGTAAGTGTTAAGTGTCTGAGGCTGGATTTGAACTCAGGTCCTCCAGACTTCAAGGCCAGAGCTCTATTCACTGCGTCACCTAGCTGCCCCTCCAGAGATTATTTTTGAGATAAATTCTAAAAGTTTTTTCCTTCTGCTGTGGAATCCCAAAGATTTTTGTCCTCTATACATGAAATGAAGGTGATTTTTTTGTATTTGTTCTGGAATTTGGGAATCTTTGTAATTTTACTTGTCTGTTGGCATTAATTGGTTGCAGGCCCAATTAATATTTAACAATGGTCAATTGTAACAACCCCCCCCAACAATAACAACAACAACAACACACACACACACACACACACACACACACACACACACACTCCTCTTTAGGTATTTCCTAAAGGAAATTATTTAGAGGAAATAATTTGCTTTAGCTGTGTTTTACCAGTACTCCAAATAATCTTGTGACTCCTTGTGTGGTTACTGCCTTACCAATGCAGACGCCATCCTCCAGATTTCAGTGGATGAGCTCATGAGTTTCTGTGAACAAAAAACAGTTAACTTTCTGGTTAGGAGACTCTCTGGACTTTGCTATGCTGGTCCTTGACGTGCGTGTCACTGCACTGATGCTCATTGTTTCCAGATTTGTAGGGTCTGGCAAAGCTTTTTTTCTACTGCCATAGTCTTCAAGAATCTGACTTCACATTCATACCATGATGAATCATGTGGTTATGACTTTAGTGGCGGTCTTATTATGGAGAGGCAGTGTGGTGCAATGGATAGAGCATTGTACCCTACAGTGTTGAAGGCCTGAATTTATTCCTGCCTCAAACACTTAATGGCTATGTGATCTTGGGCATAGCACTTAACTTCTGTCTGCCTCAGTTTCCTCATCTACAAAATGGAGGATAATAGTAGCACCTATGGGTAGCTAGGTGGCATAGTAGATAGAGTACCCAGCCTGGAGCCAGGAAGACTCATCTTTCCATGTTCAAATCCTGACACTTCCTAGCTGTGTGACCCTGGGCAAGTCACTTAACCCTGTTTGCCTCAGTTTCCTCATTGGTAAAATGTGCTGGAGAAGGAAATCACTCCTGTATCTTTGCCAAAAAAAAACCCAAATGGGGTTCTGAAGAGTCCAACGTGACTGAAAAATGACCAAATGACAATAAAAATGGCACCTGTCTCCCCAGATTGTTATGAAGATCAAATGAGATAATATTTGTAAAGTACTTGGCAAATATTAAAGCACCATCTAGATGCTAGCTATTATTATTTTAAACAAATTCTGTAGTGTTACTCCTCCCTCCCCGAGGATGGTTCCAGGATGTTATGGGATTTCCCTAGGGTAATACAAAGAGTATGAGAGGCAGCGAAACCTAATGGACAACTAACCTCAGAATGGGGGAAACCAACTCAAAGCTTACTTATTTCTGAGAAGTTGCTTTTAAATCGAGTATTGGGATAACAGAATTAGAGCTGAAAGCAACCTTAGAGGTCAGTCTGATCCCTGCATTCTGCAAATAAGGAAACTGAGGCACAGAAAAATTAAGTGACTCGTTCAAGGTCATGCAAGTAGCAAATAGCATAGCCAATATTATAACCCAGGTCCTCTGACTTGAAACAGAATCATATTTTACGTGTATGGTTAAAGCTTATTACTTAAATAATTAAAAAAAATCAAACCAAAGAAACCACTGGTGAAGTCACCAGCCACCCCCACCCCAAATCTGATCAATTTTGCAGAGTCGTGGTGTCATCAATCAGGATCTGCTAGAGCAAGGCATAAGATTATTTGTTACTTCTCCTCACTCGGTTGCTAATGACCTGGACCGCGAGAAGGATAAGATCTAGGCAGATACTGTAGCTTTGGCTTTTACCTTCTAGAGTACTAATTAGGGTGATTAAGAAACACAAGCCGGGTTAAAGGTGGCTCAGATCAGATTTTGACCTTCCCGCTGAATTTGCTTGCTTGTCCAAATGGAGTGTCAAAAATATTCGGAATCTTAGAAAATAAATATTTCACCAAAGGAGACCAGAGGCATCTTTTTGATTGAAGGCAGTATGGTACAATGGAAAGATTTAACTCTCATGCCTAACACTTTTCGTAGTGTGTGACCTTGGACAGAAAATAGGACTGGCCACTAAGAGACCTGGGTTCTAGTGCAGACTACATTATTTATGGGTCTTTGAGCAAATTGCCTAAAAAAAAACCCCTTTGATTTTGGGAGAAAATGTTGCTTTCGCCGTTCAATTAAAAACCATCTTTGATGACCAGCGATCTGACACTTTTCTCCTCTCTGGCCCTCAATTTCTTCAACTGTGAAATGAGAACATTGGACTAAATCATTCTATGATGCCCTTCAGCTCCAACATTCCATGATATTGTTGTTATTCAGTTATTTCAATCATGTCCAACTCCTCACGACCCAATTTGGGGTTTTCTTGGCAAAGATACTGGGGTGCTTTGCCATTTCCTTCTCTAGCTTGGTTTACAGAGGAAGAAACTGAGGCAAACAGTTAAGTGACTTGCCCAGGGTCACATAGCTAACAAGTGTCTGAGGTCAGATTTGAACTCAGGAAGTTGAGTCTTCCTGACTTTAGGACCAACACTCTGTCCACTGTGCCACCTAGCTGCCCCATTCCACGACATATAAAGTAAATTAAGTTTAATACATTACATAGGCTGTATGAATAAGAATGAGCTTAGAGGGCTCTGGTATTTCAGGTACTTCATCAAGTTTTTCTAACTGAAGAGATTCCAAAAAGAAATCATTAACACTGGGCAGTTTCATCATACCCAATTCCACATGCACCATGCCTAGTGTTAATGTAATTCTTACTTCTGAACCCTTTGCCAGTTACCAGAACTCTAATTTATGATTTTACAGAGTTGATGGAGGTTCAGGAAGGTTGTATTCCAGGGCAGGGAGACACAACCTGTGGCTTCCAGGCTACATATTTTGTTCTGTGAAGTTTGGATTCAGTCAAAGAGCCGCACCTGGGGGCAGCGAGGTGGCGCAATGGATAGAGCACTGGCCCTGAAGTCAGGAGAACCTGAGTTCAAATCCCGCGTCAGACCAAACACTTGACACGTACTAGCTGTGTGACCTTGGGCAAGTCACTTAACCCCAATTGCCCCCCCCCCCAAAAAACAACCCAAAACAAAGAGCTGCACCTGAGGAACTAGAGGGCCACATATGGCCTTAAGGCTGAAGGTTCCCCACCCCCACCTAGGGTAATACACAGAGTGTGAGTGATCCCTAATGGATGAACAACTAGCTTCAGAGTGGGGAAGAGCTCCATTTGACTCCCTGCCTACAATCACAGGCTGGCTATGTGACCTTAGGCAAGTCATTTTACCTCTAAATGCCCTCAGACACCTCTCTAAGATTAGGAGTGGCCTAACAGATGTTGATTTGCATTGATCTAAGGAGTCCTTTCCCTGCAGGGAAAGTCCCTACTCCAATGACGTCACAGGCTCAGCCTCTTACACAACAATGTCAGAAGACTTGGGACTTCCTGACTCCAAATCCAACAGGCCATATTATCTCCAAAGTTTAGGAATCTCTAATCTCAGGATAGCAGGTCCCTTTCTAGCTTTTCATGGTTTTCTTACAGTGAATACACAGTTCATCGCCGGCCCTTTTTTAAAGCTTTCCAACTTGGCATAGCCTTCCAGAGCGCTCAAGATGGTCTTCAGGACTTGGTGAGTTGAATTCAATTAGCCAGGCAAAATCGGATCAGACCTAAGAAGAGAACAAGTCCCATCCAACTGGAGATGTGCAATGTTCCAGGAAAATGACTCTTAAACTCAGTCATAACTCTGTGGTTACCCAACAGTCACATTTACTTTATTTTCTCTCCACCATCTGGCAAAACGGTTCAGCAAAATCTTCCAAGTCTTAGTTACATTACAGCCAGGACCTTCAATGTGGGGCCTGAATGTTTATCCAGTAGTCAGCTCCCTGAAGAGCGAGCACAGTTGTGTGGTGCTATAGTGCATGAAGACTCATCTTTGTGAGTTCAAATCCAGCCTTAGACACTTACTAGCTGCGTGACCCTGGGCAAGTCACTTCCCTCTGGTTGCCTCAGTTTCCTCATCTGTAAAATGAGCTGGAGAAGGAGACAGCAAACCAGTCCAGTATCTTTGTCAAGAAAATCCCAAAATGGGATCATGAAGAGTTGGACCTGACTGAAACTGACTGAACAACAACAGCTCTCTGAGAGTCAACACTGGATAAATGGAAAGGAGTGAGCTTTAGAGCTGGAGGGCCTGGATTCATAATCTTCCCTCTGCCTCCTACTAGCTATGTGACTTCAGGCAAGCCTTAACCCTCTCTGAGACTCAGCTTCTTCATCTGTAAAAAGAGGCTGGACTGTATGACCTCCAACGGAGCTCCCAAAGGCAGTGATGCATAATGGGCAGAGCACACTAGGTTCCAGTTCCTCTCTCCTAGGCAGGTTGAGGTCCAAGCTGCTCTTTAAGTTGGGTTTTCTCAGTTATTGATGGTTATATTCTGACTCAGTGAAGGATTGATATAGTGACCTCTCTGTTACTGGAGGGATTTAAGCAGAGGCTTGATGACCATCAAGTTATAGAAGGGATCCTTGTAACAGTACAGCTTAGACCAGATGGGCTCTGAGGTTTTGTGATTCTTCAAATTGGGATATCATCCACCCATCCATTCACCTATCCACTCATCCATTCATCCATCCTATCTAAAAAGCAGTTAGGTGGTACAGTGGATAGAGCACTGGGCCTGGAGTCAAGAAGACTCATCTTCCTGAGTTCAAATCTGACCTCAGACACTTACTAGCTGTTGGACCCTGGGCAAGTCACTTTATCCTTTTTGCCTCAATTTCCTCATCTGTAAAATGAGCTAGAAAAGGGAATGGTAAAACACTGTAGTAACTTTGGCAAGAAAACCCCAAAGGAGGCTATAAAGAGTTGGACATGACTGAAAAACAACCAAAAATATATTTATATGTACTTATATTATATAATTATTATGTAATACAGAATATATTATACATTCATAGAATTATTACATAATATATTATATATGTTTATATCTTATATACAGATAAATACATTATATAAACATATCCTTATAACCTCTATTGTCTTTCTCCACTCCCTGCAGGATGCAGCCTCCTACTCAGGGAAGGGCCTGAGGCTCTGCTCTGAAATCTCATGAGTAATAGGGGCTGAGGGTGGGGAGGGGTAGAAGAAATCCCTTCCCTGCCTCTCTGGAGCACACTCCACAAAAGTGCTTCATGTCTCAGCTGTGTTACCTGTCTCTCAGAGGTAGCAGCAAACTTGCTGTTTGAAAGGCCTCCAAGAGCATGGACAATCTTTGGCTAGACAATGGAAAAATCCCCTCCAATTCCATTAGGGAGAACTCCATTACACTTCTGAAATGGGGAAGAGAACTAGATAGATCTTTCAACTTCTTTTAAAGCATTACTTTTCTGCTGCTTTTTTCTCTCTCTGCTTAAATCAACTTGGGAAGTTAGATGGGGAACCAACTCCCCCACCCCACCCGCAACATAGAGAAAATGTATCTTAAAGAAATCGATAAAAAACTATGTCTTTTAAGGGACTTCTGGTGTAATGAAAAGGAGATATCAAGCAACCTTGGAGCAAACAGATTGTTTTTGAGAAGATAAGGAATATTCACTCAGTCATCCAGAAAATAATTTGTCATAGACAAAGGTGCTCAGTAATGGGGAGGAGAGAGACAAAAAAACCAAAACAATCGCCCTAAAAAATGGACATTTTCCTAGAAGGAAACAACATGTACACAGATAAATCAATACTCTCTCTCTCTCTCTCCTCCCCCCTCTTGCTTTCATTTCTTTATTTAAATACAAAGGTTTTTTTTTTGTTTTTGTTTTTTTGCTTTTTGGTGAGGCAATCGGGGTTAAGTGACTTGTCTAGGGTCACACAGCTAGTAAGGGTTAAGTGTCTGAGGCTGGATTTGACCTCAGGTTCTCCTGACTCCAAGGCCAGAGCTCTATTCACTGCACCACCTAGCTGCCCCAAATACTAAGTATTTCTGAGGGGGGAGGGAACACAACATTAGCAACTGAGGGAATCAGGAAAAGCTTTTCATAGGAGGTGGCCTTTGATCTGAGCTTTGAAAAGATCTAGGAAATCTAAGAGGTACCGAAAGGAAAGCATTCTAGAAAGGCTGGGCAGCCCATGAAAAAGCTTAGACATAGGAACTGGAATGTCCAGTTAGGCTGGAATGGAGATGAAGGAGAAGAGATGATGTTTGGAGAGATGGCTGAAGCCCAGTTGTGATGGGCTTCGTAGGAAATGAGCATTTTCTGGCCATACACAGCCACGGCCCAGGAGATGAAAAGTCCAGATTCATAAAATGGAGAAGGAAGAAGAGGGGTACAGATCTGGAGCTGGAAGGAACCTCAGACTTCGCTTTGTCCACGTATTTCACTTCATAGATGAGGTCACTGAAGTCTAGAGAGAAGTTAAGGGTCCCCCCTCCTGGGCTCTTCACACCGGCCGTGGCAGAGGTGGGGTCTACGCCTCTGCCCCGACACTGGGCGTTCACCTGGATCATCCTTCACGCTACTAAAAACAACAGTAGCTGACACTCCCATTCACAAAGAAAAATTAATAGATGATTGTTGACGTGACAAAAATCCCTCAACATAAATAAAAGAAAAAGAAAAAGAAAAAAGGGAGGGTCCTTTATATAATCCATTCATAAGAGGGCTATTTTTAGAGAGTAAACTCCCCTATTACCCTATAATCATATAATTCAACTTACCCAGGCATCATGGAATACACTGATTATTCTAAACAGGCACACCTGTCTTCTGCTTTCCCTTAGAGAATCTTGGGGTTTTTCTTTGGTGGAAAACTTGCTGACCCATAGCCCAAGAGACCAAGGGTCAGAATTTATTGTTGTTCAGTTGTTTTTCAGTCATGTCCAATGCTTCATGACTCCATTTGAGGCTTTCTTGACAGAGATACTGGAGTGGTTGGCCATTTCCTTCACCAGCTTATTTTACAGATGAGGAAACTGAGGCAAACAGGGTGAAGTGATTTGCCCAGGGTCACACAGCTAGTAAATGTCTGAGGCCAGATTTGAACTCAGAAAGATGAGTCTTCCTAATTCCCAACCTAGTGCTCTATCCACCTGTCCAGCCTGTGAGATAAGTGCTATTATTATCTTCCCCATTCTACAGATGGGGAAATTGAGGCTCAGGGAAGTTAAATGACTGGCCCAGGATCACTCAACTAGTAAATGTTTGAGGTAGGATTTAGAGGCAGGCCTTCCTAATTCCATGTCTGGCTAACTATCCTTCAGACCAGCCAGACGACTTATTTCTCCCTTTCCCCATCCTAATCCCACATGCAAGCACCAGACCGAGAGCTTTATTACAATGGATCATACTGAGGGAGATAACAATGATTAAAAATGTGGGCTCCCCTAGAGTCACTGATATTCTCTAGAAGGGGCCTGGCCTAGCCAGCCCAGCCCAGCCCTGCCCAGCCCAGCAAGAATACTCTGTCCACTTCAGGTAATTATCTGATGAGTGTATGGAGGCAGTATGGTACAGTGGTGGGAGCAGCAGACTTGGAGCTGGGAGGAGCTGGGTTCACAGATGCACAGAATCTGAGAGTTGGAAGGGTCCTCCATGGCCCAACCCATTTACAAAATTTAAATCTTGCTTCTGACACTTAAGAGCTATATGACCTGAGCCTCAGTTTCCCCATCTGTGGAATGGAGATAACAATAGCACTTACCTCACAGAGTTATTTTGAGGATCAAATAAGATAATGTAGACAAAGCACTTTACAAACCTTCAAGTACTATATAGATGTAGCTTTTTTTTTTTTATTACTCAGTCTATTCCAGGCCCTAGTCTGGTGGTCTAAACTATTCATTCCAGATTGAACTGCAGGCCTCAGTTTCCTTATCTGTAAAATGGGAAGACAAGAAGAAATTGGCAACTAGGTGGCACAGTAGATAGAGCACCAGTCCTGAAGTCAGGAAGAATCATCCTCCTGAGTTCAAATCTGGCCTCAAACACTTACTAGCTGTGTGACCCTGGGCAAGTCCCTTAACCCTGTTTGCCTTAGTTTCCTCATCTGTAAAATAAGCTGGATAAGGAGACGGCCAAGCACTCCAGTATCTTTGCCAAGAAAACCCCAAAAAGGTGTCTCAAAGGACACTACTGGAAAAGCTACTGAACAGTAAATAGATGACACCACAGGTCCTAAGTCCATTGTTCTGTGATCCTCAGCAATGCAGATTAGAGAAGCAGAATCCGAAACACAATAGATACAGCGATTCCAAATAACAAGGATCAGTCCAGTGGTTTCACTGATTTCGGGTAGGCCCAGGTGAGACAGCTCCTTTGGCCAATGTAGAAGTACCATACCTAGCTGGAGAGTTAGCACACTGAGATGTAAAGTGATTTGCCCAGTACTGTAGGAATGGCCTGACTCGGGCCAGTGTTTTTGATAGTTGAGGTTTGCTATTGGAATAAAACGTGCAATTTGTCAACCTGACAGTTAACAAAAGGAGACTTAATTAGCCATAGCACAGGAAGGATGTCCAGGGAGGACACCAAGTTGATTCAGCTGAGTCTGCTCCCCCATCTCTTCGCTGCCTGTTAACAATCAAGCACCAGGGAAAAGGTCTCTGGCCTGTGTTGGGTGACCAATCACATCTTGAGGATGAGGTCGATATTTTTGTTTTTTATTTTATTTTTAGGCAATTAGGGTTAAGTGACTTGCCCAGGGTCACAAAGCTAGTAAGTGTCAAGTCTTTGGTCTGAGAACAGATTTGAATTCAGGTCCTCCTGAATTCAGGGTGGGTGCTCTATACACTGCGCCATCTAGCTGCCCCTGAGTTCGGAACTTTTGAAGGAAAAGAATGAGACCAGCACACGTGGCAGGATAGGGCCCTGGAAAACATTCCTTCTCCTACACACAGGATCACTCTGCCAGTATACATTAAGGGGAGGACTTAGACCCAGATATTCCCAGCCCTGAGGCCAGCTCGCTCTCTCCACCACACTATAATGACAAAATAGAATCCTTGAAGAAAAAGAGCACGTGAAAGAGGGTCATTGAAATTAGAGTGACATTCTATAATGACCTGAAAGATATATTACCCTGTTTTGTAGCCTTCCATAGATGTTTTTTCCCCCATTCGAATGTGAGCTCTCTGAAAGCAGGGAATGTCTTTCTTTTCTATTTGTGCACACAGTAAGCATTTAATAAATGCTTTGTCCAGTTACTTATGTGGGGGATCAGATCTGCCACTACCTCAGCTCCCTCAGCTTTGGGAATTCTGGTCCAGAACCTTCAAGTTTAGTCTTTCCCTGGCTTGTCCACGAGGTTACTGTGGGATTGTTGTTCTGCCAAGGTCATTGTTGACCACAGTCAGGAACAGGACCTGCTCTGTGTCTTGGGGGAAGGCATTGAAAATTCCTTCCTGATTTTTCAAGCGATCACTTCTCTTTTGTGAATGATGCCAGCTAAGGGGCATTCAAGTTCCTTTGATTGTTTACATTTCAGCGAGTGGGAGCCCAGAGCCCACAGAATCACTTGGGGACGAATCCTTTGTGCTATCACCCAGAATGACTCACCCTTTTGCACATAGAGAAAATAGTCCTTCAACTCCTTTCTAGGTTAGACTCACTTATATGGTATGGGTAATCAGTGGAACCCCACACTTGTTGCACTAGGGGTCCCTCATAAAGCTGGATGGGGGCTCTGGATGCTCACTGAGGTATAGGCAAATTTGTGGGATGCCATCTGAAACCCCTGATTGGTTCGCTGTGATGAGGGCTGCATGAAACATGATTGTTAACTGAGTCAGGAGGACTAGACCCTCCTCTTCAATCTATAAGGACAGCAAAGGATAAATGGCTCTGTCTCCTTTTGGAATTCTTTTCTAGTGCTTTCTCTCTCTGGGATTTCCAGCATGGGAGAATATGGGAAAAAAACATTTGTCTCCCCTGCCCTCCCAGAAGCATTGGTGGTTTTCAGAAGAGCAGAAATCACCTCTGGGACCCCCAACTCCATCCCATCAATCCATTCCAAAACACTGGAAAAGGATCCCAAAGGAAGCCAGAGGCAATTCCCACTTTTTGCTTTACAGATTACTGAGGGAGAATGTTCCTTCACAAGAGCTCTGTGTGTCTGTTTCACCATCTACTCTCACAAAGCTCTAGTCAATGAGGACAGATCACTAGTTCTCTGTGTCATCCTAGGAAGCAGCTTGTCTCTTACTAAGGAGACAGAGCCCATGTCCAACAGATCATAGGGTCCTCCAGTCACCTATGCTGTGCTTAGATGGGATCTGTGATCTCATCAGTTACTCATCCCCAT
>NW_020954588.1:40190473-40236612 GCF_900497805.2 Vombatus ursinus
ATGGGGATGAGTAACTGATGAGATCACAGATCCCATCTAAGCACAGCGTGGGTGACTGGAGGACCCCAAGATCTGTTGGACTGAGGTACTCCCCATGGAGTTGGACATGGGCTCTGGTTCCTTACTGAGAGACAAGCTACTTCCTAGGATGACACAGAACTACTGATCATTCCAAGCTCCCTGGACTATACCCCCACTGACTCAATGAGGTCCAGAATGAGCGGAAGTTCCAAGTTTTATGGAACAATGGAAGTGTATTGAGGAGGGTCTAGGAGAGGCAACTGTAAGTCTCACTGAACTGATGAATATCAGAACTGGAAAGGATGTTGGTCTAACATTTTCATTTTACAGATGAGGAAACAATTTCAGAGAGCTTTGCTGAGCCTACTGTCACATGACTAATAGGGAAGTAACGGCCTACCTTGAGCCCACATCTCCTGTATTCCAGTCCAGTACTCTTTGAAATACAAGAAGTCATTAGATTGAATTCAATTGAAGGCATGCATAGTTGGAAGTCGGTATGATGAAAAAAGGGTTCAAATCCCTGGGCTTCAATTTTCTCCACTAAGGGGCATCTCCCCCTGGAGAGATGTCTGGTGGTCAGGCATCGAGGACAGACAGCTGGCCTTAGAATCAGAAAGCCTTGGGTTCCAGTTCCACCCCTGTACTGACCGTGTAAATACAGTCACTAAAACGTCTCAGTGCCTTACTGTCCAAGCAGTAAGTAGCAACGCAGGTGCCTTGCAGCATTGGTATCTAAGAGCAGATCCCTTCATTTTACAAAGAAGGAAACTAAGATGTCCTGACTGGTCCAAGCTCCCACGCAGGTCTCCCAGCCACGTGCAGCCGAGGTGAGAAAATCACGGGATTGGTTCAAACAAACAAACAAACAAACCAACATATGGTCAAACGGGGCCCCTCCAGGCACTAAATTCTCGGATTGTGTTCCTAATGAGGAGGTGGGCCGAATGTGCTGCATTAGAAAGCCAGGCACAATTGTTGGTGCCGGAGCAGAGGCTTTAGAAATCGGCCATGAATTCTTTCTGTTTTCAGAAACGTATAAAGCCAGATGCGCCGCGTTGATGCTCCCAGTGTTTGTGTGTGTGTTGCTGAGTGTGTGTGTGTGTGGCTAGCGGGAGTTTCCGTTCCGGGCACCCAACGGCTCCAGATTGGGGCTCCGCACAGCTGCAGATGCACGCCATCACCCCCCCGCCCCCCTCTCTCTTTCAAACCCTCCCTCCCTCCCTTTTCTTCCTCCTCCCTCCCGCCCTCTTCCCCCCTCCCCTCTCCGGGCTCCGCGGCGCATTTGCCCCTCCCGCCACCCTCGGACGGACGCAGAACGTTCCCCTCCGCCAACCCTCGGGCTCGGCTGTCCTTCGCAGGCGCCCCGCTTCCTCTCCTAGGTGTCCCCTCGGTCCAAGGCTGCAGGGGGTACAGGGCCAGGCTCAGGGTCTGCCTCGAGCGGCAACAATGAGCTGTAGTCGGGCCAGCCAGGAAAGCGAGCGCCAGTCCCAGGAAGAAGTGAGCAGGTGAGGCGCGCGCGGGCGCTCGGGGCACGCAGGGGGCACGCAGGGGTGCAGGCGGCGGGCCCAGGGGCCTCACCCGGCCCCCCTCCAGCCGCCTGCCCCCGGGACTGGCTGGGGAATGGGGGAGATCGGTGGATGGGGCCGGCGTGGCCGCGCGGTCGCGTTGGGGGGGGCACTTTGTGCCAGTTGAGGTGAGCGGGGATGGGAGTGTGGGTGTGACGGCGCAGGGTGCTCGGAGGGGATAAGGGTGCTCGGGGCCCTATGGCTGGAAGCCCTAGTGCTGCTCTCGACCGTCCGCCGGGGCTGGCACAGGCGCTCGCCTCGGCTCCCGTGGCAGGGGGAGGGAGAAGAGATCGCGCGCCCAGGGGCTGGAGGAACAGAGCAGGGCGCTTGGCACCCTCCTCCTCCCCCTTCTCATCTTCATCTTCCTCCTCCTCCCCCTTCTCATCTTCATCTTCCTCCTCCTCCTCCCCCGGGCTGGTAGAAGTGGGTTGGAGTCCGGTGCTCCTACTGTTTGACCCCTCTGGGGTTTGGAGGCGGAGCGCGGGGGAGGGGCCTCGCTTGGGCGCGGAGACTTTGTTTACCCTGGCCCTTTTCTCTTCCTAGGCCATTGGCTCAGGAGTGCCCACCCACTTTCGAACCGCGATCGGGGCGGGAGACTTAAAGGGAGCGCACCAGCGCCCTGGATCAGGGCCGAGGTGGGGGACGAGCCGAGGGACCGGGGCCCTCGGGCTGGCTTTCTGAGCCCCAGGCAGCACTCTGCCCTCATCCCTCATTCCACTACCCCCGTAATCATCCCCGCTCCCCTCCTTCGATTTAGGAATCGCGTTCCCTGCTCAACTCAGCCCCGGGCACCCTGCGGTTCTCAAGCCACCTCACCCACCGCTTTTGCTGGTGGGAGATCATCTCTGGGATTGGAATCCGCTAGATGTATTCCCCGCGGGTTTGTGGGGCGCTCATGATGGTGACCCAAAGTCTTACACTCAGTCTGCATAAACTCTTGCGCCTGGGGCTCCAGCCTCCCTTCCCCTTTTCCTGAGGCTAATCAGGTTTATTTTGACCACGTGGAAACAGTCCTGGCCGGTGACCACCTGAAGAGAACTGGTGTTTAAGGCCGATTTAAGGATTTATGCCATGTATACGGGGGTTTTTACTTGGAATCAGTTCCCCACTTTCTGTAACCTAAAGCATTTCTAAATAGGGAGATTATGTTAAATAGAAAGGCTTTAAAAATTAAGTCACTGACTTAATTAACTTGGACCTAAACTTCTGAGGTGCACGGACTGTTCATCTTTTTATCATTGCGGCAACTTTCCCAGCCCCCCAACTCTTTTCATTGTTCATTCATTTCAGTGAAGTCCGACTTTTCGTGACCCCATTTGAGATTTTCTTGGCAAAGATCCTGGAGTGGTTTGCCGCTTCCTTCTCCAGCTCATTTTACTGATGAGGAAACTGAGGCAGAAAAGGCTAAGGCACTTGCTCAGGGTCATATAGCTGTTGTCCGAGGCTGAATTTGAACTCAGGTTCTCTTGACTCCAGGTCCTGCATTCTATCCGCTGCGCCACCTAGCTGTCTCTTCTATTAATAAATACTTATTGAGTTGAATTTAAACTCCTTGGCCCCTTCTCTCTTAAGAACTTCTTTGAGTCCTGGCATGTAATTGTGGATAGCTTATTGGAATATTTGTTTTAATGAAGGCAGTGATCAGTCAACAATCCGAAAGCATTTAATAAGTGATCATTGTTTGCAAAACTATGCTTAGCACAACGGCTACAAAGAAAGACAATATCTTTAGACCAAAGCTTGTTAATGGAATTTGTGTCAAGGACCCCTTGGACAGGTTGATGAATCCTTCTCAGAATCACATTTGTAAATGCATGACATTAATTTAATAAAAATTAAATAAAATTAAATACATAGAATTGCAAAGAAACCAATTACATTGAAATACAGTTATGAAAAAATTTTAAAAAAAGCCCATTGGACTCTGGGTAAAGAAACTGATTTAGAGGGACCTGTTCTAATCCACTTGTGTATATCAGACCTGTACACACAGTCAGGTACCTTCATCATTTGCTAAATGTCTTGGCAGCTGGGTCTAGCATGTCATTATTGTGGCAGTACTCTGGATGGCCCACTGTCCTACCAGTTGGTTCCTTGATGGTAGAGAGTCCTATTTGGACTTTGTATCTCCTTCTAGAGCCTAGCACACTGGGAAGGGAAAGGAAAGGGAGTAAACATTTTTATGTAGCATCTACTATGTGCCAGTGGTTAAGGGACTTGCCCAAAATCACATAACCAGTCAGTGTCTGAAGCTAGATTTGAACTCGGGTCTCTTCCTGACTCCAGGCCCATGAGTCTATGTATTGTACCACCTAGTTGCCTTGATACCTGTTGGCTTTCCTGAGGCAACATGTGTGTGCATGTATATAGGATGGTGGATTTAGAGTTGGAAGGGACAGCAGAGGGAGGCCATCAGCTCCCCCTGTCATTTAATAGATGAGGAAACTGAGGCTTAGAATGGCTAAGTGCCTTGCCCAGGGTCTCCCAAAGATAGTGTCGTGTGAGATTTGAACTCAAGTCTGTCTGATTTCCAGTACCGAGTGTACTTTCAGCCCCTAAAACTATGATATATACTAGGTGCTTAATTCATGCTGGATGATTGATTGAAAAACTGTTGAGTTGAATGTCTGCAGAAGAACCTGGTAGTCTCCAGAGCCAACCTTCTATCGTTCTCTCTTCTGGCTATCCTTGATCTGTACCGTCTCACGAGTCCATCCTCTGAATTGCAGAGACCCTGACAAAAGCTACCTTCAGTAGCTAAGAATCTTGTCTTTCAGGGCCACATCCTGCCAGCCAGACTAGGAACTTGCTGCTTGAAATCATCCTCTGGGTCAGAGGGCAAAAGATGCTGAGGCTGAGAACCTCCCTGACTCATTGAACAGATGGCTTCTCCCCAGAGCATTGAGGCTGGTGACTTGTGCCACCCTCCCTCACTGTAATCCAATTCACTTGCAGGTCATGACATCACCTCCCTGATGTCATGGTCCCCTTTGAGAAAGAAGGACAAACGACTCTCTCTGGGAGGTGGCATTTGCTAACTCCTCCCGAAGGAGGGAGAGGCAGAAGCAGCTGCCTCTCTCGTTGAGCTGATCCTCTTGCCGGGACTTCTGCCTGTTGCGAGGAGACGGTGCTTAAGGCTAACAGGACATTTTCATGGGAGCAACCTACATGGAGACTTGAAAAGAGTTTTTTCTGTAACAGACAGCTATTAGTCTGTCCCTACTGGAAGCTCTGGGCTTAAACTCTGGGGATGTAGGGAACAGCAAAAACAGTCTGTGCCCCAAAGGAGAATATATTCTAATTGGGAAGATAAGATGTAAATAACTAGATTTGGAGGGCAGATAAAAGGCCATCTGAGAAGGGAATTAGATGTAGAAGTTTAGAAAAACTGATAAATGCATTAGGCAAGTTTTTGAAAATGTCAGCATGGCCCCAGTGTTTCAGTATCTAGTTTGTAAAAGCCCAGGCTGGCCCTAGGCAGTTAGGTGGTTTGTGGTCTACACCTTCCGGACCCTCTGGTTGCCACTGACTGCTCAGAATTTCCCACTGCCTGGGTTTCCCAACAACTCTGTCTTGAGGACAGAGGCTCTCCATCTTTATGCCCTTGTATTCTCAAGACCTATTTTTAATAAATCCTTGTTGAACTGAATCGAATTTTTTTGCCTCCTTCCCCATCAAAATTTATCTGGTGCATAAATTAAGAGACCAGATTCAGCCACAGGCTTTATGAAGGCAGTTCATAACCCTGGCCAGCTTCTTCCTCCTGGGACTCAACCCTTTCTGCTCATCTCCTGCTGAGGGAGGTAAAAGGCTATTTGCAAATTGAGGTGAGATTTTGTCTTCGGAGAACAAAGGAGCCTCATGTGGCTTTGCGGAGATAAAGTTGTTGCTTAAGTTTATTCCAGGAAAGGATCTCCTGGCCCTTAGCTGGAAGGGCCCCCAGCGGCCATCCAGTCCAATTCCCTCAGACTAGGAAACTGAGACCCAGGGAAAGGAGGTCACAAAGGGAGTTTCAGAGTGAGGACTTGAATCCAGGACAGCAAACTTTCTTTTCCCTGCAATGTGCTACAGGAAATACTAAATTAATCTACAGAGTGGGTAAAAGAAAAACCTCATTTTTCAGATCAGGATTTTTTTTTTAAAGAAATGGATGCTTTGATGTACATATTTACTAGAGCCAACTTTTATACACAAATAGAAGAAGTCTTTAGTTTACCTGTGACCGCATATACGAACAGAAGCTGTGCCTCCCTGAAGTTGAGGCTGCTGCTCAAGCAGGCCCTCCTCTCTTTCCCTCCCTCTGGGGACCCTGAGGTCTGGCGGCTTCACTGCCTTGCCACTCCCACCCCCAGGTCTGGCTACTGCTCCTCCCCCTCGGGCCCCACCCCCTTCATTTTTATCCTCTCTCTGCTGAAGCCTGGCTAATGGCAGGCCTGCCTGTCAGCAACAGAGGGAAAAAGGGGGGAAGAGAGACAGCAACCTCCCTCCTCCATGACCAGAACATCTCTCTGCTCTCTGGCCCTCATTTCTGTTTCCCCACTCCAGGACTAGTGTGTGGGGTAGCATCCCTCCCCTCTCCCCCAGTGAGTGTCAGGTGAGGTGGCCTGAGAACTAGCATGGGGATAGTGGATGCATCCCTTGTCTTGGAGCAAGATAGGGCCTGAAGTCAGGAAGCCCTGGGTTCAAATGTGGGTCACAGACACTAGCTCTGTGACCTGGGGCAAGTCAGTTAACTATTGTCTGCCTCAGTTTCTTCAACTGTAAAATGGGTCTAACAATAATATCTACTTCCCAGGGTTGTGAGGATGAAATGAGATATATGCACACACACATATTTATTGCCTGGCATAGTGTTCGGTGCTTGGTAGGTGTTTAATAAATGTTTATTCCCTTCTCTTCTCATTCCAAACCTCTTCCTCTGGGGGACCATGCCTTCCTGATCCTCAGTTTTCTCACCTTTAAAAGAGGATAACTGATACTTGGAGTGCCCACCTTCGGTTTGCTATGGGGATTGACCCAGATCCTCTGTGTGAAGTGTTTTGCAAACATTAAAACAGCCATCGATGTTAATGATGATGATTGATGATGATGGAGACGAGAGAGTTTATTTTGGCAGATTCCAGCTTGTCACAACTCCTCTTTGCCTGTGGCTTCCACCCTGCCCGAGGTCATTCTGCCTTTCTCCTCTCCTCCCTTCCCTCTCTCACAGGGAGTCACTCAGAGTTGGGAAGAATGTTTTCCCCACTCACTGCCAGGCAGGTCGGGGTGTGTGGTTGGTGAGGGACAGAAAGGGAGGGTGGAGTAAAGAAGGAAACCCCTTGTTCTGTTGCCAGAGCATCATCCCATGGTAGGACGCTCAAGCCGTTTTCCCTTTAGGGTCTTTAATGCTAATATAATGCCAGACTTTAGGTCCATTATATTTTCAGCTCCCATCTACGGGCCTGGTTGGCAAGTAAACCCCAGTGTGTACCATGGAAGTATAAGTCAGTCCAGTGAAGTCCTTGGCTCCATACCATTTGAAGGTCTAGCTGCTGTCTCTATTGAAGGACCTGGGGCTGTTCAGCTTGAACAAGAGAAGACTGTTTGGGAGTGTGTGGGGGGAGGGAGAGGGGGACGTGATAGTTGTATCTGAAGGCCAGTCATGTGGACAAGGGAATAGGCTGGTTCTATTGACTCCAGGGAATAGTTGATAGGACTTGCCAAGAGGCAAATTAGATTTGTTGTCAGGCTACCCATTCCTGCCTGCATGCCACCTCCCAGGGGTCTTCAAACAAAGGCTCAACGACCACCGGTCACACACATTGCAGTGGACATTCATTTTGGGGAGCAGTTGGGTTTTGATGGACCCTGAACACCCTTCAAACTTACCAGCTTTGTAATTCTGAGGCTTTCCCAATGAACCTTGTCCAGCGGTGCCTTGGAGAGTGGCCTCTTCTCCAAGGCCCTGGTTAGAAAGTGGCTTTGACTCAAATGCTGTCCCCTACGTAATTTACAGAGCAGCTTCAGTTGATCTCATTTACTTCCTCATTTTAAGTTTTCAGTCTTTGCAGGCAGTAAAAAAAGAGATTACTCAGGTAGCAAATGTGGTGGCCAGAAAGCAGTATGGTACGATGGGAAAAAACAACCCCAGAGATACTAGGCAGGACGTCAGGTGACTTTGGTGTAGTTCCACATCTGCTGCTGCTGGTGAGTGAATGATTCCAATTCTGTTCCTCCTATATTTCCCTGTTCCCCACTGTATTTCTCTCTTGCTACCTCATCATCTACATTTAACAAATACATTAAACAAGTGGCATAGAATTACAAAATTGAAGATGGAAAGGGTCTTATGGACCATAGAGTCCAACATCCTCATTTATCAGATGAGGAAACTGAGGCACAGAGAAGAGGTTAAGTGACTTGCCCAGGGTCATATAACTTGGAAGTGTATGAGGTGGGATTTGAACCCACATCTTCTTCTTCTTTTTTTTTTTTTTTGGTAAGGCAACTGGGGGTTAAGTCACTTGCCCAGAGTCACACAGCTAGTTAGTGTTATGTGTCTGAGGCCAGATTTGAACCTAGGTCCTCCTGACTTCAGGGCCAGTGTGCCACCTAGCTGGCCCCTGAAACCCACATCTTCTTGACTTCAGGTCTAACCTTCTATCCACTATGCCATGCTCATTGGGAGTTTCCCATTTTCGAAGTGAAAATGCTCTACCCTGGGAGAGAAAAGAGTTTCTGTTGCTTTTTCTTCCTGTGCAGCCAAGACACAGCCTAAACGTGAAACTGAGTGTCGGCAGTCAAGCAATTGTGACTTTGACTTTCTAGACACAGAACAGGATTAAAACAACAAGAACAATGACAATAACCCCCTTTATTCCTAACATAAAAATAGAAAAGGAGCTTTTTCATACACAGAGTGGGACACACGAGGTGGTTCAATGTGAACTCATTAATCTGTATTTCAGGCCGCATGCCTTTATCTATGTTACTTTCTTTTTTTTTTATTTTTATTTTTTGTGATTTTTAAATATTTTTTAATTTTTAAAAATTTATTTATTTTTAGCTTTCAACATTCGCCTCCCCAAGATTTTGAGTTCCAACATGCATTCTGAATACCCCTTCCCCCAATCTGCCATCCTTTCTATCTCTCCCCCTCTTCTCTTATCCCCTTCTTCTATTTTCCTATAGGGCAGATAGATTTCTATACCCCATTTTCTGTATTTCTTATTTCCCAGGTGCACGTGAAAACAATTTTTTTAATGTGTTTTTAAAACTTTGGGTTCCAAATTTTCTCCCTCCCTCCCCACCCTCATTGAAAAGGCAAGCAACTTGATACAGGTTATACCTGTGTAGTCATACAAAACACTTCCATAGTAGTCATGTTGTGAAAAACTAACTATATTTCTCTTAATCCTGTCCCGCCCCCTATTTGTTCTATTCTCTCTTTTGACCCTGTCCCTCCTCAGAGATGTTTGCTTTTGATTACCCCATCCCCCAATCTGCCCTCCCCTCTATCATCACCCTGCTCTCTTATCCCCTTCCCCCCTATTTTCCTGTAGAGTAAAATAGATTTCCATACCCAATTGAGTGTGTATGTTATTCCCTCCTTAAGCCAAATCTGATGAGAATAAGATTCGCTGATTCCCTCTCACCTTCCCTCACTTCCCCTCCACTGTAAAAGCTTTTTCTTGTCTGTTTTATGTGTATCTATGTTACTTTCAAAACTGTCCTGCTTGTCTGTGCTTCCTTCTGATCTCTTCTGGACATTTTATTTTTTACTTTTTTCTTAATTAATTAATTTATTTTTAGTTTTCAACATTCACTTCCATAAGATTTTGAGTTCCAAATTTTGCCCCCATCTCTCCTTTCTCCATACCCCAAGGCGGCATGTAAATTGATATAGGCTCAACATACACATTCATATTAAACCTATTTTCACATTAGTTATGTTGCAAAGAAGACTTAGAACCAATGGAAGAAACCACAAGAAAGAAGAAACAAACCAAAGAGAGAGAGAGAGAGAGAGAGAGAGAGAGAGCAAACAGTATGCTTCGATCTGCATTCAGACTCCATAGTTCTTTTTCTGGATGTGGATAGCATTTTCCATCATGAGTCTTTTGGAGTTGTCTTAGATCTTTGCATTGCTAAGAGGACATAAGTCTGTCAAAGTCAGTCATCACACAAAGTGGCTGTTATTATGTACAATGTTCTCCTGGTTCTGCTCACTTCACTCAGCATCAGTTCATATAAGTCTTTCCAGGTTTTTCTGAAGTCTGCCTGCTCATTATTTCTTATAGCACAATAGTATTCCATTACATATTCATATACCACAACTTATTCAGCCATTCCCCAAATGATGGGTACCCCTTCAATTTCCAATTTATTGCCACCACAAAAAGAGCTATTATAGGGGGCAGCTAGGTGGCGCAGTGGATAGAGCACCAGCCCTGAAGTCAGGAGGACCTGAGTTCAGATCCGGCCTCAGACCAAACACTTGACATTTACTAGCTGTGTGACCCTGGGCAAGAAGTCACTTAACCCCAATTGCCTCAAAAAGGAAAAAAAAAAGAGATTAAAAAGAGCTATTATAAATATTTTTGTACATGTGGGTTCTTCTGGACATTTTAAAGATGAGTTACAGTAGCGGTCATTTTTTGATATCTCTGTTGCTAATGCCCCTTTCCCATCTCTACCCTCCCACTAAAAACCTAGGGAAAGAAAGAGAAAACTAAAACCCTTGTACCAGCAAAAAAGTATGTCTTGTGTCCAACATCTGTCAGGAGATTCACGTGGGAGTGCTTGATTTTGGTTATAGTATTCCTGAAACTTTTCCAAATGAAAAAAAAAGTTTTTATTAACTCTTTTTTTGTCTTTATACCACAGTTTCATCTCCAAATTGAAACCACATAACAAAGGAAAACAATTCTGCCAAAAGCAGTGACTTAGGTCCACAGTTCTGTATTTGCATATATTCCACCCCCCCACCCCCCAGTCTCTGCTTCTTTGTTGGAGGGAGGCACTCTGTTTCTCTGTCTTTACTGAGGCAGGTTTTAAGCCAATCTGCTCTGTACTGATTGTGCATGAGCTTTTTCCTCCTTCAATTTAAAAGAAGTTTTAGAACAAAAGAATCATTTAGTTACATTTGTTGCATAAGACAATTAAGGACCAACAAGCCAAGATAGCACTGGTTGACTTAGGCAATTCGGTTGTTCTTTCCACACTTTAGCCTTTTGTCATTATGTCTGGCATCCCAAGATGTCAGAACCAGCACTCATTGAGGGAGATCAGTATTAAAGGTTAAGACATTAGAACTGAAATTGAGAATGCCGGGAGTTCTTAGAACAATAGAAATCTACTGAGTGTAATTCCAAACTTGGGAATCCCTAGGACCATGGAATGAGTCGGTGGTATACTCCCCAAGTTTGTAGAATATTGAGTGTTCTATGCTTATCAGCTGAGGAACCTCAATGATCTCTTAGAGATGAGGGCAGGGAATGTTGGGGAGGGGAATCAGTTGTCTGGGCAAGGAAAGAAGCATTGAAGAGGAAATGTGAGCTTGTCCAGAGTCCCAGAAGAGAATTTCTTGGCCGTGTCCCAGGGCTTCATCCATGACCTCTTTGTGGATGACTCCCAGATCTCCATGTTCTCCTCTGATCTCCTGGCCAGCATCTCCAACTGCCTTCTCAATGTCTCTGCCTGAGATATTCCACCAACACCTCAAACTGAACATATTCAAAATGGAACCTCTCATCATCTCCCAAACCTCCTTCCATTCTGGATCTTCCCTGGTTCTCTTAATGGAACCCCATCCTTCCAGCCATCCAGAAAGATTCCTCAGAGTCATCTTTGAATTTTTTCTCTTCCTTTGCTCACCAATGCTGGTCAGGGCCTAAGTTGCCAAGTAAATTCTACATCAGGAACAGCATCTCACTGCACCCCATCCCACCCCTTTCAGGCCTTCATTCCCTTTTTCTAGGATAATTGCTTGAAATAGGCTACTTTAGGTTTCCTTGCTGCTAGTATCTCCCATTCCCAGTTCAGTCTTCACCTCAAAGCCAAAGTCATCTTCCTAATACATATATCTAATTATTTCCTTTGATCGAAAATCTTCGATGTGTCCCCCATTGCCTATTTAAATTCTTTAAATTTAATTTTTAACAAAAATCTCTTCCTATCTCTCTCCATTTCTCTATCCTTTCTCCCAATTGGGGGGGGGGAGGAAGAAAAACAAATCTCTTGTAATGAATATGCATAGTTAATTAAAACACATTTCCACGTCTAGGGTCTCATTCTGTACCCTGAGACATCACCTCTTTGTCAGAAAGTAGATATGCTTCATACCATTTGCCCTTTTTTTCCCTTCTGTTCTGTTTTGTTTCTTCTTTCTTGTGGTTCCTCCTATTCTAATTCTTCTTTACAACATGACTAATGTGAAAATATGTTTAATAGGAATGTATATGTAGAGCCTATATCAGATTGCATGCCGTCTTGGGGAGGGAGGCAAGGAGGGAGGGGGAGAAAAATTTAAAACTCAAAAGCTTATGGAAGTGAATGTTGAAAATTAAAAATAAATTAATTAAAAAAAGGAAATAGATATGTTTCATTGTTGGTCCTTTGGAATCATGACTAGTAGTCATATTGATTGGAGTTCTTAGAGGGCAGCTAGGTGGTGCCATAGTGCATAGAGTGCTGGGCCTGGAGTCAGGAAGACTCATCTTCTTGAGCTCAAATCCAGCCTCAGATACTCACTTGTCCCTGTTTGCCTCGGTTTCTTCATCTGTCAAACGAGCTGGAGAAGGAAATGGCAAAGCACTCCAGTATCTTTGCCAAGAAAACCCCAAATGGGGTCACAAAGAGACAGACGTGACTAATGGACTGAACAACCACAGAGTCCTTTGAACTTTCAAAGATGTGTGTCATTAAGATGTTATCATACACATTATTGTCCTGCTTCTGCTTACTTCTCTCAACCCTCAGTTCATACAAGTTCACAAAATGCTGAGTTCATGCAGATGGTACTGTGGCCCAGTTTGCATTCACACACTAGCCTTTGTTCTCCCCCATTTCGTCTTCAAGGGCCTTTCCGGTGTGATTTCTAACTGCCTTTACCACCTTGTTTCACATTCTTATTCTTCTTATACTCTTACGTTCCAGTGAAACTGGGCTAATAGCTATTTCCTGATCTTGTTGCTTCTGTGATGGAGTCTTCCAAAGCAGAAAGACCTTTTCCCCAAGCTCTGCCTTTAGGAATCAGCTCTTGGACCCAGATAATGAAGAGATTTGAGTCCCTGTCATGTGATGATGGGGACATTTAGCTTAGAGAAGAGACGACGAGGGGGCACTTGCTAGCCGGGTTCGGATATTTGAAGGGCTGGTGTGTGAAAGAGGAATTAGAATTAAAAGCCCAAGTCAGATGTCATTACCTCAGGCAGCCTCCCAGCCAGAAGTGACTCCTCTCCCAGAATCTCTTCTGTGCACAAATCACATCTAGCCATTTATTCACATTTTTGTTTGTTTATTTATTATTTTTAGTTCTAATATTTATTTATTTGCAAATTACAGACTGAGACGGGTAGGTACTGGTAGATACCTCAGGGATCATCTAATTCATCCAGACAACCAACCACCCGTCTCTTAGCAGCATCTCTGGCAACCACCAGCATTTTTATTGTATTTTTCCTTTCATTTCTGCTTTTTCATTTATATTCTTTCATTTCCTGGAAGAGAATTTATTGGACTCTCACGTCATGTCAGTCAGTAAATATTTATTAGGCACCACCTCTGTGCTAAGCACTGAGGATACAAAAAAAGATAAAAGATGGTCCCAATCTCAAGGAGATCACAGAATAACATGCAGACGACCATATACAAACAAGCTATTTACAGGACAAATCGGAAATAAGCAACAGAGGGAAGACGTTAGAATTAAGAGGAATCAGGAAAGGCATCTTGTAGAAGGTAATAGGGAGCTTTAGTGAGTTGGGGGCTGGCATGGTTGGATCTATCCTGTAGGAAGATCACTTTGACAGCTGACTAGAGGATGGATTGGAATGGGAGAGATGTGGCAAGTGTTCCAACCATCAGGCATGAGGTGATGAGGGGACTGCACTAGGGTGATGTCAGTGTCAGAAGAGAGAAGGAGGAGTATTCAAGAACTGTTGCGAACTTAAAATCTATGGGCCTTGTCTGTAGATTGGATATTGGAGGGAGGGGCGAGAAAGGGGGAAATTGAGGATGACATCTAGTTTGCAAGACTGGGTGACTGGGAGGATAGTGGTGCTCTAAATGTGGGCAGCTTGGTGGTACAGTGGATAGAGCACTGGTCTTGGAAGACTTGAGTTCAAATCTGATCTCAGACATGTACTAGCCATGTGACTCTGGGTAAGTCATTTAACCATGCCTGCCTCAGTGTCCTTATCTATAAAATGAGATGGAGAAGGAAATGGCAAACCACTACAGTATCTTTGCCAAGAAAACCCCAAATACCGTCATGAAGAGTCAGACACGACTGAAAAAATGACTCAACAACACAAGAAATTTTTGGGAAAACATTTTATAATGGGCATCTTGAAGAGTAGCATAACTGTCTTGTCCAGAAAATGTTCTGATTTAATGTCTTGTCTTTTATTTTTTTCCCCCCATTCTAGCGGTTATGATACTCTCTCTTCACAAGATAGAGGTATGGTCATTTTAAATCCATATGTATTTATTTGAAAGCTGAGACTGTACTGCATCAATAACCATTTTCTTCTCGTAGGAGATTTCCTATTTCTTGGACAAAGACAATGTTTTGTCAGACTAAGCACATTTGAAGTGTCATATAAAATACAGCCCCCAACAAAAATGTGCTTTGTGGTTACTTGAAAATTAGAAATGAATTGTCTTTGATCAGTTTTTTTTTTACAGATAATAAGAAATACAAGTCAACCAAGGCTCTCTAAAGAAGTTGGAAAAGAAACCCAATGACAAATCAAAGGGAATTTTTTAAAAGGCTGCAATAAAAATGGTGGCAGAATTGGAAAAAAAAATCAGTATGTAAAAGTTAAAATAATAGAGAGATAACATCAAGAACTGTTTGTTTTGATACTAATTAAATTGCTACCTGGTCAATAAAACCCTAGAACCAATGTGACCACAAAGATAAATGAAAGAGGAGAGATCCCAGTATGGGATAAAGATTGCTGAGTCTGAAGAGAGAGAAACTGGGTTTGGATTCTGGCTCTACCACTTAGTAACTATGTGATGACCTTGGGCAAGTCACATCTCTTGACTTTAGTTTTCTCATCTATAAAATAATAATAATAATTATAACTAGCATTTGCATAGTGCTTGAAGGTTCACAAAGTGCTTTACAAATGTCATTTTACCCTCATGACAATCCTAGGAAGTAGGTGTTTTTATTAACCCCATTTTACACATGAGGAAACTGAGGCAAACAGCATTTAAGTTACTTGCCCAGGATCAGTTTCTGAGGCTGGAATTGAACTCAGGTCTTCTGGACTCCAAGAGTAAAATGTAAAATGAAGAAGTTTTACCAGGTGACCTTTTAGGAGCCCTTTCATATTGAAACTGTTGATCCTGATTAAAAAAATAGCATATACATCTTGTATCAGGGATATGCTGGTAAAAATTTAACAACTGGCCCTGGGGTAAAAAAGTTATATACAACATAGTTTTAAGTTTCTACATTGTTAACATTTTTGTCATCACTTTCTTGAAGTCTAGAGACAATCAACAACAAATCAAGCCCTGATTTGTAGCATTTGTCAATTGCCAAGGTGGAAATGCTCACACTGAAAATTTAACAATTGGTTCTTGCAAACCTCCAAGAACTACTTGTAGAACATGACCACTTTGTGCTCCTCAATAAAATAAAATTAAATTAAAGTGAGAACTCATTTTTTTTTGAAGGAAGTATAATATGGAACAGCTGGAAGAATTACATTTTTCTTGGAGTTCAGTGTGGTCGAACAGTAGAAGAGATCTATAACTCATGAGCCAATGATCTTATTAATTAGAATATATCCTGAGCATGTAATTGACAATTTAAAAAAATAACCATACAAATTTTTCAGATTTCTTTGTAAAAAGGGAAAAATAGTTACAAACTTAATATTCAAAGGATGGGGGAATAACAAACAAATTGTTATTGAACAGTTTTGTGGGATATGATATGCCTACCTTGTTCAAAGTGAGAAATGTGTGAGAACTACCAGGAAATATGGAAAAACAAATGAAATGATGATGAAACAATGCATAGTAATGAAAGAACCAGAAGAGCGGCGGGAATAAACTGATTTTCTATATTAAAAAACAACCAAGCATATGTATGTATTCATATGTATATTTTCATACATACAAATGTAAAAGGACAGAGAATCAGGGGAAAAACATGTAATGAACATGTTGTTGATGTTTGTTAAGGTATATTTTTATTCGAACTCATTCAGGTCACTGAGTTCCTTGGAGATTTTTCACTGTTATTGAAATGGTCACTTTTTTTTTTTTTTTTTGCTTTTTGGTGAGGCAATCAGGGTCAAGTGACTTGCCCAGGGTCACACAGCTGGTAAGTGTCAAGTGTCTAAGGCTAGATTTGAACTCGGGGTCTCCTGACTCCAAGTCTGGAGCCCTATCCAGTGCACCACCTTGCTACCCCAGAAATGGTCACCTTCATAATAATCTTTTTTTTTTTTTCCAAACAAACAAAGGTATCCATTGCTTCTCCTCTTTGAGTCAATGTATGAAGGATAAACTCCTTGTCAGATCAGAAGTGTTTCCCTCCACATACGGGCCCCACCTTATTTACCCAACCTCATCTTGTTATACTCTCTAGCTGGGGAACAATAACCGTTTGGCTAGGTTCATTTTCCAGAGGAGGAAACTGAGGCTCAGAAAGACTGAAAGTTCACTACTAGCACATACCTAGTCAATCAAGGTAAAAGAGAAAAGCATTTGCATGATCATGTGGTTCAATTGGCTGTTGGCCCTGGGCAGTGTCAGAGTATTGGTATAGGAGCTTTCTATTCAGCTATCTCAGTTATATATAGGTCTAAAAGCAAATGTTCCACTGTCCTCTTTGTTACTTCCTCATTAACAATGAATGTGAGCTGCACTCTGGTTGCACAAAGCAAACAGTACAATTTCCTATGTTTAAAGTAGAGTCTGATGACTAAGAGGCCAAGTCAAACATTGCCCCACCCTGGTAGGTGGTTAGTTTGTGGTTTTTTTTAATATGATAATCCTTAAGACCTACTCTGTCTAAAATAATTTCCCTGCTGGAATGTAGGCCAAATATATCTTAAAGGCATTGGTTTGATACTCAAACTTTGTTAATATTGAAGGTTTGAGATTGGCATCAGATCAAAATCAGTGTTTGGATTATGAAGGTGACCTCGTTAGCATATACGTGGTTGTGGCTTGTGGGATTAAAATGACAAAATTTGTAGGTTTATGTACCGTTTACTCATTTTTGTTTTTATTCTTGTATTTTGAATCTTCTTTCTTTCCCAAATTTAGATAGTATATTAGAGAGTCCCGATTCTTCTCAGGATACTTCTGCAGGCACCCAATCAGGTATGGAGGAGACTTTGATGATTTCATATCAGGGCTTGCTGGAATGCAGGTCAGATTGCATGAGTTCCGTGTTGGGCAGAATTAACCTGATTGGCCATGGAGGTTGGCCATGTTGCCTGGTTACAGTTTTATTCTATACTGTGTAGACACAGTCAACATGTGACTATTGAAAAAAAAAAAAGCTACATCTTATTACCTGTAGAATGTTTTTGTAGTTAAATTCCTAAATCATAAATTCTTTATTGTGGGCTTGGCTTCCACACCATCATGCAGGGTTCACTTTGGAGGCTGTGTCCTGCTTTGCCCCCTTGTTCCTGCCCTCCCTTCCCAATTACTTTGTATTTCATTGTTCTGTGTTCTTCATGTTTTCTTCTGTGCAAATGTTGTATCTCTGCCATGAAACAGAAGTTTCGTTAGGGTGGGACCTCTCCATTTTTGTCTCATTGTTTCTTATTGCCTAGTACAGTGCCCATAGCAGGTATTCAATTGAATCCAGTTTCCTAAATTGAATTGCATTATGTGTTGTCCAAGCTTTCAGAAACGTATTTGCGAGATAGCCCTTTATTCCTGACTGACCTTTTTCTCCCCAGGAAGTAGTAGGCTCACACTTGAGACTGATGGAGGGACCCCAAAGCTTTTCTCAGATATAATTGGGCTTAATGCTGGAATGCTGCTTTGCAAATAGCCTGAGCAATTATGCCTGGCAAGTCATGATTTAGCATAGCCAAGGCAAAAGATGGCACTGTAATTTCTCTTGTTGGCCTGTTGTATTGAGGCAGCATGACCCTAGTGGAGAGAGTACTGGATTTGTTTTTAGGAAGATTTGGGTTCAGATACTGCCCATGCTTATAGTGGCAGTCATGCCACTGGCTGGGTGGTCCTGGGCAAATCTCTTAACATATCTGTTGCCTTGGGCAGCTTTCTAGGACTTTCCTAATCAGTTATTGATGGCTCATAATCTGCCCATTATTTCCTGGTTGAGGAAATCCCCAATCTTCCTTGGTGTGTCCCATTCCAATTACATGTGAGAGGGAGGTTGGGATTGAGGTAGCCAAATGTCTTTGTAGGCTGATGCAGTGATACTGATTTTGGAGGTGGCACATTTGCTGTTTTACCCTCGAAGTGATGTTCCACGATTGTTTGTTGTTTCAGATGGACATTTCATAGTGCCTTGTCCAAGCTCCTACTGAAAAAAGAGCTAACAGGTACTACTGAAGTAGTGAACCGACGCCATCCTGCCTTATACAAGACAGGCTCAAAGGGCATCCCGTGAATTTAAGTTGGTCTAAGTGAAGGGTGTTATGAAAGGGGAAAAAAGATCAAGCTGAATGAAAATTTTCATAGCCGTGTTATTTGTAATGGCAAAGAAACTGGAAACAATGCACATGCCCAGTGATTGGGAAGAGTGATTTAAACATAATGCAATGTTTTTGCACCCTAACATGACAAAGATGAGAAGGTTGCTGAATTTGGAGTCTGAATGACTGAGTTCTTACTCCTGGCTCTGACAATTACTACTTGTGTAATTTCAGGAAAAACCATTTCGCCTCTTTGGGCCTCAGTTTTCTTATCTGTAAAATGGGAAGATTAAACCAGCTAATCCCTAAATGTCCTAAATCTTATGATCCTCAGTAATGCTGATTAGAGAGGACAGAATCAGAAATGCAATATATCCAGCGAATTTGAGCCTGGGATTGAGCCTGGGACTTAGGGAACATCCTTTGGCCAATAGAAATTCGACCTTTTCTGTAGTACTTCTAGAGAGTCATCTGGATTAGAGGCTGTATCTGGCCCATTACTGTAGGACAAGCCAGATTCTGGCCAGTCCCTTTGGTAGTTTAGGTTTGATATTAAGATAAAATGCAAAATTTGTAAGAAAAAAAAAAGAAAAAAGATCTGACAGCAAAAGGGGATTTAATTAGCCATAGTAGGGGGGAGGATATTTAGAGAGGAGACTGTTTTGATTCAGCTCAGCGCTGCTTCCCATCTCTTTGTTGTCAGTCAGCTGAAAGCCCAGTATCCGAAGGATGTATTCCTTGTGATATCTTGAGCATGGCTTCAGAAGCTTTAGAGGAGAAGAACCAGTCCAGCCCACAGGGCAGGGGCTTCCTCCTCCCAATCCCAGGATCTCTCTGCCAGTATGTGTCAAGGGTGGTCTTTGAGCCCAGGTCTCCCTGCCCCTTTAGTCAGTTCTCTCTCCATTGCACTCTAACAGCGAAACAAAATCCTCAAGGAAAAGTTATGCAGATGAGCAAGAGCTTGGAAAGGTATGTGAACGTGTTATTCAAATTATAGTGACATTGAATAATGACATCAAAGAGGAAGCGTGGCCATCTGCTTTGCCGCTGCCGCTTCCTATGGACCATGGGACTTTTCCATCTGATTTGCAGCTGAAACCTTTCATAGGGTTTTTTGTTTGTTTTTTCTTGGATAATCAAGGTTAAGTGACTTGTGTTATGTAGCTAGACTGAGGTCAGATTTGAACTCAGGTCCTCCTGACTTCAGGGCCGGTTCTGTATTCACTGCTCCACCTAGCTGACCCCTATAGGCTTTTTTTTTTATTAGAATGGAAGCTGCTCAAAAGCAGGGAGTATTTTTACTTTTGTAGTATTCTATTCCCAGCACTTAACACAGTGCTTTGTACACAGTAAATGTTTAATATATGCTTTATTCATTTATTCAAAATTAGCATGCTCATTTTCTTAACAAATTTCAAATAACTTGTGAGTTTATGATCTTATTAAGGGTCTTTTTTGTTCATTTGAATGCTTTTATTGATGGTTACTAAGTTTAGAATAAAACTTATTAAATATGAAAAAAGACTTTTTAGTATTAAGAGCTAGGATTTCATCCTCTTGTCAGTAATTTCACTTAGCTATTGTTAATAATAACAGTAATGATAGTAACAATGACAGCTGACATTTACAGGTGTCAGGTGTCTGGCACTGTGTTAAATACTTTATAATTATTATCTCATTTGATCCTCACAACAACCCTGGGAGAAGGGTGCTATTATTATGATTCCCATTTTACAGATGAAGAAACCGAGGCAGACAGGTTAAATGACTTGGCTGCAGTTACATAGCTAGTAAGTGACTCTGGCTGGATTTGACTCAAGTCTTCTAGACTCCAGGCCCACTGTGCCACCTAGCTGCCAGTGTATGGTGTTAGGAGAGAATGGGTTGGCTGTGTATTGTATCCCTGTTACCTAGCCAGTTTTCTTCCCTTGCCTCTTAGCAGCAGCTGCCTGGTACACAGTTAAACCACCAGGTGGCAGTAATAGCCACCAACCTGATCCTATTCATCGCAATCAGGCCCTGAAAAATTCCTTGTTTGTCATGGCAGGTATTACCAACTCCCAACACCACTAGGAGCTGGCAGGAAGACCCAAGCTCCTGTAGTTCTCAAGAGCTAGCAACCTTTACTTTTTAAGCTCTGCCTCTTTTGAGTAGCCTCTCTTGCCCTGCTATTCTAAAGGGTGTGGTTAGTGTGGATTTATCTATTCAGAATAGCTCCGAGCCGCTTCCAACAGGAAGCCAGGCCATAAATGAGCCCTAGTCATAAGACTGTTCTATAATGACATCTTTAACACAAACAAAAATAGATATGCTTAATTACGTACATGATTTTTAACTCTTTAGTATAGAATCAATCAAAGAAATGTAATGGGGTCTGACCAACACAGCTCCAGCCTCAATGAATAAATCAATAAACATTATTAATTCCCTGCCATATACCAGGTACTGTGCTAAGGGCTGAGGATACCAAAGGAGACAAAAGACAGTGCCTGCCTTCAAGGAGTTTATAATCTAATGGGGAGAATGGGCTTTTGAAAAAGAGAAATCTTTTTCTCCCCTACCACTCAGTTCTCCTCCTCCCCCATTGGGAATTTTTTCATTTTTCAGATGAAGTAAATGAGGCCTGTCCAGGGGATGTGACTTGCTTAAGGTCACACTGGTAGCTAGGGCAAGGCTCTGTTATTTTCAGGAAGCTGACCCCTCTGGCCAGCCTGACTGGGCAGCTTCTCCTCCCAGTTACCTTATTCCCCCAGGCACCAGAAAGGGGCTGAAGACAGTACACAGCTTGGTATCGGAAATCAATGTAATCTGGCTGGAACTAGAAGTTTGAAGGTTAGGGCCTACTGGAGACAGCCAGCTGAATGCAGTGTGCCAGCTTGGGAGGTGGGGTAGGAGTGGGAGGGGAGAGGATGGACTTTATTCTACTCTAAACTTGGACAGGCCTGAACAATAGAAATTATCTTTGTTATTTATCTCAGCTGCATACAAAACAGTAGTAGACTGGAGGCTTCCAGGCTCTCAGCTTCCCCCCACCCCAGTGGAAAAAAAAAATTGGGGCATGATCTTGGACAGGAGATGTTTCCTCCATTTTTGTCTAAAGGGAAAAAAGGAAATCTAGATTCTGTTGGGGACAAGATAAGGTAGCACCATTTCTGCCCAAGCCATTATTTGAAATCTTGACTGAAGAACTAGGCTATCTCTCTCCCCTTGCTGCCAAGAAGTAAGACTTCCTTTTTTATTAGAGCCATTTCTTGTGCTCTTCCGAAGCAGCCTTCCATTGTAATCAAGAAAGAGGGTCAAGCCAAACTATCTGTGTATGACCCATTTGGCATCCGTACTCCTCCACCCCCCTTCTCAACTGAGAGCAGGGAGAAATGTTTTCATCATCTGCCCTCTCGGAACAATGTCTATCATGGCCTTTGGTCAAAGTTCAGTTGCTTTTCGGGGTTGTTTTCAGTTATGTTTTTGTAGTTACTGTGTAGTACTGTGTCTACTGTCTTCCAACTACCTCACTTCCTATGAGCCTTCCCATGTTTTTCAGAATTTTTCAAATTTGTTCTTTATTAACTGCACATTAATATTCTAATACATCTATACATCACAGTTTATTTGCCCAATGTTGTTTCTGGCTTTTGCTACCACAAAATGCACTGCTATGAATATTTTGGTATGTATGGGACCTTTTGATCTCCTTGGGGTATAACAGTTTAGTATGAGTCATCTCTTCTTGCAAGGCGGTATGCTTCTCACTTAAGCGGGAGTTTAACAAACTAACATGACCAAACAGAAAATTAGGCTTTAATTAATTGAACTTTAAGTTGTCTTTAAATATTTTTAAAAATATGTTTGTTTTTTATTATTTGTTTAATACATGTTATGTGATTTTAATTTAGGAGAAGATCCTTCTGATAGTGGTTCTGAAACAGAGTCTGGTGAGTTTCAAATTATACTTATGGGAAAAAAACCATCAACAATAAATTATTCTTAATTAGTTAAATGACTTAAATGACGATAGATCTTTAGAGACCCAGGGATCCTTGGTTATCTGCCTCTCGTAGGTGGTTGTGCCTGTCACTTAATTCTTAAAAGTCTGTTGGGCGCCATTCTTTTCTGATTATTCAAAATAAGTGGACATGCCATCTTTTTTTAAACCAAAGTCATGCCCAGGGGGCTCTAACAATCAGGAGATTATGGTCCCGGGCACTTTGATAGGTGGGAAGGACCTTAGTGTAGGGAAGTCCCTCCAGGGGCTCCCAAGGCAGATAGGTTTGTAATTGGCAAATGAAAGTGGCAAAACAGGATGATGTGATGAAGAATGATAGGAAGTGGTTGCTATGGAAACAGGTAAACCTCTGTTTTTATTGGCCTGTGTTTACAGCAGCCCCTGTTTGAGTTCATGCTTGGTGTCATTCTGAAACTAATTAGGATGTTTTCCTTTTATAGAGAGTGAAGAGTCACAGCTGGAAATAGGAAAGTCAAGTGAGTGCACTGTCTTTTGCTTTTTATTTTTTTTCACTGTTAAAAATAAGTAGAAACATTGAGAATCTTCAAGCTTAAGGTTTTCTGGTTCACCTTTCATTATACCAGCTTAAACCGACATTTTGAATATTTTTAATAAAGCAAATTACTTTTAAAAATTGGAACTGTTATGTTTGGAGGTACCGTGTCACTCAGTAAACTCCAGCTGTTCCCATTTACCTCTAGAATAAAATAAAAACTCCTCCGTTTGGCATTTAAAGCCACAACCTTTTCAGCTGTATTGTACTTTATCCCCTTCTTGCCCTCCCTAGTCTGTCATATTGACATTCCCTTCTTTCCTCCATGTGTTTGCTTTGGCAGGCTCCCATGCCTGGACTGACCTCCTTCCTTCTGTTCTCTGGCCTCATTTCCTTGGGTCACCTCCGACATGATGCCTTCCTTGACCCCCAGCTGCTAGTACCTCCCCACACCAAATTACCTTCCATTTCTTTTTTTTTTTTTTCAACAAAATTCAGTTAACATTTATTAAGCACCTAGGTGTTAGGAATTTTCTTTTAATGGGAAAAAAGTCAAACCTTGTCCCAAGGAGGTTATATTCTGCTAGGATCTGAAATGTACACACAGATGAATAGAGGATAAGGTAAAATGTGGTAAGGACAAGGAAAGACGGAGAAAAATGCTCTAAGAAATTTTTTTTGTTATTCTTTTTAAATTTTTTTTGTTTTTTAATTAATTGATTTTTATTTTCAATAGTCATTTCCACAAGATTTTGAGTTCCAAATTTTCTCCCCTTGTCTCGCCTCTCCCCACTCCAAGACAGCATGCATTCTGAATACTCCTTCCCCTAATCTGCCCTCCCTTCTATCACCATCCTTTCTGTTTTCCTGTAGGGCACTTACATTTATTTTGTATAGAATTTATATACATTTATTTTGTCTCCCCTGAGAGAGTGGACTCTTCCTTGAGAAGCCTCTTCTTTTTATATTCCCATTGCCTAATACAGCACTTGGCACATAGTAGGTGCTTAATAAATGCTTATTGATTGATTAGAACACATGGATTGTGTTAACAGTACTAGTACTAGCTACTATTAGTAGCAATCTGCTTCCTTAACTGACAGGCAGTGCAGTGTAATGGCTAGAGTAATGGACTCAGAGTTAGGAAGATCTGGTTTCACATCCGCCATATTCACCAGCTCTATGTCCTTGAGTCTCAGTGTCCATAGTTGTAGAAGGATAGTAATCATTATTGCCATAGCCACTTCTTAGCATTTGGGGGATGCCCAAGTAAGATTATGAATGTATAACACCCTGCAAACTTGAAGGTACAGTACAAATTTCAGTAATGGATATAGAGGCAACATTTCAATTTCCTGATTCTATGCAAGTCTTAGTGTATAGAGTCAGGAAGACCTTGCTTCATATCCCACCTGTAATAACACTTAATGGACTTGGGATCCCAGGAAAGCCAGACCTTTCAGTGACTCTAAGACAGTTAGTTACTAACCAGGGGTGGATCTACATAGGAGGAGGGAGTTTCCACACTGAGAGTACCCTAGGTTAGTGAAATCAAAAGGCCAAACAGCACCCTCCAAATCCTCCTAAAATGGGGATAGTGTACCTGCAATGTAAAACCAATCTCCCAGGACTTCCTGGGAAGCTGTCATGAGATGATATTTGTAAAGGTCTTTACCAACTTTAGAGGGCTTTAGAAATGGCAGTTTGTGTCTGAGGCTGGATTTGAACTTGGGTCTTCCTGATTCCAGGCCCAGCAGTCTAGCCCCTGGGCTTCTCAGCTGCCATTTTTACCCAATGTGTTGTGATATTGGCTGCCAGTGGGCCACACGCCCATAGTAAATGCTTGTTAGATTGGGTTGAACTGGATTGAATGTCTTTTGTCATCAGGAATCTAGCCAGGGTTTGGGCCAGTATAGGAAATGCAATGGGAGAAGTTAGAAGCATGGGGCAGGAGAGATTGCTACTCTCAGGAGGCTAGAAAGGACGTTGGTTAGGACTTGTTGCTTCTATTAGGAGTAGTCAGTCAGTCTCCTTGTGGGATGGGCCAAGGCGTGCGAGCAAAGGGGCCAGGCAGAAGGACTGAACAATGTAGCAGTCCCAGGATGGTGCCCTGGGATTGGCAATGCACTTACTGCTTCTGAGGGCCCTTATCTTAGAAAGCACAGACCTACTCACGTGGCTCCATCTCTCTCTGGCATGCTGGTTGTTAAATGGCTCTTGGCCCTTTATGGCAGACAGCCTCTACGGAGCTAGAGAATCAGCCTCCTTCAGAAGCTCATTAAAACACTTTGCCCGTAATAAACACTCAGGAAATAGACACTGAGATGTTTGTTCCCTGTTCTTCTGACCTGAATGAGGACCCCACAGAGATGCTCAGAACTGTTAGGCTGGTTCGCTGGGGGGAGGTACTTGTCTTCAACCTGAGATGTTTCTTCCTGGATGCCCTCTATCGCAGGCCTGAGGCCAGTGTCCTGACCTATCATCCAGGGAGGGGAAGGGAAGGGAAGAAAGATTTTTTTTTTGGTTAGGCAATGGGCTTAAGTGACTTGCCCAGGGTCACACAGCTAGTAAGTGTTATGTATCTGAGGCCGGATTTGAACTCAGGTCCTCCTGAATCCAGGACTGGTGCTCTATCCACTGTACCACCTAGCTGCCTCCGGGAAGAGAGATTTTTAAAGCACCTACTATGTGCCAGTCTTTGTGCTAAGCTCTTTACAAATATTATCGCATTTGATCCTTACAACATCCAAGGGAGGGAGGTGCTATTATTGTTCCCATTTTACAGTTGAGGAAACTGAGGCAAACGGTGACTTGCCTATTAATGTCTGAAGCTAGATTTTAACTCAGGTCTTCCTGACTCCCCGTCTGGTGCTCTACCCACTTCACTACATACCTACCCATAAACACAGTATATAAATTATGCACAAATACAGTAATCCTTAAACAACGTTCTCTCGACTCTACCATCCCCTCAAGCTATCATCCTATATCTCTCCTCGGTTGGAATCCTAGAAAACAGCTGTCCATGTTGGTTGCCACCTCTTCTTGTATTCAATCCTTTGCAAACTGGCTTCTAACCTCTTCTGACCTCATTACTTGACTGAAATGGCCTTCTCCATAGTTACCAGTGATCTCTTATTAACTCTCAAAACTGATGGTCTTTTCTTAAGTCCTTATCTTTCTTAACTGATGTACCAGCACCTGGCCCATAGGAGGGTCTTAATAAATGCTGGTTGGCTTGGACTGAAGGACTGAATTGAATGTCCTCGTTTAGAAGTAGCCGTCATAGTGCAGGGACCCAGAGATCAAGGGAACTGATAGGCAAGGTTCCCAAGAAGTCTGGTTGAAAGCAGAGAACAGTTAAGGTCATGTTAAGGTAAAACAGATGGGCTTCCACCCAACCATTGTTGACTCAATAGCTATTGGGAAGGAGGTAAAGCTGAAGCAAGATAATCCATTCCTTTGCTATAAATGATCTTGGCTTTGACACTGTTTAGCCTAGATAAGCCAGACACCACAACTACAGTCCTGCCCTGCCATTGTGTCTGTCTGTCCCAAGATCCCCTGGGCCTTACTGTCCATCTGACCTCCTCTATGCTGGGGGTCCATGGACAGAGAGTGTCTGTGGATAGATGTCAGAGAATCTGGGGGAAAAAATCCATCTTTATTTGCACATATCTCTAAGGGAAATTGAACTTGCGCTTCCATTATGAATGAAAGCTGAGAAGGGGCCCTTGGGGTCTCTGGACTGCCAAGGACAAGTCAGTGACACAAGTTGAAGAACAACTCCCAGACCTCCCGCCCTGCTAACTCTGCCCAAGCCTCCTGGACCTTGCCATTTGCCCCCTCCTCCTGCCCTGCCACAGAGATCTCTTGTATAGGTCGTCTCTCCCAGTTTAGAGTGAACTTCCAGAAAGCAGAAATGGCCTAATTTGACTAATTAGATCCCTAGCTAGTTTTAGCACAGTGCTTGGCACATGGTAATTAGCACTTAGTAAGTGCTTTCTCATTCATTTTTCATTTGCTCCTAATCTGTACAGCTCCTGTGACCCAGCCCAGGGCTGCTGTGCCTGGTTGGGATTGGCGGTTGTCCTTTATTCTTGAAGAGGACCAAAATGACATCACTATGTTAGAGTCAAGTTACAATGTGTCTGACTGTGGCTGATCAGACCAATACACGCTTGGAATGCTCTGCCGCAGGCCAGACACAAATAGTCCATGTGAACATTTGGGGCGGATTCTCTACATCTGCACATCTCGCATTTCTTTTGAGCTACTTCAATTCTGCTTTGCTCGTAGAGCACAGTACCTTCTCTGATGAGGGCACGATGCCATGCTGGGCCGTCCTGTACCAGTGTCTCCCATGTCACACAATACATTCCAGAGTTCTTAAGAGAGACCCTGAGAGTGTGCTTGTATCGCTTCTTTTGACCACTATGGGGGCGCTTGCCCTCTGTGAGTTCTCCATGAAAGTCTTTTTCAGCATGCATACGTTTGGCCTTCTAACCATGTGGCCAGTCCATCGGAGTTGCGCTCTCTGTGATAGTTTGAATGCTTGGAGTTTAGTTGCCTGGTTTGGATTCACTGGCCTCAGTGATGCATGCTGGGCTCAGGCATCGGGGTTTGACTGCTGGTTTGTTCTCTGCAGGTGAGGAGCAGACTGAGTCTTCTGCTGAAGAATCTTCATTCTCCCAAGGTAAAATAAAGCCCCTGTTCTCTCCCTCTCTGCCCACGAGGGACCTTCTCCTTTAGTAGGCTCTGAGACAGAACTTGTTAGGATGAGAGTGAACAAGGAACCAGACAGAAATAGTAGGGAGGTAGTGTCATTGATGAAAATGGCTTTTGAAATGGGGAAAGGAAATCCTGGGCTGCAGAATGGGTCCCCATCTCACTCAGTCAGTCAACAAGTATGCCAGGCACTGTGCTAAACACTAGGAATACAAAAAAAAACCGAAAGATATTCCCTGCCCTCGAGGAGCCCTCAGGCTAATGGAGGAGACAGCCTGCAAATGACTGTACCAAAAAGACAGGTGCAGGATAAATTGGGGGTAATCTTAGGGAAGGAATGGAGATGAAGAAGACCTGGGAAAGGCTTCCTATAGAAGGTGGGAATTTGGTACTTGAAAGAAGCCAGGGAAGTTGGCAGGCAGAGACAAGGAGGGAAAGCGTTCCAGGGATGGGGGCTGGCCAGTCAGGAGAGGCAGTGTCAGGCTGGAGGAACAGCTGTGAGGCTGGCGTTACGGGATCCAAGCGTCTCCCTAATGAGGGGGTTGTAACCTCTTGAGCCTCAGTTTCCTGATTTGTGAAACGAGGGGATTGGAGTAGATGGTTTTTAGGACGCATTCAGCTCTCAATCTGTTACTCTGATTCTGAAGAAAGGAGGAAAAATCTTCTCAAGGTGAAATATGCCTTTAAAAAAATGGAGCTTATTAAAGAAAACTAACATAAGGGGGCAGAGACTGTGGGGTCAGAAGACCTGGCTTCTAACACTCATATTGCTGTTTGCTAATTGTGTGGCCTCCCACTTCTTTGGGCCTCAGTTTCCCTGTTTGTAAAATGAGAGCTCAGTGAGGTTCCTTCCAGCTCTGCATCTCTGATCCCGATCTCCCCAAATGTGGACCATGTGGCCTGCTTGTCTCTAGATCACAGGGTTATGCTGTGGGGATTCCAAGGAGAATGTATGTGGGAAAGTATGTGATGAGGCAGTGTGGGCAGACAAGAAGCATTTATTAAACACCTACTATGTGCCAGGCATTGGGCTAAGCATAGGGGATACAAATAAGGCAAAAATAGATAGTCCCTGCCCTCAAGGAGGGAGGAGGGTGTGTGACCGCATCCAGAAGGGTGTCGAAAAGCTGGGGGTCACGTACCTTTGAGGGGCTACCCAAGAGTGAGGGTCCAGAAAACCAGACTGAAGGTTGCCTGGCCTCTAGGAAGAACGCATCCCATGCCAGAAGGCGCCAGCGTGGCAGAAGCTATCCCAGGGAACGGAGGCACTGAGGGAAATTCCAGGCTGGGTGGCAGCCAAGGCCTGGGGGCAAGGTCTGGGGAATCATAAGCAGAGCTGGGAGATGGAAGAAGTGAAGGCAGTGTGGGGCAATGGAAGGAACCATTTGCAGTCAGGACCTGGGTTCTAAGGCTGGCTTTGTCCCTTACCTGTGTGACCTTGGACAGTCACTTCATCTCTTGGCCTCAGTTTTCTTTTCTGTAAAATGGGATTGGACTAGACCTTTAAGGTCTCTTTTAGTTCTATAATTTAATGGTTTTAAAAAAAAATTTGTAAGGCATTCGGGGTTAAGTGACTTGTCCAGAGTCACACAGCTAGTAAGTGTCAAGTGTTTGAAGCCGGATTTGAACTCAGGTCCTTCTGACTCCCGGGCCAGTGCTCTATCCACTGCACAACTTAGCCATCCTATAATCTATAGTTTTACAGTGCTTTGTAATCTATAAATTGCTGTAAAATATATAAGATATTATTAAAAAGCAACCATTTTGAAAAGTATACCTTAACTTATGTTCATGGTTGTGATGCAGACGTTTTTTATTTTTTGACCCAGACCTGTGACTTTATTCCTTTAGGGAACTCCAGGTACGGAAACTCCCTTCACCGATGTAGGGCACCTCATAATGCAGCCTTAGGGGATGGCTTGGGTCACTGAAATAACTTGTCCAGGGTCACATAGCTGGCATGTGGTAAGGCTTGAGCCCAGATCTTCCTGGCTTGAGGTTCCACTATGTTGCCTGAGATACAGAATGAAATTCATAAAAATGGTTTTCTATCATTTGAGTGGCTTGGATGCCTCCCTGATGCTGACACCCATGCCTTAGTCTGCTGAGGCCGTTACACTCTGAGTATCAGAGAGTCTACAAAAACCCTTGTTTCACATTTACGCAGGATGTTCCTTTGCAGTGGAAGACCTGATGAAGGAAGCATTCCAGGCTCCTTTCCCATCAGGTACGGCCTTGTCTCGTCTTGACAACGTATTCGTTTCACAGAAGTTGATAACATTCCTAGAAAGTAAGCAAGATTTTCTCTCCGTTTTTTAGAGTTTGGCTGTCCTCGCGCTCCGTGTGAACACTGCGTCACTGAAAATGTAAGTGGACTCAGGATAAAAGGGGCTTTTTTTTTTTTTTTTTTACAAAGAGCCTCAACCAGTTATTGATCCCTGTTTGTGTTTATCTTTTTATCTTTAGAAGCAGAATGAGCAGGTGATGCCCAGGCTGCTTTCCAGGGGACAATTTCTGTAAGTGATCCTGAACATAATAGTAGGGCAGCTTCACCTTAGTTAGGGCTTTTTAATCCCTATCCCAAATCAGAGAGTCTGCGGTAACTCATTTCCAAGTTGTTATGAGGCCTTGCTGTGCTGTTGTGTGTGAAGGCAAATTTTATTTGAGGGTGGGCATTGGGCTGTCCCCTCTCCCTCCTTGTTTCTGCTTTTGGAAATCCAAGCCCACTTTCAAAGGCTGGCCCAAATGCCCCCTTCCTCCTGAAGTCTTCCCTGATCCCTCTGGTCTGAAGCGAGCTTTCCTTCCTGGTAGCCCATAGCCCTTTGGGGCAGCCGTTTCTCTATTCCAATTTATTCACATCCTTTTCTCATTCAAGTCTGGTCCGCTTGCTAATTACTCAACAGATGGATATTTACTTTGTTATTATATGCCTGCTTGTGAGGCGGCATGGTGGTGCAGGAAACAGAGAGCTCGGTGCCTTGGAAGCAGTGCCATCCCTGTTAGAATCTAGGTCCTGCCTGCCTCTGACACATACTGGCTGTGTGACCCTAGACGTGGCCCTGAGCCCCAAGCCTCTCTCTAAGACCAGAAGGGACAGAAGAGCTGCTCATCTGTATCACCCTGGCAGGGCTTGGTTCTTAACTTGGAGTCCGTGGTGTCTGTGTGACTGTGCATGTGTGTGCATATGTGTGCGTGCATGTACATGTATGCATATATATGGGTATGCATGTGTATGTGTATCTGTATGCACATATGCACATGTATTCTCTTTTGTGTATTTGTGTGTGCACATGTCGGTGTGAGTGCGTGTTAATGTGCATGTGTGCACCTGTGTATTTGTATGTGCATATGCACATGTTTTATTGTATTATGTGCATCTGCATGTTTCTAATGGCACACACAGCCCATACATGATCACAGTGTGTATTTGTGCATGTATGTACAGGTTTGCAATGTATGGATGTGCATGTGTCCGTGTCTGTGTGTACACATGCACATATGTTTTGTGCGTATTCGTGTGTGCATGTGCGGGTGTACTTATGCACACGTGCGCACAATTGTGTTGCATACATGTTCTTGTGCACGCGTGTGTATTTGCATGTGCATGTGTGCATAATGTAGGTATGCATGTGCATGTGCACAGTGGTCTACGTGCACATCTACACACATGTGGATGCATGCCTATTGTGTGTATTTATATGTGCATATATATGTGCACACATGTGCATTTATTTTTATTTTTTTATTATTTTTGTTTTTTGGTTTTTTTTGGTAAGGCAGTTGGGGTTAAGTGACTTGCCCAAGGTCACACAGCTAGTATGTGTCAAGTGTTTGGTCTGAGGCTGGATTTGAACTCAGGTCCTCCTGACTTCAGGGCCAGTGCTCTATCCACTGTGCCACCTAGATGCCCCCATACATGTGCATTTAAAAGAACTGTTTCAGTGCAATTGCTTTCCTCTGTGACTCTCTGTTTTTTATTTTCTCTGTCTAGAAATACTATTCTGAGAAGGGGTCCATTGGCCTCGCCATGCTGTCACAAGGGTCCATGAGACAAAGAAAGCTTAAGAACTTCAGAAGTAGAGGGAGTTTCCACGCTGACCACATTTTAGGTCCAGATCCCACTCATTCCCCCCCAATTATCTGTTTCTACTGCTAGACTGTCAGCTCTATGAGGACAGGGACCAAGACTTCATTGTTTCGGTACCTCTCTCAACGGCTAGCATGTGCATTGAACATAATATAGGCACTTTGTCTGTGATTATCTCCTGTTTCTCTTGGTTATAGTCTAGTGGTTTGCTTGTAGTCTTCTCCATTAGACCATGGGCTCCTCAAGGGCAATGTTTTTCTTTGCATCTCCATCACTCAACACATCGTAAGCACTTAATAAATGCTTATTGATTGACTGGCTCACTTTTTGGGGTGTGCAGATCATGATTTCATTGATGTAAAGAGCTCCCAGCGAAGAAACTCCCTTAACCAGTGTATATCAGCCTTGGTTGGATGGAGCGTTGCCTGGAGCTGCTCAGAGGTTGGGCTTCAGGTCACACAGCTCCGTATTTCAGAGGGAGGACTTGAACCCAGGTCTTTCTGACTTTGAGGGTGGCTCTTCTCTACATTGTACTGCCTCCACTAGGCACTTTGAAATGGTTATTACAGAATGGGGGAAGGAGAGAATGAGTTCAAATGAGACCATTCTTTCTCTTAGTGTTTTTGAAATGATGTTTTAAGTCATCATCTCATGAATAATAGGGACACTGTTTTAAACTCAAGTCACTAGTAACCTAAAACGTCTCATGCAGGTTGAAGGTAGACTGTGAAGGAACATACCAGTGTGCCCGGACAGGCCTGATTTTTGAAGTCAACAAGAAGACCGACATCAAGTATTCTGTTTTGTCCTGGAGCAAGTACGCTGACTTGGTGGTTAAGCCCTGGATTGTTGGCGGGCCCTTGTTTGACGTGAAATGTGACCCGGCCATTCTCGTCTCCATCCAGTTTCCACATTCCCTTTGCTTGGGCCGTAAGTGTCCTTCAGCCTCCTCTGCCAGCTTAAAGAGTGCTTGTTTCTGGGGTAGACCAGCAGCCCAGTAATCGTCTCTGTGCACGTCTTTACAGACCATGAATCCTTGATGACGTTCAAAGTGTTCCACATCACAAAGTCTGGTCCCGCTCTCGAATCCACCGTAGATCACTCCAACACCCACGTCAAATGGCACGTGAGCTCCCTTTCTCCAGTGGGGCCGGTCATTCAAACCCAGGAAACTGTGCAACATCACGGGGCAGTGATTCTATACAAAGTTATTGACAGCCATCCATCCCTGTCCTTTCGCGTTTACGTGGCCACGAATAATGACTCCTTCATCAGGGTAAGGCCATTCAGATTTCAGCTCTCCTTGGCATTCATGGGCCTAGTTCAGCTTTTCGATGCTCCTGTAAAGTTCAGCTTTATTGAGTTGGGGCTCCTAAAACCAAACCTCCAGGGGGAAGAGGATGAGGGCCCGAGTACAGAGCCCTTAACTCCTTGGGGAAGCAGAGTTTGTTCATTCAGGTGAATCTCCTTGGAAAAGAATGTGGGCAATTCAGTGGTGGAGGAAAAGACCTTTTTTCCCAAGCCTGGGCCAGTTTCATGAGGTCAGAGTCTGGGCGTGAAAAGGCATTCTGAGCCAAGTGCTCTCTAGGTATAGGTCCAGGGTTGGAGTTTATTGAGATTGAATCAGTGAGGAAGATAGCAAAAAAAAAAAAATGCAAACCCAAACCCGAACTCTTTTACTAGATAAACAGCAACACGGAGTTATCCACACACTGAACAAATACATGGTGCGTCGGTGAGTGGAGCAGGCTGTAGGTCTCTGAAGAACAGAAGCCTGGTCTGCTGCTGCCTGTATCTCCTTTCTAGGTCTCTCTAGCCGTGATAGGAGCTATGCATCCACCATGAATTTCTAACAGTGCCATGCAGTCTAAGCGAGTCACATAAGGCCCGAGAAGAATATTCGGTGCTCACTGCAACAGGCCTATTTCTGACATCACACCAGGTCATCATCTGTACAAAGCGTACCTAAAAAGGCAGATTGAAGCTTTCTGGCCCTAGCCTGGGCCCCAGGTAACAGTTCAGTCTAAGGACCTCTAGGATAGCCCTGAGTCAACTCTCAGAAGGCATTTTCCCAGGAGTTCTTTGAATAGAGATTTTCCTAGGGATAGGCTAAACGTTCTGCACTTACTAGTCTCCTCCTCCTCCTTCTTTTTCTCCTCTTCCTTTCTCCTCCCCCTCTTCTCCCCTCCCTGCTTCTCTTCCATGGCAGTAGCAGGCAGCATATTTTGAAGGGATGCCTGTCATGTGCTACCCTACAAGGCAGGGCTTGGTGTAGAGAACAAACAGGCATTCTGCAGGGTGCTTCCAGGGTGCAGGGTGAAGGGAAACCCACAAGTCAGTGACAGGCTGGGTTTTGTCTATAACTTCAAGCCAAGACAAGGAGAAGCATTGGTTGACCTACATGTGGCCAAATGGTGCGGTGGTACTTGTCATCAGGGAGACCTGAATTCAAATCCACCTCAGATACTTGCATCCTCAGTTTCCTCATCTATAAAATAAGGGTAGTAATCTCACCTGCCTCACAAGGTTGTGGTAAGGATCAAATGAGCTAATGTGTAAAGTGCTTTTAAAACCTTGAAACACTCCACAAATATTGGCTGTTATTATGCTGAGGGAAACTAGTTGGTGCAGTGGATAGAGTACTGGGCTGGGAATCAGGAAGACTCATCTTCCTGAGTTCAAATCCAGCCTCAAACATTTACTAGCTGTGTGACCCTGGGCAAATCACTTAACCTCAGGTTTCTTATCTATAAAATGAACTGGAGAAGGAAATGGCAAAGCACCTCATTATCTTTGCCAAGAAGACCCCAAATAGGGCCACAAAGAGTCAGACACAATTGAAAAATGACTCAACAACAATTATTGTTGTGAAGGGATCCTCTATGGGGCAGGTAGGCTTCTGAGTACAAGCCATTTCTTGTACTCAGAAATTAAACATAGTTTATTAATATTAACTTAAAAAGCAGTCATACTGGGTTCACGAGGTATCAAACAGTGGGTTTGGGGACAGTTTGGTGTATTCCAGGGATGGGAGGCAGACTTTCTAATCGTTTATTATTGGGTCCCAGAGTCTGATACAGGACAGACTGTCTTTTTGCCGTCCTTGAACAAGGACTTGGGCAATAGGAAAACAAACACAAAGCTTAGACGTGAGATTGCCCATCTCACTTCAGTTCACACCGAGTTGGAGGCTTCTTCTAAACTGGCTTATATCAAGAAAGGGAAGATGTGGGCCTTCTTCTCTGTACCACCTCAGCAGGGGGAGTGAGCCCACTATAGAGCTGCCTATTGGGAGCACTGTGGAACAGGGCCTCCTTCCGGACTGGAATTGACTGTTAGCCTTGTTGGTGCTATTCTGGTAGTGGGTACATATATGAGGAGAATGGAAACAGAAAAGATGAGGTACAGCATCCCATAAATGATTCACTGCAGTCAGTATTTATTGAAAGCTGCCTGCGTGGGAATGCACTGTGCCAGGCTCTTACTCAGGTCAGTTCAACAGATTTTGTTTTTTTTCTGTTTTAGTTCTGAATATATTCTTTCCTTTTCTCTCCCTGTTAGGGCCATCCCTTATAATAAAGATTTTAAAAAATAGGAAAAAAAAAAAGACAGTTCAGCAACACCAATCAATAGTTCAGTTTTGGGTGCCTGGAACCTGAGCAGCTCTATAGCAGATTATGTTGTTGTCAATGGCATCATATTTGAGAGAATATGTATCTTACACCCCCAAATTCCTTCGTGAACCCGTATAAAGTGGAGGAGGGAGGGAGGCATGTTTGCTCAGCTCCTTCTCAGGCCTCGGTTCCTTATTCTCATTACAAACATTCAGTGTCATTTGATTTATTCTTTTCATTTACATGATTCTAGTCTCATTGTTTTTTCTGATTCTGCTCACCTCGCTTTGTCTTAGTTCATACAAATCTCCCTATGCTTCTCTGAATTCTTCTTATTGTTTCTTTTTTGAAATAGATTTTTATTCCTATCTTTTGCTTTTGCATCACGTAAGATTTCCCTTGGTTCACAGTGAACCATCGCTTTAAAACAACAACAACAACAACAAAAAAAAGTTAAGAAGAGGGAAAAGCGATTCAGCAAAACTGATCAACACTATTGAAAGAAACCTGGTGGTAGATGCAATGCCTTGTACCCACGGGCCCCCAGGTTCTGCGGAGGAGTCAGGGGAGGCGTGTTCTCTCTGGGGCCAGCGATGTTCTTTATATTTCCCCAACATTCAGTTTCGATGGTTTTGTGATTCCTTTTCTTTCTGTTTACATTGTTGTAGTCATTGTGAATCTCCTTTTCCTGGCTCTGTTGTCACTTTGTATCAGTTCATTTAAGTCTTTCCATGTTTCTTTGTATTCATCACATCTGTCATTTCTTAGAGCACAAGAAGGTCCCATTGCATTCATTCCTCATCCTTGGGGTACCCATTCACCAATCAGTGGCTGTCTACTTTGTTTCCAGTTCTTTGCCTCTGCAGAAAGTGTTGCTAGGAATATCTTGTTATATGTGGGGACTTTGCTTTCTGTTTTTAATCTAGAAGTCTCTGCCTAGCAGTGGGAGCTCTCAGTTGAAAGGGTATGGACATTATATATATATATAAAGCATAATTCTAAATTGTTTGCAAAATGGCGGGCCTATTCTTGGTCCCTACAAGGGCCTTCCTTTCCACAGCTTCTCCAGCATTGACCCTTTCCATCCTTTGTTCTCTTTGCTGGTTCAAAGTGTGAAATGCCAACAGACATTTATTAAATACCCCCTGTGTGCCAGGCCATGAGGCATATACCCTGTCCATCACTTAACCTTGATGCATATGCAGTTTTTGTCTTTTTAACTTCTAAATCACAATGTATTGAAAACCAAATTTCCTTTTTGTGACATCTGAGGCGAGGGCAGGAAATAGTGATTTTACTTAAAAATAAAACAGAACAAAAACCAAAACCAGGTGATTTTAGGCTCCAGATGAGGCTCCACCTTTCTGACCCAGTCAGCAGTTAAAAATAATTTTTAAAATTTGTCAGATTATAAGTTTTTTAAAAAGCCCTACAAAACCATTAAAAGCTCAAGAGTTTGAAGGACATGGGGAATCATATGCATTAATGAAACATCTGAATTATAGAAGTTTTTTCTTAAAATTGTGACTTTGGGCACAGTGTAATTATAAAGGTCATGTTTGTCTATGAAGGAGAGGAACAACTTCTTTCCTTTGCAAAGGGCAGGGGAGATAGGGTGTGGGGCGTTGCATATTCTGACAAACTCTGTACCATCAACTGGTGTTGCGAATCCGTATTTTTACTCTAATATTCTTTATTTTTTTTAATCTAACAGTAATGGTAATAGCTAGTTATTGTGCTTGAAAGTTTGCAAATCACGTCACAAATATCATCTCATTTGATCCTCGCAACAACCCTGGGAGGTTTTTATTTTTTTTACAGTTGAGGAAACTGAGGCAGACATAAGTGAAGTGGGGAAGAGAAGAGGAGGAATATATTTGAAAATGAGGATGATATGAAAACAAAAAGTTAGCAATGACAGTTTTAAAAAGAAAATAAATTAGCACGTGTTTATTAAAAATAGAACCAAAAAAAGGGCATAGTTCTGTTATTTTCACGTGCATATAGTCCTTGGGATTCACCACTCCCAAGTGTTTCTTTGCTGACCAGGTAAGCTGCTTTCTCAGATGAACTCCTCCTGCTTGAGCCTGCCGGGCAGGACTCTCGTGTTTGGTTTTCTTCTGCCTTTCTTGATATCTCTTGGCCTTAGCAGGTGTAGACCCTGGTAAATGCTAGGTCACCCCCCTGACTCATTATAATTAGGCCTAGCCATTAGCATATAAATGGTTAATGTGCTGTAAAACTTTTAAGAACTTTTCTTTCCCTTTTAAATCAGGTTAAGCAAACTCTGCCTTCTTATTTCCATAGTGATTTACTCTGGGAATCTTTCCTCTCTGGTAACATGACTGTATACTGCAAACCTTCCTAGGTGGAATTATCACAAATTCTGAATTTGTGACTTTGGGATTAATAAGGTGTTCCCCTAATTATTAACTAAGAAAAACAAAGGAAATTAGTTTTTAAAAACCAGCCAAAGGAAGCTTTGTTGAAGTTGAGGTAAGGAATAGAGGCCCCATGACGGGTCTGATTTTTTAAAGAAAGAAAATACACTGAGGAAGGAAGTGTCTTTCATCTGTTATTTTTAGGGTGTGTGGGTTTTGCGCCCCTTTCTTCCTAGGGTGACTTTTCCTGTTTGGCAGAGAGAGAAAGATAGCCCTGAGCTCTGCACTCAGGAAACCTGGCCGGGTGCTAGTTCTGGCTCCATAGCTGCCCTGCTGTGACCTTGAATCACTTCCTCACTTGTAGTCTTGGAATAATACTCTCATCCACCCCCCCACCCCCCACCCCAGATGGGCAGCTAGGTGATGCCGTAAATAGAGCACCTGCTCTGGAGTCAGAAAGACCTGAGTTCAGATATGACCTCAGACACTTACTAGCTGTGTGACCCAGGGCAAGTCACTTAACTCTGTTTGCCTCTGTTTCCTCATCTATAAAATGAGCTAGAGAAGGAAATGACAAACTCCTTCATTATCTTTGCCAAGAAAACCCAAAATGGGGTCACAGAGTCAGGCATGACTGAACTGACTGAGCAACAGCAGCCCTTCTGCTAGGTATGGCAGGAAAACAAAACAGGAGATCAATTTCTGAGTAGAAACAGGCCCCAGAAATAAAAGTAATAGAATTATTCTGTCTGGCACCTGCCATCCTGAGAGTCCGAAATACTATATAAATAAACCTTAATTGGACTGAGAAGCAATATGACCTAGGAGATAGAGAGGTAACCTGGCAAGGCCCAAATGGAAATCCTGCCCCTGACCCATCCTGGGCGAGTAAGCCCTGTAGTGTGTCAGGGTCTACTTCTAAGATGATAAATTGCAGAGATTGTACTGGTCTGCACTGGGGATCGAGGATTAAATCACAATTCTAAACAAATCAGAATGAACCCACCCAATGCTCAATTCACTCCATATTCTAGGGAATGAAAAGCTTTCGAAATACGAAACCTAGGGAAAGAAATCAAAGCCATGGGGGATAGGATAAAGGACTGAGCCTTCCTTCCGCCTGTCTGCTCTAGCGCTCTCCCAAAGATAATTTGAGCAAGCCAAAGATGAGTTTCCATCCTGATACTTTTATCTCATTACAGAAAGCCATTGTATTGTATTGTATAACTTTGTATTGTATTGTATAACATTGTATTGTATAACTTCATCCATTGTAGTCCAGAGAACGATAGATAGCAGGAATCCGAGCAGAATGGCTCCTTGCCTGCCCTTGGAGCATTTCTCTCTAAAGTCTACTGAAAAAAAAAAAAGAATGGGTAAGATCATGATAGCGATAACATGATGACAATAGCGACCATGTTAGCAGAATTCTTTCCTGCTCACTCAAGGACACCTACTAATGGCTCTAGTCTCTGCTTGAGGGTTCAAGGAGCTTCAGAGGCTCCAGGCCAATTCCCCAGGGAGATCCTGCTTCTTTTTCCTGAGTTCTGGGTCAGTTCCAGCAGGAAAGGCCGATAAGAAGCAGGCTGGTGGGAACAGATGCTCATTGGCTTTGCTCTCCCCTTGGACGTTCTTTCATGGTTGTCTCTGATGAATTCCAGGTTAATTACTGATTTTACCTTTAGGATATTGCCAAAGCTGTCAAACACTCTTCCAAGAAGTTCATGAAGATTGACAAGCCTCCCGTGTGCCTGAAACTACTGGAGAATGGGAAGCGATACCGCCTGGTCAGTGAGCCAGAAGCCGAGATCACCCCAGAGGTTGGTGGCGCTTTTGTGTTCCAGAAAGCATCTGAAATGAGCAATCTGAATGGGTCACTTTGGGGTCTAGCATATGACTGGTCTTTCACGTGATAATCATTTAAGATCAATTGAGCCCCGATAAGGGCCAAAAACCTGAATTAATCTTTTCTGAGTGAACTAAAAATGCCCCTTCCTGTGTCAGCAACTGCAGGACCAGATGAAACTCACCAGCATTCTTCCTCTTTGTGATCACTAAGGACAGGATACCTGGGACCAGACACTCTCTTGAATAGTGGGACTTTTCTTATCTTGGTATCCTGTGGACCTATGTTATGTAGGGGAAACACAGATATCCTGGATCTATAATTTCAATTGCCACTTTGACATTCTCCTATTTTATTGTATTTACAATCTATTCAACTAAGAAACTTCCTTTCTCATGCTATATGTTAAAAACATATGGAGGCTATATTTTTTGGGGGGGGTGGTAACACAGACATCCTGAGTCAGGGTTTAAATGTCCTCCTAAAATCGCTTTAGTCAGTCAGCGTTAAAGCTCTGGCTCCATGGACATGTCACTAACGTAAGGGAATAAACAATATGGATTTACCTAGCTTGTTGTCTCTTTAACCAACTGTCAGGTCGACACAAGTAACCAGCTCTTAGAGTCAGAAAGACCTGAGTTTAAATCCAGCCGCAGACAATGATCCTGGCCAAGGGTCTGCCTCAGTTTTCTCAGCTGTAAAATGGGAATAACAATAGAAGCGGCCTCCTAGAATTATTCTGAGGATCAGATGAGATAACATTTGTATGGCAGGTTTTGTGATCGTTCAAGTGCCTTTGCAAATGGTAGCTTTTATTCTTTGTTGTCACTACTACACCTAATTGTCTCCAACTAACTTCAAAAATGTAGAAAATGAATTTTAGACTTAACTTGCTCTTTTTGGCTTAGGGTTTGTTGACCTTTGGTAAAAAAATCAGGTCCCTGGAAGCAACTCGGTGGTGCAGTAGATAGAGCTCTGCCCTTGGAGTCAGGAGGACCTGAGTTCAAATTTGGCCTCAGACACATGACACTTACTAGCTGTGTGACTCTGGGCAAGTCACTTAACCCCAACTACCTCACTAAAAAAAAGCAAAAAAAAAAATCAGGTCCCAGTTTTTATATTTCCTCTCCTGCTCTCTCCCCCCTCCCCCCCCCCATGTTGTTTAGTTAGGGTTTAAATTAATTAAATTTCTTTTAAAAATTACTTTGCTTCAAATGAATAAAAACCGTGGGACCATGGCCTATTGCATCCTTTGTCAGTATCAGGAGTGCTGGGTTTGTAGTCAAAGGGCTTGGGTTTCGATCTCTCCTCTGCCCCTTAGTATCTGTGGGACCTTCAATAAGTCATTTAACCTTTCTGAGCCTCAGTTGTCCCATCTATAAAATAAGGAAGTTGGACTTCTGGCTTTAAATCTGCAGCTCTGTGATAAAGGCAGGAGGGACCTTGACCAGAGGAAGAGAAGTAGTTTGAAGCTTCTAGTGATTGAAAAAGAATCACGTGGGAGCTGTTTCCTTAGTGGTTTGCCCCCCAGGCTGGCCTCAGATTTCCTTATTTCTACAAGTGGTTTTTTTTTTTTTTAAAGAGGTTTTTGTTCTATTTATTCCTATGCCAGTTTGGCCATTCCCTGCTCCATGTTGGTTTCCAGGGTTTTACTCCACAGAAAGTGCCACTTGGAATATTTTGGTCTATGACAATGGGACCTTTTGTTTCTTTGACCTTCTTAGAGCATGTGCTTAGGCCTGGGGATCTAGAACCCTGACTCTTAGGAAATTTGAGCTCCTCAGGAGGTCCAGAGGTCCATGAGGACCCTGGCTCAAGGCCACAGGGATTGTTAGTATGGCCTCTGTGATCTTGCTTTTAAAAAAAAATATAGAAATGTTTCGATAACAATGTTACCTGGGGGTGGAGGAATGGGGTGGGGATGTTAAGTTCCCTTCACTTGTTCAACACATAATAGATAATTGATTTCCTTTGCAGTCCTATGTATTTTATTTTATACATTTTAAAATATGACTCTGAGAAAAGATACTTAGGGTTTCCCAGGCTCTAGAGGGGGGTCCAGGACACAAAAATGGAGAAGAGCCCTTGTGGGAAGGTGACATGCTAAAAGGAATATGGACAGTTGAGTCAGTTTTCTCTTATAACAACAAATTGTTTTCCTGAATGATTGGAGCTGTCATGCTCGGCTTCACCCACAGGGTTAATGGGCCTTGCTTCCCACAGCCCTTCCGGCGCTGTCTCTTAGAATAAATTCCATCACCTTGGCTAAAGTGTGTTTGTGGCTTCAGGTTTACTGGCCTCTCTTACTGCTTCACTATGCCCTGGATGCTGGCGTTCTGCTGTGAATAACTTCTATTTTTTTTTAAAATTCTTTTCTCTCAAAGGAAATTGAATTTGTTGATGGTTCCCTTCTAAAGTTGAAAAGTTACATTGAAGTCTTTTTGGAGCAACCTCTGGAGTTTAAGTTGTCTTTGGTTGAACTGGATTCTGAGGAAATTGTATGGAAAGCCAAACTCCGAGAATGTGAGTGTTCCTCATGTTGGATAAGGTTTGTTTGCTTATTCTGAAGTGAATTAGTGCTTGAGTTAACCGGGGTTCAGGTTCTGCCCCTGACACATACTGGTTGTGTGACCCTGGGCAAGTCACTTCAGTTCTCAGACTTCTAGGCAGCTTCCTAAGGTTATTAGTTGTAGAAAAGGCATCAACCTGCATCGGTAGAGGGAATTTCCTAAAGTGGGAATTCCTTATTCCAGTGAAATGACAGGTTCTGTCCCTATCCCTGTCCCTCTTAACGACCTCTCCCCGTAATATTTAGAATTCTGATCATTAAATGTGGCAAGCAGAACTCAGTCCCAGAGGATAGGAATAGGAATTTGCGTTGAAGATGAGTAGATCTGTTAACAAGGGGTTTGGGCTGTTTGAGGAAGTCAGGAAGCTCTTGCTGGAGGTCAGGGGCAGGGCGGGGGAGTGGTGGGGGTGGAGGAGGAACAGTGAGCACTGGTGAGGATGAAGTGTAAACTGACCCTTGGTTATGTGCAGATGGCGTGTGATGATCTGCTGAGGTCCCTTATAACTCTGTAAATACTCTGATTTTGAGAAAACAGCCAATTCTCTTCTTTACTTCAAACCCATGTGTACAAAATCCTTTTATGGTACAAAGAACACTGAGTAATGAGTCAACAAACTCACTTCTTTTCTTGTCTTAGCAAATAACCTAGTTTTTAACTACTTAGTCTTCAAGTCTTAATTTGTATAGCAAATGATTGCAACAGTATAGAATCTCTTCTTGGTTATAAGCAGGAGGATCTGAATTTTGGCTTCTTTTATTTTCATTGACGGAGTTTGCCTAGGTACTTGATTAGCTGATCAATTGAACACTTGTGGATCTGCTTAAGTGAATTTTATAGTGAAGTTCCCCCCCACCCCCACCCCAAAGAGCTATCACTGCCAGCCCTTTGGTTGTTGATTCTCTGTGCCTAAAACCTCAGGCAGCTTGCAGCACAGGCTGATGCCCTGGTTTTACCAGGGACACACATATAACACAGGAGAATATAAACACAGACATTCAGGGGAAGATTTTCCAAGAGATGTTAGGGCTCTCAAAGCCACGCTGCTTTGCCCTGAAGAGGGTCATCAGGCACTGTTGTTTCCCCCATACCGAGGCAGTCAATTCCACAGTCACTTTACCGAGGTCAGGACCAGTCTAGGAGTTGTGGGTTTTCTTGCTTTATCTACTGTTTCCAGGCAGCCCCAGGGGGAGAGAGACTGTAGCCCCCATAGGAACTATTGATGACAGCTCCTGCCTTCTTGCTTAAGGAGCACTACCTAATTGTGTCTTCACAGTGAAAATATTATGGCTTTTGTTTTATTTTTTTTTTTCACTTACATGTGAACAAAAATTTTTAACATTCATTTTTTTAAAAAAATTTGAGCTCCAAATTCTCTCCCTTCTCCCAACTGCCTCCTTGAGAAGGCAAACAATTTGATATAGATTATATATGTGCATGTTTGGGGGCAGCTAGGTAGCATAGTGGATAGAGTGCTGGGCACTCATCAGGAACTCATCTTAATGAGTTCAAATCCTGCCTTAGATGCTTAACTGGACCTTGGGCAAGTCACTTAACCCTGTTTGTTCAATTACTTATTTATAAAATGAGCAGGAGAAGGAAATGGCAGACTATTCCAGAATCTTTTCCAAGAAAACCCCAAATGGGTCCTGAAGAGTCAGGCATGACTGAAACCATCAACAACATATATGTGCAGTCATGCAAAACATTGAAAATATTATGGCATTTTAAGTCCAGTTTCAGAGTGTCAGGCCCAGGTATATTGAAATGTTACTATAAATAGACATTCCAAAGTCCAATAGGATCAGAATTCAGAGACCACCTCAGAGTTCATATCTAGTCCAGCCCCCTACATTCTACAGATGAGGAGACTGAGTCCCAGGGAGGTGAAGATTTCAGACTTAGATCCTCTGACTCCAGAGTCAGAACTCATTCTACTGTCCCACACTGCCTGTGATTTGGGACTTATCTCTAGGTTAGTGATATTGGTCATGAGTGATTCTCTTTTATTATTACAAATAACTCACTTGACTAATTATATATGTTATATACCAGGTGTCCCAAAAGTGTTAGTGCTATTTTGTTTTTAAAATGGCACTAAGACTTTTGGGACAGCAGGTGCATGTGTATGTGTGTGTTTATCTATCTATCTATCTATCTATGTCTGTAGATAGACACATATATACACACATATGTACAGATATACATACATACAGGTGGGGGAACACTACATCTTCTCTTAAATCCTTCTGTAATTTGTTTCTCTCTGAATGTTGAGATGTTGACAACATACACATATACACACACAAACACATACGTGTCTCTGCACTTAAAAATGGTTCGACTTTATTGTAACTGTAGTGACACTCATCAGCCCTTCATTTTATAGCTGTTGTTTGTTAAGATCGATGAGAAACTGTATGTGTACATTTGGGGTGGGGCAAGGTTGTATGTAGATCCATGGTTTTGTTTCTTTCTGAGACCCAGATGAGGGTGCAGCCCAGAGCTCAGGGCCTGCCATCGATTTTCCTTCCGATCTTTGAATGGTTTAAATGAATGAAAACTCAATCCTCATTATGGCATTGTCCATGCTTTTCTGAAGCTATGGCCCAGTCTGAGACTTGTATCTTTACAATCCTCCTGTTTTTCTTAACAGACCTTGCAACATGCAGAGTTACTAGGCAGAGAAATGTATTGTTTTCCTTGTTGTTCCTGAATTTGCATAAGTAAATAAGTTGCTATTTATCATGCAGCGCCATGACTATGGAAATAATGTGCGTGGACCTGTATAACAATAGTAACAATAGTACAAAGAAGAATGATGAAATTTCATTCCTTATTCAGTAGATAATAGCTTTTAATTTTTGGGGAGGGGGATGGGGCTAGAAGGGACATGGATAAGAAAGTTTCTTAATGGTGAGATGTGAACAGTCTCCATCCTATTCTTATTGTCCAAAGTCAACTCATTCAGATTTTCCAAAACTGTTAAGGCATGTCTGTCAAATGCACCAGAAAAACGGGTTTAATTTGAAGCTTGAATTGAAATAGAATGGTCTGACCAGTTCCATGTGAAAGGCAAGAATAATTTTAGGATTACGGCTTTCCACGGATAAGAGAGTTGGAGTTCAGGGAAGCTTCAGGGGAGGAAGAATGTCATAGGATCTCTGTTCCAAAAGCTGCTGCCTATCTTAGTTCCAGATCCCGAACCCAGCTGCCATATGGTGTCCTTGCCCCTGCAGGAAGGGGCTGTAGCAGGGAAGCAGATTAAGTAGTGGGAATTGTGCCAGCGGCTAGCATGGGACTGCCTGCTGAGAGGCAATTGATAAGCTCCTAGAAAATGGGGACAGAATATTTCAAGTATGACATTCCATTTTGGAATCAAGCCAGTTCAAAGGTCAAACCCAGAACTACACAAAATATCAGATCCAGAGGCTGGGCTGGAAAGTGCGGTCTAAGTTTTGGGGGTAACAAGGCAGGTCCATAGGGAGCTAGAGGAGGAAAACAACACAGGGGGTGAGGTAGTTCACAATCACTCAGCTCCTTTCAGCAGACATTGATGAAGAGTCACAGTGATTACTTGCCCCTTCCTCCAGAGACTCAGGCCAAGGTCAGCCGTGTGTGCGATATACCCCGTGATGGAATCCAGTGGTGGGCTTCCTGGACATCCTGCCTACAAACCAACAGAAGCAAATCAAGCCCAGATTGTTATTCTTCTCTTGGTGGCATATGGTGACTTCCATTGCCCTGGCATCCCCTGCTTCCCCAGTTCCTCTCCAAAATACCATTTATTTCCCTTCCAAAGGTATTCATCTTTGCATGTTTTAACAGGTGACTGGGTCCAACATGATCAGAACCAGAACATTCAGAAAAACAGCACAAACCGTAAGTTGCTACAGTTGGCATTTATGGGGCATGGCATGCTAAAAAAAACACAAAACCCAAATCAACAGATTTCTGCCCCCTCCATAGTCTTTGATC
>NW_020954588.1:40236622-40268891 GCF_900497805.2 Vombatus ursinus
CTTACATTGCATTCTGGGAGGGAGAAGTGGGGAAGGTTGAAGATGAAACAAAGAAGTTAAAGGTCATTTGTTTTATCCCTTGTTTAGTTAACAGAAGACGGAAAATAAGTGACAGTTTACCTGAAGAGGAGAATTATATGAAAAGAATGAAGCAAATTGATACTTCAGGTATGTATAGTGGTTTGTTCTGTTTCCATGATGGTGGTCACGCCAGCAGCCATAGGGATCACTTGACTCGTCTTTTTTTTTGGGGGGGGGTGAGTCAGGGTTAAGTGACTTGCTCAGGGTCAAGGTTGGATTTGAACTCAGATCCTCCTGACTCCAGGGCCCGTGCTCTATCCACTGCGCCACCTAGCTGCCCTTTGACGTGTCTTCTTGCCTGAAATTTCTCTCTTCCTCTCCACTGTCCTTCCCACTTCTGCCTCAGTAACCTTCCTAGAACATCGATCTGACTGTATTCTCTCCCTGCACAAAACCCTCCAGTGCTCCCCACAACCACCCTACCCACCAGCCCTGAATAAAATCTGAACTCCTCAGCTTGGGATTCTAGGCCCTCCCCAAGATGGCCCAAGTTTGCTCACCATGGCACTCTCCAGGACCTGCCTTCTTGCCCAGCAGAGCCCCTCGCTAGTCCCCTGACCAAACTCTGCCCTTCTCCTGCTTCTCTGACTCTGTCTGTTGAAAGCCTGCCCACCTCAAATGCCACTGTTTCAGGAAGCCTTCTCTCACCCTCCAGTCCACCCCCCCAGAAGTTCTTGTTTTCTTTCTCTCTCACCCTCGCTCTCCTACTTCCCCCTCCCAACTCCCTACTTTGGGCACCCCAAGCTCTTTCTTAATATCTCTCTTATGGCACATGTTCAGTCATTTTGGTCATGTCCAACTCTGCGTGACCCCATTTGGGTTTTCTTGGCAAAGACACTGGGTTGGTTTGCTGCTACCTTCTCCAGCTCATTTTACAGATGAGGACCTGAGGCTCTCAGGGTTAAGTGAGTTATCTGGGGTCACACAGCTAGGTGTCTTAGGCTGGATTTGAACTTAGGAAGGTGAGTCTTCCTGACTCCAGGCTTGGTACTCTGCGCACTATGGCGCCACCTAGCTGCCCACTTAACCAGATTTTATTTTGTGTCGTGGTGCCTTGTATACATCTTTTCTTGGTTAGAATCTGAGTCTCTTGAGTAAAAGGGACTTGTTTTTATCATTTTAACAAATAATTCAAGAAGCATGAAGAGGTCTAGGCAGTAGTGTTTTGGGAAATGTTTAACCATTGGCTCTCCCCCATCCCCTGAAATGTGCACTTGACAGACTTTTAAGTTTATCTGTGATTTACATTTTTTCTATCACTTCTTTAAATCTAGACAATCAACAAAACAGATCAGGCCCTGATTTATAGCAGTTGCCAACTTCTGAGGTATAAATGCTTGCAGTGGAAATTTAACATTCAGCTCCGCAGTCTGAACTCGCTCCACCACATCCTTGGGTATAGCAGATAGATTGTCAGACCTGAAGTCAGTAAAACATAAGTTCATTTTTGGCTTCACACACTCTGTGGCAATGTCTCACTGGCTGGGCAAGTCACTCAACCTCTCTCAGCCTCAGTTTCCTTATCTGTAAAATGGAAATTATAGTAGCACCTAACTCACAGGGTTGTTGTGAGAAACAAAAGAGATTCATATGGAAAGTGCTTTGTAATCCTTAACTTATCACATAAATGCCAGCTATCATCATCATCATCACCACCATCATCATCGTCATCATTATTCCAGAGTACCTTGCAGAACCTATTTAGGCACCGGAAATAGAAGCTAAAAATGAACTTGTACCTGCCCTCAAGGAACTTATATGAACTTTGCATCCTTCTGTTCCCCACAGTACCTAGCTATGTCTTGCACATAGTGGATGTGTCTTGTACATAGTAGGCATTTACTAAGTTTTTTTTTTGAGGGGAGGTGATTTTATTTACTAATCAAAATGTGAGTAACATTTTAAAAACAACTCATCAGCCAGGTGACTTGTCTTTCTGGGACAGTACAACAGAGTTTGAGAAACTATTGTCTAACTTGTTGAAAAATGTGTCCCTGGACTCCAAAGGCTGTGGGCTTTTCTCTAACTCCCTGAGCGTTTGTTAACAGTAATTAATGCTCTCAATGCCTAAAGTTTCTCAAAAGTTAAAAAAAATGGGATAATGCTGGTATTTAAAAAAATCCATTGTTAACCAGGCAGCTAAAGCAGTTCTCTCTAATTTCTATCTAAATTTTTTTGTTAAAACTTCACCCAGGGAAAGTCATTCCCCACCCCCCCTTTTGGGGGTTTTAGAAGTTAGAAATTACCCAAGTTAGTATAAATAGGACTAAAATAAGATTAAAAGATTGTTCATGTAAATAGGAATAACATTACATTATGAGAATTTTAGCTCAGATTTATATTTGCTCTCCCAGTGTTCTGGAGCTCAAAGGGGCCTTGGAGCTTGTCCAGCCAGACCCTGCATGCTCAGGGGAGGAAGCAGCCTTGGGGGCCGGGGATGGTGGAGATGAGGACGTGCCGTATGTCTCGTTCATGCCAACCCTGTGAGATAGGGAGGGTGTGAATGTTATTATCGCCATTTTGATGGGTCTGAAAACTGACATAGAGAGGTGATGAGACTTTCAACCACATAGATAAACAGTGGAAAAGCTATGTCTTGAGCCCAGGGCTTTGAGGCAGTGTAGTTCAGTGGGAAGAACCTTGGATTTGGAGTCGGAGCACCTGGGTTCAAACTCCAGCTTTGCTGCCAGTGTGACCCTGGGCAAGTCACTGACCCTCTCTGAGCTTCATTGTCTTCATCTGTGAAGTGAGGGGTTTGGGTTAGGTGGGTTCCAAGCTCTACATTGGGCATCTGGGTTCTGACCCCATGCCAGGGGGGCTTCAAGGCACAGTGAATACAGATTGCCTTCCAATCAGAAAGACTTGGATTAAAATGCCATCCTTGCCGCATACTGGCGATGTGCCCCTGGGCATATCACTTAGCGGCTGCGCTCCCCTGGTAACTCTTTTTAAGAAGCTGTACACACACACACACACACACACACACACACACACATACACGCTGAAGACTGTGGTAAGACTTTTGAGGCTGTATATTTATGTACATATGTGGGCATTCATGTGTGTGCATATCTGGGTGTATGTGTATTTATGTTCAGGTGTGTCCCTATATATGCAAACCTGTGATTTCATTGGTTGAGGCAGATCTCACATGATGAATCTTTTTCTACTAATGGGGGTGGTGGCAGGAGAGACAGACAGAGAGAGAACGAGCAGGTAAAAGGACTTTTAATGTGGAAATGTGTTTTGCCAATGGCCCAGTGGAGGCAAGAACTCAGGTATCTTGATCCCCAGTAGTGCTAATGCCTCCATAGAAGACTGGCATACCCAGAAAGAGGCAGCAGCAGGCAGTTGGACATGTTTGGGGAGAAAGGGACATAGTGAAGAGTTTTCTTTGTGAGTTCTTCTGAGTTCACTCTTATTTTTCCCTAATCAACTGACTGGCCCAGGGTCACACAGCCTGTCTGTGTGTGTGTGTGAGGTGGGATGTGATTCTAGGTCTTCTGGCTCTGAAGTCCATAAGTAGACTTATATGTATACATATATTCCACCCCAAGTGTTCACATGAACTATTTGTGCCCAACCTGCGGTAGAGCATTCTGAGCTCATATTGGTCTGATTGGCCGCAGTCAGACACGCTGTAACTCAAACATAATGATGTCATTTTGGTCCTCTTCGAGAACAAAGGACAACCAACCATAGGAATATGTGTACATGAAAGTTATTTTTCGCTAATAGTATTTGGAATCAATTTTATAAATATAGTTTTGTTTGCTATCACCTATATTTTCCACTGTCTTCTTCCCCCAACCCCTTATCATAAAATAAAAGAAAGGAAAAAAGAAGAAAAAAAACTCAATAACATTTCTTCTCTCCCCTTGGCCCCCCCCCCCCCCTGCCCCCTCCCAGTCTGGTGTTCTCTGCAGTTGCCTCTACTTTTGCAAAGGCTTGGGTGGAAGGTGGATTTTCTATCTCTTCTTTGAGGCCAGTCTTGGTCATTATGGACTAATGTTGTTTTGATCATTCTTGAAAAACGTCCCAGGTCGAAGAATGAGTTTGCTTGAAGAGAATTAAGGAGCCACTAGAGGGCACTGTGTCATCTTTTAAAGTTCATCTTTGACCAGAAGAAGCCTGGCGGCGGGGCAGATACCCATCTTCCGTCCCGACTTCAGTTCCCATTCACCCATAGTTCACCCATAGTTCACCCATAGCTTTCTGCAAGAGATTAGCGTTAGGGAGCATCTGATCATGCTTCCTTTTCATGCTGCAGCCCCCAGGAAGGTGGATTGCCTTGAGACTACCCTGGTTAGAACTTGGGTTTTAAGGAAAGTGACGATCTAAATATCCTTTGGCTACCAAGTCAAGAAGCATTTATTCAGCACGTCCTGTGTGCCAGGCACTGTGGTAAATGCTGGGAATATTAATAAAAGCAAGGAAGACTACTCGACCTGACTATCTGAAGGAAAGGTTGCTGTGATGATGTCTCCCTCCTTCACTATGGCATTCTTATAATTATGGGGTTCTACAGCTGGGAGGGACTTTCTGGATTCTCTAGTGCAGGGATTCTTATTCTTTTTTTGGGGGGGGTGACACAGTCAGGGTTAAGTGACTTGTCCAGGGTCACACAGCTAGTAAGTATCAAGTATCTGGAGCTGGATTTGAACTGAGGTCTTCCTGACTCCAGGGCCAGTGCCTAGGGATTCTTATTCTTTTTGATGTCATGGGTTGCTTTGACAGCAGAGAGTGCTGAAGCCTAGGGGCCCCTTCTCAGAGTAATATTTTTAAATGTATAAAATAAAATATGGAGAGTTATAAAATTACACTAAATATAGTTATTAAAATATTTTTTAAAAATAAGTTTTAGGACTCCAGCTTAAGAACTTGGAATCTAATGTGCCCCTCTTGTTAGACAGAGCAGGTGTTTTCTGGACTTGAAGCAGTGAGTTTGTTATGTCCCTTACACGCACATCTTCCATTGTCCGTAAGTGTCCAAGAAAATTCCTCCATTGCTCCTGTAGCGTTTTTGTTGTTGTTCAGTCATTTCAGTCATATCCAGTTCTTTGTGACCCCATTTGGGCATTTCCTGCAAAGATACTGGAGTGGTTCGCCATTTCCTTCTCCTGCTCATTTTACAGATGGGGAAACTGAGGCAAACAGGGTTATACTTAAGTGACTTGCCCAGAGTCACCCAACTACTAAGTGTCTGAGGCTAGATTTGAACTCAGAAAGAGGAGTCTTCCTGACTCTGGGCCCAACACTCTACTGCGCCACCTAGCTGCTGGAGCCGGGAAGACCTGAGTTCAAATTCCACCTCAGGCTCTTTCTGTTTCTGTGACCTTGGGCAAGTCACTCATCCTCTCTAAGACTCTGTTTTCTCATTTGTAAAATGTGGATGATACTAATAGCACCTTCCTCACAGGATTCTTGTGATAATCAAATGGAATAGTAATCATATGCGTGTGACACAACATAAGACATATATGTAACATGTGAGATACATAGAATACGTGATAGGACTCACATGCAGTAAGTCGAGATATGTAACACATATGTAACATAGATGACATAACACGTAACACACGTGTAATGTGTGTAAAGCACTTTGCAAACCTTGAAGCACTATATAAAATGTGAGCTGTTGTTCTGAGAGATTTTTCCCACTCTTCTCCCTGCTTTGTAGGCCATTATGTCATACTATCTCAAGTTTACTGGATCCCAAATCTCGAGACAAAAGAGGCCTCAGTGACCATCCAGTCCAACCCCCTCATTTTACAAGTGGGGAAACTGAGGCTCAGGGAAGTTAAATGACTTGCCCGACATCACACAGCTAGTAATCATCTGAGGCAGCATTTGAACCCAAGGCCTCTGACTCCAGGAGGAGGGCTCTTTTCACTAGACCACACTGCCTCCTGAGATTCATTTCAATTTGTCATTCCTTCAAGGTCTCTGGGAAATCTCTGTTCTCTTCCAAGTTAGTAATACTGTTTCCAGGAATACGAAGATTGTTACAGTTGTTGTCCTGTGAATCCTCACATTCTTCCACAGGAAGATCCTCTTTTAATGTGGAAATGTGTTTTCCGATGACCCAGTGGAAACAAGAACTCAGGTATCTTGATCTCTAGTAGTGCTAATGCTTCCATACAAGACTGGCATACTCGGAAAGAGGCAGCAACAAGCAGTTGGACGTGCTTGGGGAGAAAGGGGCATAGTGTAGAGTTTTCTTTGTGAGTTGAGTTAATTCTTTTGAGGTTACTCTTATTTTTCCCTGATCAAGTAATCCAATGCAAATGGAAAGAATGATTTTATCGAATGTCATCATCACTGGAGAGTTTCAAGTTCTTGTTTTCATTGTGATTTTATTTTACAGGCATGGTGTCGTGGGAAGACTTGGAGAACCTGGAGGTGGACCTGTGGTCTGCCACTTTTTCTGTATCCTCTTTCTCCTTGACCTCTCTGTTGATCATTCTCTTCTTCGTGATACTCTCTTTTTTTCAAGGTTTTTGGGACACCCTTCTCTCCAGGTTCTTCTACTTATCTGACCATTTTTTCTCTGTTTCCTTTGCTAGATCCTCCTCCAGATCATGCCTTCTAGCGATAGGTATCCCTCAGGGTTTTGTCCTGGGCCCTCTTCTCTTGTCCCTCCATACTACTTTACTTAGTGATTTTTGTCAGCTTCCATGGATTTAATTACCATCTCTGTGATGTTGATGCTGAAATCTACCTTTCCCGTTCTAATTTTCTCTGCTGACCTGCACTCTTACAACTCCACCTGCTTCTGAGACATCTCAAACTGGATGTCCAGTAGATATCTTAAACTCAACATGTCCAAAATGGAACCCATTATCTTTCCTTCTCATCTCCTCCCCTCTTCCCTATTACTGTAGAGGGCAACATCATCCTCTCAATCCCTCGGGCTCCTGACCTAGGAGTCATCCTGGACTCCTTTTTTCCATATCCAAGTTGTTGCCAAGGCCTGTTGATTTCACCTCTACAGTATCTCTTGTAGATTTCACCTCAGTAGCATGTCTTGTTGATTTCACTTCTGGAGCATCTCTTGTAGATTTCACCTCTTCACCATCTCTTGTAGATTTCACCTCTGTGGCATCTCATTGATTTCTCTTCAGCACCATCTCTGGTAGATTTCACCTCTGTAGCATCTCCCCAGTACAGCCCCTTCTCTCTTCAACTGCTCCTACCCTGGTGCAGACCCTCATCACCCGGACTATTGCAACAGCTAGGGGTGGGGGAGGTGTCTGCCTGCCTTAAGTCTGTCTCCCTTTCAATCCGTCCTCCATTCAGCCACTAAAGTGCACTAAAGTGCAGTCTGATCATGCCATGTCCTACTCAATAAAATTCAGTGGCTCTATATTGCCTTTAGGATCAACTGCAAGATACTCTGGTTGGCATTCAAAGCCCTTTATAACCTGACCCCTTCTACCCCTTACTCCTCCCTCTATACTCTTTAATCCAGTGGCACCAATTGGCCTCTTGGCTATTCCACAAACAAGCAGCTCCATCTTGCAGCTCTGGGCATTCTTTTGTTTTCATATTTCCACATTAGTCATGTTGTGAAAGAAGAATCAGAACAAAAGGGAAAAACCACGAGAAAGGAGAAAGAGAGAGAAAATAATATGCTTCGATTTGCATTCAGACTTCATAGTTCTTCTGGATGTGGATAGAATCATGAGTCTTTTGGAATTGTCTGAGATCATTGCATTGCTCAGAGCTAAGAGCTTTAAGAGCTAAGTCTAACCAAGTCAGTCATTGCACAATGTGGCTATTACTGTGTACAATGTGCTCCTGTTTCTGTTCACTACCCTAAACATCAGTTCATACAAGTCTTTCAAGGTTTTTCTGAAATTCACCTGCTCACCATTTCTTATAGCACAATAGTAATTCCATTACATTCATATACCACAACTTGTTCAGACATTCTCCATTTGATGGGCATCTCCTCAATTTCCAATTCTTTGCCACCACAAAAAAAGCTGCTATAAATATTTATGTACATATAGACCCTTTTCCTTTTTTTATGATCTCTTTGGGATACAGACCTAGTAGTGGTATTGCTAGATCAAAGGGTATGCACAGTTTTATTTATAGCCCTTTGGGCATAGTTCCAAATTGCTCTCCAGAATGGTTGGATCAGTTCACAACTTCACCAACAATGCGTTAGTGTTCCAATTTTCCCACATCTTCTCCAACATTTGTCATTTTCCTGTTTTGTCATGTTGGCTAATATCATAGTTATGATGTGGTACCTCAGAATTGTTTCAATTTGCATTTCTTTAATCAATAATGGATTAGAACATTTTTTTTCACATGACTACAGATAGCTTTAATTTCTTCCTCAGAAAACTGCCTGTTCATATCCTTTGACCATTTATCAATTACAGAACGACTTGTATTCTTATAAATTTGACTAAGTTCTCTATATGTATGTTTAGGTCTTTATCAGACACCGGCTGTAAAAATTGTTTCTCAACTTTCTGCTTCCCTTCTAATCTTGGTTGCATTGGCTTTGTTTGTGCAAAACCTTTTTAATTTAGTAGAATCAAAATTTTCCATTTTGCATTTAATAATGTCGTCTGTCTCTTGTTTGGTCGTAAATTCTTCCCTTCTCCATAGATCTGACAGGTAAACTATTCTTTGCTCTCCCAGTTTGCTTATAGTATCAGCCTTTATATCTAAATCATGAACCCGTTTTGACTTTATTTTGGTATATGGTGTGAGATTTTCATCTATGCCTAGTTTTTTCCATATTCTTTTCCAGTTTTCCCAGCACTTTTTGTCAAATAGTGAGTTCTTCTCCCAGAAGCTGGAGTCTTTGGGTTTATCAAACAGTAGATTACTATAGTCATTGACTATTGTGTCTTGTGTACCTAACCTATTCCACTGATCCACCGCTCTATTTCTTAGCCAGTACCAAGTAGTTTTGATGATTGGTGCTTTATGATACAGTTTTAGATTTAGTATGGCTCGACCACCTTCTCTTGCATTTTTTTTTCATTAATTCTCTTGATATTCTGGACCTTTTGTTCTTCCAGATAAATTTTGTTATTTTTTTTCCTAGCTCTATAAAATAATTTTTTTGGTAATTTGATTAGTAAGGCACTGAACAAGTAAATTAATTTAGGTAGAATTGTCATTTTTATTATATTATCATCTCGGGGCATTCTCACTGGCCTCCCCCCATGTCTAGAACTCTCCCTCTCCTCTGCTGTGCTTACTAACCTTCCTGGCTTCTTTTAAGTCCCTACTAAAATTCCACCTTCTGCAGGGGGCCTTCCCAAATCCCTTTTAATCCCAATGTCTTCCCTTTGTTAATTACTTCCTATTTATTCTGTATAGAGCTTGCTTTGTATATATGTGTTTGCTTGTCTCCCCTATTCGATAGTAAGCTCCTTGAGGATGAGGACTGTCTTTTGCCTCTTTTTGTATCCCCAGCACTTAGCAGAGTACCTGTGGCACATAGTAGGCCTTACTAAGTGTTTATTCATTGATTGCCTTGGGCCAGTCATTTAACCTTGCTGGATCAAGGTTTCCTTGACCATAAAATGTGGAAAATGGATGAGCTGCCAGCTCTCAGTCCATTCTTCTATCTTCCTATTACTTCAATGTGCAGGTTGGAAAGGCACGATTGCCTGGAGTGTAGAAAATGCCAGCTAATGTTTAGTTAGTGCTTCACGGTTTGCAAAGCAGTTCATATCCAGTTACCTTGTTTTATCCTCACAGTAACATCATGAAGTGGGCGCTGTTATTGCCCCATTTTACAGATGAGGAAACTGAGGGCAAGAAAGCTGTTACATAGCTAGTATCAGAGGCACTCCTCAGCCCCAGTCTAGTGCTTTTGCACAGTGAAAGCATTTGATAAGCTTCTTTTCCCAGTCTCCTTTAATGCTAGGGTTGATTATTTCCTATTTATCCTGTTTACGTCATGTTTGCATGTTAGCTCATCTATTACCAGAGGTTCCTAAATTTGGCCTACTGCCCCCTTTTCAAAAAAAAAATTACTTAGCGCCCCCTTGGAAATCTACTTTCTTTAACCCTTTAACTTTTTTTTTTAATCTGTGTCATTTCAAAAAATATAAAATATTTTTTTTTAAAAAATGACGCATCTTAAATTTAATAATTTATTGTAAATTTGTGGGTTTTTTCCTGCATTGAAATTTTGAGGATGCAATATTGCATCATGTAACTGTATAGTATTGTAATGTAAATGAGTCATTACACATACCTATCCCTGCCCATGCATGCTGGACTTCCTGACAATGCGCAACATGCTCACCTGCCAATACTTGCTTGTTAAGACCTGTTGGTGGACTTCACCGCTGATCAGTTACAACTTGCGTTTTGTGTGCTTATTTGGAAAATAATGTAATCACTACTACATTAACTCTGTTACACAATAGATGAAACCTGTATGAGCTATTTTTCAAAATTTTCTTATCTTTTCTTTCCTTATGCTTCCTCCACCCCCTTATTTTTATTCAAAGCCCCCTAATTGCACCCAAGGCTACTACCAGCCTCCTGGATTGTTCCATTGCCTGGGGTGGGAGGGTACTTTGGGAACCTGTGAGTTAGACTGTAAGCTTTTTGAGGGCAAGGACTGATTTTTCACTTTCTTTGTATTCCCAGGACTTGTCATAGTGCCTGGCACATAGTAGGCACTTAGTAAATGTTTATTGACTGACTTTAGGGGTGTCTGTTCTCATTATAAATGGTTATAAGTGATCAGACTACAGTCAGAACCAATTGCTAAAATTCTCCTCTGTTGTTAGATTCCATCAAGAAGGAGGTGCTATCAGATCAGCAGTTGATGACTCTTGCTAGGAAATTTGGGAAGGAGTGGATCGAGCTTGGCATTGCCAATTTGGGATTAGAAATTGCTGACATCGACGCCATTCAGGAAAATTGTGAAGACATTACAGTTTGCAAGTTCAGAATGCTGAAGAAATGGCAAGAGAGGGAACGGAAGAACGCAACAGCCCAGAACCTGTACAACTGCCTGGAAAATGACGCTTCTGTTGAGGTCCATGGTATCCTGAAAGGTACGTGGAGATCTCAGGGGTTAGTGGTTCAGCGCCCCAGTGATCTGGAAAATCCGCATAACACTCTTTGGCCTTCCCTTTGTATCAGAGAAGAAGTCTGAATTATTGTAGTAGTAGAAGATAAAATATGTTGATATTGTACAATACTGGACAAATTGTTTATGCATTTCTGAGTTTCTAAACTTTTTCTGTGTCATCTGTGGCTTCCTCCAAACTCTCCCCAAATTCCCATTTAATTTCTTATGCTGACCCACATTATATTGAAACTGTGATGTGGAAAGTCGTGATGTGAAAGGGATAACTGTATGTTAGTCAAAGATGTGACCTTTTTGATTGTGCATTACTGGGTTCTATAGAACACAGCATACTGCTGGGTTATATACATACACGCATATACTTATACATGCATATACATATACACACATATGTATTTGTGTTGATTATACCTTCTTAATTCTTCTGGTCTATAGATTATGATGTTGGTTTTTAAACTTTATGCAGCTCCATCCTCCTCCTCTTTTTCATTAAAAATATCCAAATAGTTTTATTCCTCACTTTCTGGATTTCTCCATCTCACTGCCCACTCTTTTCTCACTTGGGAGATGGCTCTGGCCTGTGGCCCTTTCTGGTGAGTCCCTGGTGTGGACCGCCATTTCATGAGGCTCCCAGGCAATGCTCACTTCATTCTTGTGAATACTCCTCCCTCTCGGCACCTCTCTATCAACCTTGCCTTTTTAAATGTCGTCTTCTTCCATTAGAATGTAAAACTCCTTGGAGGTATCCAGGGGTGGGGAACTTGCAGCCTCTAGGCCACATGTGGCCTTCTAGGTTTTTGATTGAGTCCAAGTTTTAACAGAACAAATCCTTTTATTAAGGGGATTTGTTCTGTGAAGTTTAGATTCAGTCAAAGGGCTGTACTTGAGGACCTATAGGGCCCCATGTGGCCTTGAGGCTGCAGGTTCCTCACCCCTGGTATAGACTGTCTTTTTTTGCTTATATTTGTAATCCTAGCATGTATCCCTGATGGACAGTAAATGCTTAATACATGCTCTATCTATTCATCCATCTATATATCAGCTCATCATTTATTCTGCTAAAGAATTTATTACACTGTTATAACAAACTTCAAAACACAAAAAAGTCAACATTTATTGATAAAATCCTTCACACTTTTCATATTTGTTACCTATAAAGATAATAACCATAATAATCTTATTAATGAGATGAATAAGCTTATTTATGGCATAGAGTGTTTCAGAACTAATGTCGGTGTCATGGATCCTGCTAATTCTGTTTCAGCTTATGATTGAAATCAATATACTGTCTTTTTTTTTTTTAACAGCCAGAGCAAAATATCTCATCGTATTTGTCCCTGACAAATGGGCTCCTTGTCAATTCTAGAAGGATCAGGGACTTTCAAATAAAATGATAATCGTTGCTATAGAAGCTGTTGCATAGATAGTACTATACAGCCACACACTCAGTGAGCTCTTTACCTCTGTTTTATTTGCAGGGTAGATATTTGTGAAATTAGGAAACATGACATTTATTTCATAAATGAATTTTCTGTGTCTAACTTTTTTATAACTATTGTAAGAAAGAGAAAAAAAAGGGTTAACGATAGTATGACGTGGCAGAGTGCCAACACCAGCATCAGGCATCACCCTGGTCCTCTGACCCTAGACCAAGGCTTCTTAACCAGGCATTTTGAAATTTGGGTTTTAAAAAACATTACATACATCTGCACATACACACACAAGTGCATGCATGCCACGTGGCCCATCATTTTGTTATTTCATCCTTGGGCACCAAATAGATTGAGAATAGCCTGGTAGTGAGGAAACTTGGGGAACATAGAAGCCTTTCACATCATAAAACAAGGGGATGGGTTTGATTTGGAATTTTGAATAGATTTCCCTTCCTTTTCCTCCAAAAAATACCCATTCTGAATTGATTATGTGTGTGTGCATATATGTGTATATGTGTGTGCAGACATGTATATTACCTCATTCTTTTCTTTTTTTATTTCTGCCTGTGGGTTCTTCAGGGAGGGGTCATCTTCAAGTAGACAGACTTATCTCCATCTCTTCTGCAAGTTAGTAACTTACCTGGAACACCAAGAAGTAGTTCCTTGCCTTGGGTTACACATGGGCTGGGTGGAGGGGAGGGCATGAACTTTTAAAAATAATGTCTTGATAGTATTGCATTGATAATAGAGCCTCATGAAATGGCGGTCCACACCAGGGACTCACCAGAAAGGGCCACAGGCCAGAGGCATCTCTTGTAATCCTTTGTATTTTATTTTATGCATTTAAAAACATGATTCTGAGAAGGGGTCCATAGGCTTCAGTGAGCTGACTGCCCAAGGGATCCAGAACACAAACTTGTTTTTAGGAGGCACCTCTGAGATAATCAGTCCATTAAGTACTCGGGCTAAGCACTGAAGATACAGAGAGGCAAAATCACACAAATAATCTCTGCCTTCAGGGAGCTTCCATGCTAATAGGAGAAACATGTAAGTAAAGAGAGTTACAAAGTAGATAGGAGGTAGAAAGGCTGGGTGGGGGGGGAACTTCCTGAAGAAAAAGCCCTTGAGCTGAGTCTAGGAAGAACCTAGGGATGTCAAGAGGAAGAGGTGAGGAAGGAGAACCTTTCAGAACCCGGGCCAGTGAGGGCAAATGCAAGGAGGTAGAGGACAGAGTATCCTTAGCAAAGGACAATAAGTAAGCAGGTATCAGTGGGTTACTGAAGGTGTGGAGGTGGAGGAGGAGGAGGTAAGTTGCTTAACCCTGTTTGACTCAGTTTCCTCATCAGTCAAATGAGCTGGAGAAGGAAATGGCAAACCACTCCAATATCTTTGCCAAGGAAAGCCCACATGGGGTCACAGAAAGTCGGGCATGCTGACTGAAATGATTGGACAGCAACAAAAACCCTATTCCCAAAGTCTTCTAGTATTTCAGCAAATTCCTCACATTCACCACTTCTTTCTGTCAATCAATCAGTAAACATTTATGAAGCACCTACTATGTGCCAGGCACTGTGCTAAGTGCGTTGGATACCAAAAGAGGCAAAAGACAGTCCCTGCCCTCAAGGAGCTCACAATCTAATGCCACAGTTCTTGCATTCATATGCATGTATCTTTCTTTTCTCACAGGTTTTTTGGAGTAAATGTGAAGTCTTAGAAGAGCGCCTACAAAAATGGTAACCTCAGGAAGCTTTCTAATGAGTTCAGACCATTCCCAGCGTCCATGAGTTGATGCAGCTTTGATATGACAAACCGGTGATGAAGCTGTGGTAGAGTTTCAAGGACAATCACATTTTCCAGGTCAAATAAAGCTGAGGAAAAATGGAAGATAAACTGGGCCAGAAAACTTGAGGAGAGCAGGGAAGGAGGGAAGAGCCTAGAATGTTGAGAATATTCTTCCTCTCTCCCTCTGTCCCTTCTTTCCCCAAATCAATGTAGCATTTGCTTAGATCTTCCATGGTGCTTGAACCATGTTGACCTTTTAGCTGCAGGCGAAACGGGATCATTTTTCTTAGGGAAACTGTGAACTAAGAAATCTGTGTTGGGCCTTTGAAGCCTGTTTGGTTCAGGTGGCTATGTTCTTTGTGTTAATTTCAGTTAGCTTTCCTATTGGCATTAATAAAAAATGCACTTTCCTTCTGTTATTTAACACGGAACCTGACATAAGCACCCACACTCATGCACTCAAGCACATACACACACACACACTCTCTCTTGTTTGCCCTGGGATTCTTTCCACCCCTGGGGCAAGTGTACTTTTCCTATTGAACCTATATTTCCTATTGTACCAGGGCTGTGCCTTGGAATTAATTGGATGGCACACAGCCCACTTTGAATCATGTTCATCCTCACTCAAGGTGAACAGAAAGGAATGGAATTTCTTTCTACCTTCATGACCATGTAGGTGATGAGCACAAATTAAGAACATGATCTTCTGCTGTCAAAGAATTTCAGGTTGTACATTCCCAATGGATGTGCACACAAGCCAACCACTACAGTTACTTAACTTTCAAACTGAGATTCCTGCCTTGCTGGGGGCAAGATGCTCAGGCCCCCGCAGAGCCAAGGAAAAATTGTTATCTCTTCTTGTGGAAGACTTTCCCCAAGGAATTATAGGCCACATTGGTTCTCTTTGGTTATTGATTTGTCCTTTTGTATGCTATTATTGTAAACCCCCTGAATCTGGTTTATTTGGGGGGTGGGGATTGCATTGTTGACTGTCTTGAACAATTGTACCATCTACAGTCATAGATGAGAAAGAAGAATGACCAGGAGGTCTTTGGTCTGTATAATTCCCCAAGGAATTATAGGCCACATTGGTTCTCTTTGATTACTGATTTGTCCTTTTGTATGCTATTATTGTAAGCCCCCTGAATCTGGTTTATTTGGGGGGTGGGGATTGCAATGTTGACTGTCTTGAACAATTGTACAATCTACAGTCATGTATGAGAAGCAGGAATGACTAGGAGGTCTTTGGTCTGTATAGAACTGGGAAAAGTGAAGGCCAATGGCAAAGAGACCTCAACAGAAGGGAAATACAACTTTGACCTACAGTGTTTAACACACTATTAAAGATAACACTCTTGCTTGTTCAAAAAACAATTCTTACCTATGGGTCAGGATTATTTTTAATATTCAGGAATCCATCCGGAATCTCTACGAGTTTCTTTTTTATATGTGATGTAGCCTAGAAAACAAGGATGGGGGTGGGGAGAGTAGGCTTTTTAAACTACATGAATGGGCTTAGTTTAATTTTTATTTTGAGTTTTTTATAAATAAATTTTTTAATAAATAAAAATGTTCATTTCAGTGAGCCTTTGCAGAATGAGATAATGTAATAATTTACACCATTTTTTATCAGCTTCTATTTGTCAGTGGATGGGGAGGGCAAAAAATAAATCTGCTTATGTACAGAAGTGTTTGTCTTCTTCTTTCCATATATTTTTATGCTGATTGGATGCATCGGTGTTTTGGTGGTGTTCTCTCGTATTCTGCTTCTGTTATTAATGAGAAACAGCATGAGCTACACTTCAGAGGGTGATAGACTTGGAGTCTGGAGAGACCAGGTTAAAGGACAGTGAGCAAAGTCACTTAACTTTCCTGATCCTCAGAAAATAAGCCTCGTTGAGATTTGTGATTTCATTGGCACATAGACCCCCTTCGTATGTGTCAGTGTGAATGGGTAATGACTCTATTATCTTAACCCCATGTGTTAGATGACCTCTAAGGTCATTTCTACTTCTCCTACCCTGGGATTTCTTTGATAATGAGTCACTTCTCTACCTTAATTCCAGGCAGATCCTCAGAAAGTTAAAAGTTGGATGGAATCCTATTTTTTTGTCTTTTTCTTACAACCTATCCCAAATGCAGGCCAACCCAGAGACTTCTCTCCCCGTCTCCCAGAGCGTGTGTTACTAATTATAAACAGGCTGATGGATAGCTGGCCTCCAAAGTGGATCTTGCTGATTGGTCTCTCCCCACGGCAGCAGGCAGTGTGCTCTGTAAATTTGCTTGTTGTATTCAACGAGAAACAAAATGCCTCCTTGCGTTTTCATGAGGTTGTAAGTTTTCAGCCCATTTTCTCATTAGGAGACCACAGGGTTCTCTGATTTAAAAGAATAATCATAATAAAATAAAATGAAGTGGCCCTGAGGGAGAGCTCAGATTTCAGTAGTTGGTATAGTTTATGTTTTTCACAGCTAGAAATCTCTCTTTGGGGCTAAATACCCATTTAAACATGTCAAATCATTTACTAACGGCTCTCATCCTGGCAAGGTATTGAGGGATTTACCATTGTAATCACAGGCATTAAGTTCAAAGGAGGGCCCCTCATTCCCATCCCGTAAGCAGTAGCTCAAGATGGTCTGATGGTGGTCCTGCTTTTGGTAGGACTAAATACTCATACTGTGTTTGGATTTCTGGATTGACTCAAGATGTCAGAGCTGGAAAAAAATCTTGAGTCCAACCCTCTGATTTTATAGCTAAGTAATTTGTAGGCACAGGGATGGAAAATGACTCATCCAAAGTCATCCGATTTACATTTCTGCTATGACCAATGGTTATAATCCTACATCCCTTAAAGCAGAGTGAGTTTCAACTAAATAAAGTTAGTTTAAAGTTGACCGAAGTCTTCCCAGAGTAAAGGTGACTCAGTGGTTGAAGCTTGATTAGGGAAAATGGAAGTTTCTGCTGGTCGTACTTTGTCACTGAGACCCTATGATAGATGATGTACGTCTTGTCTGATAGGCTCACCATGAAGTTGTCCATAGGGCAATATCAGCTCATGAAGACCTACTATGCTAAGACATGAAAGGATTGAAATCTCTATGGGTGGAGGGAAAACTCATACCAATGGAAGATTGAAGGAATTTAAATCATTATTTAAGTAACTTCTTCCAATGACTTGATTGGCAAAGTGGAAATAGAGTTATATTTGCAGTCAAAGGTTCAAATACCCCCCTAACACTGACTGTGTTAGTCTGATGAAGGCATTTTTACCTGTATTTGCCTGAAACAACTCCCTGCTAGCTAAGTCAAAAGCAGCAAGGTACTATGGAAGGAATATGGGCCTTGGAGACAAGGGTCCTAGATTCAAATCCTGACTCAGGCATTTAATAGCCATGTGACCTTGGGTAAGCACATTTTACTTACATGAGCCTCAGTTTCCTCATTTGTAAAATGAGGGGATTGGACCAGATGGCCTCTAAAGTCTCTTTCAGTTCTCTATCTATGATCTTATGAGCCATGATACCATTTTCCTTCTGTCCTGTTGCTTCAAAATAATGTTATTTTGCTTATACAAGGAACCTGCAAAGGAGTTTTAAGGTTTTTTTTTTTTACAACTCTAAAACTACGATTCAAAGTAAATTGTTGGGAGGGAAATCATCTCCAATTAAAGGAGATGGATGTGGTGGTGCCATGTTGTATTTGAAGGGCAACAATTGCCCAAATAGTATTATATTAGTTATATATCATATTAATATTATAATATTATATTTATTATACTCTATTAATATCATATTATTTTATTTTATTTAACCAAAACAATAAGCTCATGGATTCTGGATATTTTCTTCAACAACAAACACATATAATTACTTTGAAATCAAACAAGCAAACGTGTGATTTTGAATTTTTAACCATTTTAATTCTAAGTGGGAAATGTTTTTCTTCAAGACATTAACATTAAAGCATTACTTTCTTTAAAAACATTATTATTTTGACTATGTAGTCTGTTTTTCCTTCGAAAATTAGTTTATTTTGCCCAAGTCAACATTGGAAATATAATGCAGTTAATTCAGTCTTTCTCCTTGTTTATTCTCAGAGTCGGCCGAAAAAATAGGACCTGGATTCAACTAGTTGTACTATTTAATACCCGGATGATTGTGTACAAATCACTTCCTCTTTTTGCACCTCAGTTTCTTCATCAATTGGTATTGCATACCTCAAACTCCAACTTATGTTATTATGGAAGGCCTAGATCAGTACTATCAAAATCAAATAGAGATAGGGACACTGAAGTATAATAAGGATCCCTCAGTCACCTGTTGGGTTAGAAAACCGTTAACATTATTTATATTCTATTTTATTTTTATTTATTTTGTTAAATATTTCCCCAACACATTTTAATATGTTTGGGCCTCACTAAGGAGTGTTGCTTGAGTATGGGCATCTATCTGGGGGAGACGGTAGTAGCAATTGGAGGGATAAGGAAAGGGCTCAGTTAGAAGGTAGAGTTTGAGTTTTTAGCTTTTGCTAAAAGACAGAGGCAAAGAGTGAGTGCAAGTCTCTTACTGAGACTTCGTTGGATGGGCCCATGACTGGAACATGACTCTGGAAGGATGTTGCTCATTCAAAAGAAACAAGATAGGTTATGGTTGGGGGAGGGGAAGGGGAAAGGTGGTCATAAATCTTAAGAAGGTATACTCATAAGGAAATCCAGGAGTGAAGCGTGGTGGACATCAATGGAAGCAGAAACAAAACAGAAAAATTGTCGTCGGAGATTTCTGCAGATCATTTGCAGGGTAAGAATGAGGTGTGTGGCAGTCAAATACTGAGCATGGAACGGGATGGAAAATATAGTGTTAAGGGACTTCAGTTATCCAGACAACTGCTGGAACTCTTCCCAATGTAGAACAGCTAATAAATGTACGATTTGTTTCCATGCTAATTTCGTCCTTCAAAAGGTGGAGAAGCCAACAAGGGGAATGCTATTCTTGACCTGCTCTCAACCAACAGCCTTGAACTTGTTGATGGGGTGGAAATGATGAAAACTTTGAGAAGGGAAATTTCATTTTAAAGTTTGTGATAGAGAATGAGAGGAAATCCAGTCATGCATCTTTGATTTTGAGTAAATGGATTTCAAAGGGTCAGAGGAAAGATAAGTAGGACCCTATGGGCTAAAATTCTATAGGGAAGCCAGGCCAAGAGAGACAGAAGCTCTCAACAATGAAATTCTGAAGACACAAAGAAAAATTATTCTGACGAGGGGGAAAATTGGACGTTGTCTAAACACATCAGTGTGGATAAACAGAGACATGCCAACCAATAGGGCTTTTTTTTTTTTTTTGTTTAAAGACTCGCACACAAGAGGGAAGCAAGGTTTAGCAAGTAAGGCTGCATAAAGAGTCATCTTACCATCCTGTAAGAGTGGTTTCAGGAGACTTACAGCTTGGAATAGCGAGAAAAACCAAGAACCCCCAAAAGGATGGTTTTATGCAAGATGTAATTAATGGAAATTTTTTTAAAAATCAAAGCGATAGCAATATTTCTTAGGATGGATACGATGATAATAATTAACCACAGAGACAGAATCTCATTGCTCTGCCAAGAAAAATGACTTTGAACTGGAAAGGTCAGAACAAAGACGGTTAATAGGGTGTTGCTACTCAAGCTAGAGAGGGGTGGGATGAGGGGGTGGGGGGAGGGGGGGACCAAGAGAATATCTAGCTGTCCTTGATAAGCTCAGCTGGCCTGGCCCAGAAGAAATCCAGCCTTAGGGATTGGAAGAACTGGTAAATGTGATGCTACCAGCCATCTCTGAGAGATCTTGGAAAAGTCAGTCAGGCAACAAGCGTTTATTTAATGGGAAACATACTACAGGATTGAAGAAAGGCAATTGTCCTGATCAATTGAAAAAAAAGATTATGGAAATGTTTTGCATAACTGCACATGTATAATCTGTCAAATTGCTTGCCTTTACAAGGGGAGGAGAAAGGAGGGAGGGAGTGAATTTAGAGCTCAAAATTTAAATGTTAAAAATTTTTGTTTACATGTAGTTGAGAAAAAAATTAAATGTTAAAAGAAAGATGAGAGTGGAGCATGCAAAATATAGGTCAATGAACTTGACCTAGATTTTCTGGCAAAATCCTAGAATATTTTACTAAAGGGATAGGTCGTTAGCAAATAGACAAAGGAAATAGTGATCCCAAAGAGCCAGCATGGCTTAATCAAATAAAAGTCATGCCAGGCTAAAGTTGCTCACTTTTGGCTCGGTCACTGACTGATTAGATCAGGGAACAGCTGCAGATTTAGGTTAGTGAGGATGGACAGATCATGTGAGAATTTCTGAAGATAGGGCAGACATGAGTGTGTGTGTGTGGGCAGCAAGGAAGCAGCCAGTAGATGTGGAGAGAGTGAAGTTAAGTGAGAGTGATGAGGATAAGAGGGCCACTCTGCTGGAGAAGCCGGGATGGAATGGACTTACCTGTCCAGGTAGAGGTTGGCTTGGAAGGAGAAGGACCAACTCTTAATGTGAGATAGGGAGGAAGGAGGAGATAGTGGCAGAAGGCATCTCAGTGATTTGGGAGGAGGAGTGAGAGGGGAGAAGAAGAACTTCTAGGTAAACAGCCTCAATTTTTTTTCAGTGAAATATGAGACAATGTTCTTAGCTGAGAGGGAGGAGAGAGGAATAGCCATGAGAGGTTTGAGGAGGGAGGAAAAAGTTTGGAAAAGCTGCTATGGTGAGTAGGAGAGAAAGTAAATTGTTGTATAGTCATTTTGCAGTTGTGTCTGACTCTGTGTGACCCCATATTGGGGTGGTTTGCATTTCCTTCTCCAGCTCTTTTTATAGATGAGGAAACTGAGGCAATCATGGTTGAGTGACTTGACCAAGGTCATACAGCTAGTAAAAGTCTGAGGCCAGATTTGAACTCAGGTCTTCCTAACTCCAGTCTTGGGGCTTTATCCACTGTGCTGCAGCTAATTAACCAGTGAATTAAATGGGGGTATGTGTGTAAATGGACCGCCTTGTAGCAGTGAGGATCCAGTTGGGATTATGTAACACATTTAAATTGAACCCAAATGGGATGGTTTCATAATTTTCTCCAGCTTCATTCAGCAACACCAGTGGGAGTGAAAACAGTGGATAGTGGAAGTAACACAAGGCTGAAGCTAGGGATAAGGGACAAGGGACTAGAGAGAAGAGCCCAGTGTAGAGTTTTAATTGGTTCACCAAGAGGCCAAGAGAGGTAAGGGAGAAAAGCATAGCTAGTACAGTGGTGATGACCCCGGGAAAGAACGGAGGGGTCGTGGTACTGGATGTCACAGTGAGAATGAAGAAGAAGGTTTGAGGTTTCACAGCCCAGGAAGAGGTGGAATGACAACAGATCAGATAAGAGAAATTCAGAGTTCATGAACATGGAAGTGGAGCATTTGTGGAGTGCAACCATAGCTCACCCAGACAGAAACTTTGGGATTGGAAGGGGCCTTGGCCACCACCCGGTCCAACCTACACCTGAATTAAGAATATGTTCTAAACTTAGGAAAGTTATTCAGCTTGAAAAGCTCTCCAGATGGAAAACCTTCAGTGAAGAGGAACCCACTTCACCATGAGGCTGTTTGGACAGCTCTAATCATTAGGAAGTATTGCGAACTTAATTTGCTTTTTTACCACTTCCACATAGGTTCAGGACTGAATAGCAGGGTGAGGGCAAGCAGCAGAGCATCTGGAAAAGCATGAAGAGCTTCCAGTGATCCCAAGCTTACCTCTAGCACAAAATAAAGTATCATTTTAATGCCTTCTGGTATCCTTCTAATACCTTTCTAGTGAGAGAGGTGGCATGGAGTAATGGAGAGAGCCAGAATCCCACTTCTGACATCGACCAACTGTGTGACCCTAAGTCAATCAGTGGACCTCTCAGTGCTCTACGGCAACTCTCCAAGGTTCTACAAGTGCAGAGTAGGAGCTAACTAGCATTGGTGGAGGGAGATTCCTTGAAGGGAATTCCTTATGCCAATGAAATCCCAGTTTGTTCCAAAAAAAAAAAAAATTAAAAATTATTCTGGTTGAGAGGCAGAATGGAAAATGGAATGTGGAAGATCTGGGTTCAAATCACAAGGTCATAGATGGCTTTGTGGCTATTAGGGCCCCAGCTAACTCTCAAGGCCTATCCATTAGAGGTGAATTTCTGACCTACATTAATGGAGGAAGTTTTCACAAAGGGAGGTCCCTACACCTTTGAAATCGCAAACCCAAATCCCACAAAAAGAAAATATCCTTCTGGTGATATTTTATGACTTCAAAACATGGGACATCATAATCTCTGTATCATCAAAACTTTATTTATATAAGAACAAAATTCACAAGAGAGTGTCTCAAATTAATTAGATGATAAATACTTGAATAAATATAAATAAATATAAGTTACTTTTCAACATGCTTCCACAACAACTTAAAAAGGTATAAATAAATATTTCTGAATAAATATTTCTGAATAAATATTTCTGAATACATTCAAGTGTTCCATATTTCAGATAACATTTAGGTACAGAAATAGCTTATAAATACTTTTTTTTTTTCTATCAAAGTAAGAGAAAGAGTAAGATGATTAGCCAGAACATTCATAGTCACTGGTGATTTTGGTCAAGAAAACCAAGATAATTCCATCCATTGTAAACTTAGTGAAGTACATTGATCCAATGAATGGTGAATATTGAGAACGACCATGTCCTTCATGGACCATGCTATGGAGAATGTAAACAAAGGCAATATAAATAGAATAATTTAAGCAAGATTAAATAGAACCCAGTCAATCCCACCCCTTCCCTAGTTCCCCAACCCATTCCAATAAAAATTGCTATTGGTCAATCCATGATGGTGATGATCTTCAGGCTCTAGGCTTTGCTTTTATCCCAAAGACCTAAAGTCATTGGGTGACGAGCCCTTTAGGAAGAAGCAGTCAGGTAGTTCATCATTCTGTTGATGGTCACAGCCCGGATTCTAAAAGCATGAAGGAGGATGCAGAGCTTGACTTTAGTCTTGTAAAAGTCAGGTTCTTTGGGTGAAGAGACCAATGGCACATTTTCACTGTTGAAATTCAGGGCCTAGGACAGTAAAGATAGAGCATGACAGAGAATGTGTTCCAAAACGAAAGCAAATCCAACCATGATAGGTTACTATCATAGATCGAGAACTGGACAGGACCTAAGAGCTCATCCAGTCCAACTCTCCTCATTTTACATATTCATTATATATAAAGTCTAGAAAAAGGAATTTACTTGCTCAAGGGTATAAAAGTGGCAGGGCCAAGTTTTCAACCCAGGTCCTTTAACTTGTAAGCCACTGCCCTTTCCACCATACTATGCTATCTTCTCATTGACTTCCCAGATCCCAAGCTTGATCCCCCAATTGTCTTCCATCCAGACAGCCACACAGCAGCGAAGGAATTACCTAGGGACCAGGACGATTAGAGAACTTTGGAAAGTCTCTAGAAGCCCCTTTGGAAACCATCACTTGGGAGCTGGTTTCTGCAAAGGAATGATCCAGTGAAGATGGCATCTGCTGCAATTCTTGATTATTTTTATATGTGTTACATACATAAAAATCATGCTCACTTTAGAACTGGAATTGATTCATGTAATTGATCAGAACTGTCTGTCTTTGTCATCTCCTATCACTGACGATTCTCCATTCGGTTCTTCCCCAGGGTTAGCGCTTTCTTCCATTTGAAATTGATTTTTACATACCTTGTGTTTTCCTCAGTCAAGTCAAGTCAAAAAGTATTTATTAAGTGCCTACTATGTGCCAGGATACAAAAGAAAGACAATCTTCATTGAGCTCACACTCAAATGGCAGGCGACCATACGCCAGTAACTAGGCTACACACAAGATACAGAGAGGGTAGATGTAAGGTAATTTGAGAGGGAATGGCATGAGCAGATGAAAGAGTTGAAATATATGTTGTATCCTCCTCCTAGCAGGCTGCAAGCTCTTTAAGGGCAGGGACTGTTTTGGTTTTGTCTTTGTATTTTCAATGTCTAGCACACAGCAAGCACTTAATAAATGCTGGGTCACAGGTTGAGTGACTTGTCCGTGGTCAATAGCACACAGTAAGCACTTAATAAATGCTGGGTCACTGGTTGAGTGACTTGCCTGTGGTTGCACAGGTTGTTTCAGAGGTCAAATTCTAACCCAGTTCCTCTGACTCCACAGACAATGCATTTTCCTTGGTAGCACACTACTGTCTTATCTATTTGCAAGATGTACTCCCTCCCACACAGCTAGGTGGTGCCATACTGCACAGAGTGCCAGGCCTGCAGTCAGGAAGACTTCTTTTCCTGAGTTCAAATCTGGTCTCAGACACTTATGAACTGTGTGACCTTGGGCAAGTCACTTAACCCTGTTTGCCTCAGTTTCCACATCGGTAAAATGAGCTGGAGAAGGAAATGGCAAACCACTCCAGTATCTTTGCCAAGAAAACTCCAAATGGGGCTATGAGAGTCTGCCATGACTGAAAAATGACTGAACAAGAACATTGGACTGAATCTTATTAAGACAGGACATTTGAAGTACTTTTTTCCTATCTACTACTATGCTGGGCACAGCTGGGTACCATTCAATAAATACAGTGGGTACTCATTGTGGGTACTAATAAATCAAGGACTCCTATTCTCCTGCTATCCTTGAGCTCCTGGGCAGCAAGGGACTATCTTTCACTTTCTTTGTATTCCCAGAGCTTAGCACACAGTAGTCATTTAATACATGCTTAATAAATGCTTTTTGACTGGCTGACATATAATACAAGTAGAAAAACCTGAGCAATAAATTTTTTTTTACCTGCATCATCTCATCAATAGCAGCCAACATATTTTGGTCCAGAGAAATCTGCCTTGTAGGATCCTTTGCAAGAGTTTCCTTGATCACATTAAACTCAGCCTTATAGATCTCCAGATCCTCATAGATGCTTTTAAGGCAACAGTTCTGCAGGGCATAACACAAGGTTTAAGGAAACACAGAAATTCACAAGAACTTTAAAAAAAATCACAACAGGGGAGAATTTCCTGTTTTACCTTAACACAAAGTGTCTTTCTGGAAACCAGGCAACTTCCATTCTAGAATCAGAAAAGTCAGATGATAGTGATTAAATTTTGCTCAGATGGGTGTAGAAATGAAATTTTTTTTGAAGAGGAAAACAAAAAAAAATGTTGTTTCTACCTTGATTAATTCTGGGGGTATGCAGTCCCTCACTGTGTTGGTTCCAGTGATATCTTCATGATCAATTTCTTCCAAGGAACAAGAGTACAATTCAAGTTTTTGGCTTGCCTGTAGAAATAAAGGCACAGGTAGATCAGCCTCTTAAATAGCCCAACTGATGAATTTCACTAGTGTGTTAGGGAAGTAGGTCATGGTGGGTCAGATTGGAACAAATATAGCTGCCCTGGCTTTCATCCTCTTGTCCTGTTCAAAATTGTGTTCAACCACAAGAAGATACTGTTTCATTTCAATCATGTGCTCCTCCCACTTTGGACATGGTTTTTTCAGTGACATGTTTTCCCTTATACAAACACCATAAATCATTTCAGCAAACTATTTTCATTAGCACCCATCCTTCTGTGATACTTCTTTTGTGATCCCTTCTGGGATACTTGCTTGAGGCAAATAATCCTCCCCCACCCAAGACAAATCTTTTTTCAAGTGTAACTTTCAAAGAAGGAAACAATAAGGTTGCTTTAATTTTTTGTTGCTGTTGTTTTTATTTTCAACTATGATTTCATGTGTGTAGGGAACTTCAGCTATGAAAATTCCCTCCAATGAAGCAGACTGGCAATTCATTTGTAGTTTCTGAGATCAGAGTACAACTCTTCATAGAATGATGCATTTAGAACTGGGAAGAACCTTAAAGATCACACATCCAGGAATTTTATATCAAAAAGGCAGAAATCAACTTCTTCCTTTTCAAAGATACATTGTTTCTTGCTCCTTGCAACACAGGTAGCCATGAGTCACTTTGGCACTTCCCTCCAGTGAATCTGACCAGGTGAATGCTATGAATAACCTGAGGTTAAATACCAGAGCCTTTTCAACCCAATTACTGTTACATTGTCTGAACTAACAACTCTTTCATTTAGAACATATTTTCCTCTTAAATGGAAACAGAATGACTTGTCGTGATTGGATTTTGAGAAAACTAAAGCAGTGTATAATACATTCAATCAAAACATTTTTTTTTTCTCTTTGAAATGGTATTTCTCAGTTTGGTTATCATCACTGGTAGGCAGCAGCTATGTGGCACAATGGATAAAACACTGGGCCAGGGGTCAGGAAGACCTGAGTTCAAATCCAGCCTCACATACTTCCTAGCTATGTGATCCTGGGCAAGTCACTTAACCTCTGTTTTAATTTCCCCATCAATAAAATAGGAATAATAATAGCATCTACCTCTCAGAGTAGTTGTGAGGACCAAATGAGATAATAATTGTAACGTGCTAGGCACATTTGTGCCATATAAATGTTAGCTATTATTATTATTATTTTTTAATCAAGATTGGACTCAATGACAGCTTCACTTGGTGTCCCACTAGGAAACGTTAAAAGAGAAAGCCTGGGTCAAAAGGAGCCTTGTGGCATGGAAGTGAGATGGAAAGGTATTTAAATAATAAGCAACAAGAAAACACCCAAGGAAAGTTTTAATACAGTTTCTGGGACACATATGGAAATGTCAGTTTTTCTGCAACACTGACTAGATCGAGCACTTCCAAAAAGATATTGCTTGCCTTTGTATTTTAAAATGAGAAATCCAGATGTTATCAGGGGCAGGAAATAAGGTGGGGAGTTTATGTGAGGGGGTGGGGGACAGGGTCGGCCTATGCTTTAATTGTATGGAAATTCCCTCTGTAGCCTTGAGGTTAGTTGGGAGTCTCTTTAGAGAGTGGCCCCCCGGGGTGCTAAAGTTTGAGCCTAAGTCTTCTTTCCTTCAAGGGGCGTCCTCAATTCAACACACCCTGATGCTTCTCAGATATATCTGAACTTGAGGAAAACACAGCCCACTTCACTTTTGAGATCTCCCAGTTTAAAGCTATAATGCAAGGATGGGAACCTGAGGCTTGGAGGCCACATGTGGTCTTCTAGGTCCTTGGGTGCAATCTTTTGACTGAGTCCAAGTTTTACAGAACAAATCCTTTTCATTAAGGGGATTTGTTCCGTGAAGTTTGGATTCAAAGGGGTCAAGATTTGAGGATGTGGAGGGCCACATGTGGCCTCAAGGCTGCAGGTTTCCCACCCCTGCGAAAAGGGTAAGTGTTATCAGCAGGGAAAGGACCATGTCAAGGTAACAGGGCAGAAGAGAATTTCTGCTCTGAATTAGTTATTCATGCTATCACCGGTCATGAGACATGGCAAACACCCTTGTCTCTATACCTGCCACTTCCACAATGACAATATAAATTCAGCAGCACCCTCCTCTTGGCCAATTTTAGAGCAATTTAGAGCAATTTCTTAAGCAAGCAATTGATCAATTAGTGCTGTTCACTAATCTCTCCTTTAGTAAGAGTTAACCAATTGTCCCCCACTTTTAAGAGTGAGGGAACCGCCAGCTGTCAGCCACGTGCAACTTTCAAGACACACAACTTTGAGAGACTTAAGAACTCTGACCAAGGCCAACCACAATTGCAGAGGACCGATGTGGAAGCAAGCTACCCACCTCCTAGCAGAGAGATGATGGACTTAGAGAAAACAGCGAGATGTTTCTGGACATTTTTTGACATGGCCAGCATGGGAGTGTGTTTTGCTTAACTCTGCATATTATTTATAAAGTTTTGATTTTCCTTCTTTTTTCCCTCAGCTGGGGCAGGGAAAAAGAGAAAATTAATGATTTTTAGTTGAAAAAAATTAAAACTTTAAAAATTACTTTGGCTCATTTAGGCATCGACAAGTAAAGAGGGGCACATTTAAAAGCTACAAGACCCTAATATATCATAGAGGAAAAGAATCTTTGCTTTACCTTTTGAAGAGTGTTGCTTACGGCCTCCAACATGTTCTTGGAGCCTCTGAGACACTGGTGCATGCTGGGTTCAGGTTGCATCACAGGAAGGCTTTTGGCCCAGTTGACTTGGCCGAGGCCAGTAAATGTGGCAATGAGGAAGATATCTGAAAGAGAGGGTGGTCATCTCAAGCTGATCTTTGCTCCTCTCTAAGAGGCATTTGGAGCAGCAGGGTATCTACTTTTGTCTCCTGGGCCCAGAGCTCTCTCATGTCTTATTTAAGCTTCCGTCCCTTCACCACTCACCCCCTCTCCCATGCCAACTTTCTATCCCATTCTTCACTTCCCTCTCTATTCTCTCCCCTAGACCTATCATAGTCTTCAAATCTCTCTTTTTTTTTTTTTCCCAAAAAGAGAGATTCTTTGCTGTAAGCTTCCCCCGTTAGAGGGTAGCATTTCTGTGGGCACTGACACCGTGCGGCAAGCATAGGATTTAAGTGAGGCCACTTTATTCCTGCCTGTCTTTCTTCATCTTCCGGCTCTCCACCCAAAGGATTTTGATTTACAAGGTACTTATCAAGTTACAGGAGACATTCAGTCCTAGGCTGGGAAAGGCTCTTAAAGGTCATTAGATCCAACCCTCTCATTTTCCACAGGAGGAAACTGAAGCTTGGGGGGGAAAGGGGGAATGGGGTTTAAACAAACCCACACAGGTAGTAAGGAGCAGAGCAGAGATTTGAACTCAGCTTCAGACTCCGGATCTACCAAACTTTCTCCTTATCATAAGATCACAGATAAAGAGCTCATTAAGTCCAACTCCCTCATGTCGCAGTTGGGTAAACTGAGGCCTAGAGACATCAAGTGACTTGCCCAAGTGAAATAGTAGAGTCGGAATTTGAACCCAAGTTGTCTCACTCCCGATTAAGCATTTTTCCTACTGTATCATTCATCAACCCCCTTCCTCCATCTCTTTGAACAGATAATGAAAATGAAGACCCGAGCAGGTACTCCAGGTCACATGGGTACTAAATTGTGCCATTCGAACTCAGGTCTCCCCTATTCCAGTTCCAGTGGGGCCCACTGCAGCACCCTGCTTCTGCCAAAATGCTGGAGTCTCTCCCAAATGGCATCCCCACATCCCCTCCAAGTCAGCCCTCTCTGCCCCCTTGGGCCGCCTCCTATCCCTAGGCTGGGGCCCGTAGGCTGCGGGGCGGGGAGAGGGGCGCTGGTCCAGCTGGTTACTCACATCGGAGGCTAGCGTAGCGGCGTGAGTCCATGACGGGAGCGCAGCGGCGACTGGCGAAGCTGGGCTGGGCTGGGCTGGAGGCTGCAGCGCAGGTGGGAGCTGGGTTGAAGGTGAACAGGGGGCGTCCCTTTTATAGCAACCGTCGGGACTTTCCCGGATCCCCTGGGGCCCCGTACTCTTCTCGCCCCCCGCCCCCTTCTTTCCTTCTTTCTGTCTGTCTCTCCTAAGCTCCGTCTTTCTCTACATCAGCCTCTCGGTCTCACGTAGAGCCGGCAGAGCCGGACTCTCTTTCGAATTAAGTCCTCGGGCCGCCCATCTCACTCATCCCGAGACCGAGCTCTGCCCTGGTGAGCCGTCCCCACCCCTCTCCGCCCCGCCCGGCCCCGCCCAGCCCCGTCCCGCCCCTCGGATCCCGTCCCGCAGCTAGCCCGGGATCCACCGCTGCCGCCCCAGGGCAAAACCGAAAGCACACCCCGCGGGTGGGGGTGGGGGTGGGGGTACCTGGCACCGGCGGACTCCGGGCAACTGAGCCCAGAGAGGACAAGGCACTTGTCAGGGGACGCACAGCTACTGATGTCAAGTGCCGCTAGGAGCTGGAATCCTGGTTTGCTGGTCAGTTCAGCGTCCCGCAGACTAAAGGGTCTCGCATTAGCAGGCCCTGGGGCGAGAAGACCTGGGTACAATTTCTTACTACCTGTGTGTGACTTTGGGATAGACAATCAGCCTCCCTTAGCCTCAGTTTCGAGGGAGTTGGTGCCCTTTGAGGCCCTTCCAATCTATGATCCTATTTGAACCTCTAGTTGTATTTCATTAGGTTAAGGGGGGATGGGACGGGAGTGTCAATGACCTTTCTTCTTTTAGATTACTATTTCAGAGTTATTGGTTCCCTTTGTAATCCTACGTATTTTATGCATTTAAAAACTTTTTTTTTCCCTGAGCGAGGCAGTACCAAAATGCCAAAGGGGGACCACGACAAAGTTAAGAGCAGGTTTTATCCATTAGAGCAGCACTTTTTTTTTTTGGCCAGTTCTACACCACTGATCTTGTGGCCTCACTACGTGCAAGGGGGAGAGGGCAGTCAGATCGCTATATTGTCACAGAAAGGTTAGGGACTGGCTCGGTGATTTTCCAATGTAGCACATTTACACTATGGAACATGGATCCAAAAAGGTCTATCACAGAGAGGGAGGAAATTCGGCAGGCATAAATGCAAAGACTGAGGCTCAGGTTCAGAAAACTCAACTACACAAATCCGAGATGAGGGAGGCATACTTATAATTTGTCTGATAGCAATAACAACCAGAGGGTTCATACGCTAAGCTCAATATGAATCATTAATGTATTTCAATGTAATTGCTTATGCATCTTATGCATTTAAAGACATTTTTTCTGAGAAAGGGTTCTGAGCAAGGCAGCACCAAAATGCCAAAATCAATACGAATCACTGATTGTTGTTCATCAGAGGCTCTTCGTGACTCCGTTTGGGGTTTTCTTGGCAAAGTTCTTGGAGTGGTTTGCCATTTCCTTCTCCGGCTCGTTTGACAGATGAGGAAACTGAGCTAAACAGGATTAAGCTGACTTGCCTAGGGTCACAGTAAGTGTCTGAGGCCAGATCTGAACTCAGGCAGAGGAGTCTTCCTGACTCCAGGCTGGCACTCTGTGCATTATGGCGCCACCTAGCCGCCCCCCTGGTGTAATGCGTGAGTCAAAACAGCGAATTGGGCTGGCATGAGAGAGGCAAGAGTTAGGGAGCGACTGGAACTGTGATGTCATTGGGATAGAGAACTCGTAGATGAGGAAATTCCCTTCCCCAATGCAGGTCAGCCCCTTTTCTGCCAGTTACTCTTGAAGAGTGGCGGGGCAGGCCAGGAGTCCAGAAATCAGGAAGTGATAGTGCCCGAGCACGCTGCCCCGGTCTGAACACAACTGCAGTCTCTCGCTCCCTTCTGGCCGCTGATGCACAAACAGATGAACAAGGTGCACGGTATCCCTTTTGGGTCTCTCCGTCATGAACAAGAGGGAGTCCCTTTGTTCTGTTTGAGTCGAGACTTGACGCCAGGAACAGCTTCCTACTAAGCTGACTTGTCTCGGGAGATGGAGGGCTCGCCCTGACTGGAGCAGAGAGAGAAGAACCTCTCATTGAAGGCTTCCTTTGGGGGCATGGATTGGACTGGACCGACGATGGTGTTCCTTCCAACTCGCACTTGCTGGGAACTCTTCAAAGTTTGCAGAGTACTGACAATGTATTGTCTCACTTGAGCCTGGCTCCAATTCTGTGAGACAGGCACTGACTGGTGTAATTATCCCAGCTGGTGAGGCTCACTCAGATGAGGTTACCCGTTTGGGGAGCTCACCTGCCAGTGGTCATGGAGGTAGTTTGTGTCAAAGGGAGGACAAACCGGGGCTTTCCAACTCCCCGACTATCACCCTTTTCACCATAGGAGGCAACCTACCCTATTCTCTGTATGCTTACAGTCTACTGGAGGGAAGGGCAAGTACATATGACAATATATAGGATAAATATAAAAGTTAACAAATAAATATTTATGTGAATAGACAGAGAGAGAATGGGGGAAGAGAGGGAGGAAAAGAGACAGGGGGGAGAGAGAGAGAGAGGAAGAAGAAGAAGAAGAAGAAGAAGAAGAAGAAGAAGAAGAAGAAGAAGAAG
>NW_020954588.1:40268991-40323175 GCF_900497805.2 Vombatus ursinus
GGGAGGAGGAGGAGGAGGAGGAGGAGGAAGAGGAAGAATGGAGAGAGGCAAGGAGAGATGTGGAGGGAAGGAAGAGAGAAAGAGGTAGAGAAAGATGGAGGGTAGGAGGGGGAGGGAGGGAGAGAGAGAGAGAGAGATTCGGGCCAGGTTGCAAAGGACAAAAGGCAGCTAAGATGGGGTGCTGGTTTAGAGTAAAAGGTCAAGTGGGAATTATTTAGGCTCTTTCACCTCATAAAACTTTAGGTAAATACCTGGACTGGTATAATGACAAGATACTTTTTTCCTCAACTGTAAAATAAAGAGGTAGGATGAACTCTAAGTTCCTTAGGGCAGTTCTTAGTCTATGATCCTGGGCTCCTATGTCATGGTACAGTAAGAGAGCCTGTGGTCTCATTGGTATAGGGAACTCCCAGATGAGGAAAGTCCCTCTACCAATTCCGGTTGACATTCTTTTTACCACTTGTAGTCTTGGAGTACTTAGAGTACATAGTGCCCAGAGCACAGAGAGGTTATGTTCCTTACCTAGGGTGACAGTAAGTATGGATCAGAGACTACCTCTCTATCCATGACACCATGTCACTTTAGGGTACAATGAACTGTATCCAGTTTAAATAAAATGAAAAACCACATACATTTGCTGAATATCTCCTATGTGTGAAGTAATATACTAGGCACTCAGCAGACTATAGGAGGATGAATGAGACATAATCCTTGCCCTCATTGGGGAAGGGAAAAGAATAAGCATTTAGAGGTAGTGCCTACTGTGTTCCCAGAGAGGATAAAAGGTTGAGAAAATGCCTTTACCTCCCTTCTTTGTGGAGGTGGGAGCCTACGGTTGGGGAACATTGGTTACATATCAATCAGTTAGTTTTGCTGAGCTCTATTCCATCTTTCTTTTTTATTCTTTGTTATAAGAGATGACTCACTGTATAGGGGGAGGGGAGAAATTTTTCAGTAATGAAGATGTAAAAACATAAGATATCAGTGCAAATTAAATTGAAATCCCCAAAGACAAGGTGTGGTGAATTCCATTGTTGTAGATGTTCCTATTGGAGGCAGCAGAAGAAAAGTCTGCAAAGAGCTGGTATTTAGAAAGTGGGTTTTTTTTTTTGTATGTTTGCATTGCTCTGCTTAGCCACAACTCTGGGTGGGGTCAGGTGCTAGCTTGGTCAGCCCGCATGGATAGTCTGCCCAGTTCTGCTTTCATACATTGATTTCATTTTCCTAGGGCTGGTTGTGTGTTACCACTCCTGGACCATTCTTTTCCTTTTTGGCAGAGGTCTGCCTAACTCCCCTAGAAGAGGACCTAGTCTTTTTTTAACCAACCCCCCTTTCCCATCTTGAAACTAACTACCATGCTGTTGCCCCCATATTGATTCTTTTCTATGCTAAACATCCCCATTCTTTCAAGTAATCCACACATGACCAGGTCTCAAGGCTCCTTACTGTACTGATTTTCTTCTGGCTGATGGCATGTCAATGTGCCCCCTAAAGAGTGGCACCAGAATCAAATACAATGCTCAAGAAGTGTGAGCAATGGTTCTATCACCTCCATTCTGCATATATGCAGTCTCCGATTGTGCTAGTAATTTAAAAAAAGCTATTATATCACATCATTGACTCATATCGAACTTGCAATCCACTTAGACATCCAGATCTTTTATAGATTAACTGTTGTCTAGCTATTCCCCCAAACGCTATCTTGTTTTGTGAAATTGGTTTTGGGAACCCAAGCACATGTATCTCCACTAAACATCATTTTATCAGAGCAGTGTTCTAACCTGTGGATATCTTTTTTGATTCTGAGTCTGTTATCCAAGAATCAGCTAATTTGTTAGGTTATGAGAATCTCCAATGATACATCCAATTAAAGGAAGGAAAGCAGAGACCAGAGATGCAACCATGATTTTCTGTTTTAAGGTGTCAGATATTGCTAGGAGTTGATTGTTTCAGAGCCCCATTTTTTCTGCACACTAAAAATTCTCTCTCCTTTTAAATGAATATGACCTCATATTTTTGAATCTAAATTTAAAAAAAATCCTCATCAGATTAGAAAGTACTTTAAAGATTATGACAGAGGAGCAAAGACTATATGCAGGTCAAGTTTGGCAGCTTGCCTTAGTTACAAAAGTTTTCAAAGCATGTCTGAAGTTTTGCATCTTAACGATGATCCTTACTCAGAACCTGAGATGGACAGAGTTTGAGTTTTAAGTCTACTTCTGTTATCAAATAGCTATTTGACCAAGGTTGGGGTGGATGGGAAGTCACATATTGTCTGGGCCTCACTTTCTCATCTAGAACTCTAGAAATGAAGGGGTCCTTAACTTTGGAATTTGGAGATTATATGCAAACATGTTAAAAAAAGGCTTGTGAATATGGATGAGTCTGGAATTTATAAATTCTAAAATAAAACCTGGAACAGTTAAAAAAAATTGAAGGCATCAAATTTCCTAGTGTGGAAATTCCCTAGTCATTGTGCAACAGGAGGGACTGAAGCCCAGAGACGCAACAGGCTGAAATGGAAAGGTCCTGAGTTATAGTTCTCTGGGCTCTGACACTTTACTAAATGACAGTAGGTCAGTTATATTCCTGCTTTCTAATAGTGTTAGGGGGCACTTTTCTTTAGAGATGTGTAATTAGAGAATTTTAAAATAGTCTTGTGAGGGCATAGTTTGAGGAAGAAAAGGGCAACCTTTCATGTGCAGGCTAGGCCTGGCTCTCCACAGGAAAGCCTTCTCCAGGCCAATATTGCTATGACCAACAATGACCAGAAAAGAAGGTTTTACTAGATCTAACCCATTCAGAGTGGCTCTTACCGAAGACCTGGTATCAGCAATTAATTAGTAAACTGATGACAATTTCCAAGAGCAGCGGTAACTGATTATCCTACTTTAACATCCAGAACTAAGTGAACCTTAGACTAGATGACAAACTTAATTTATTTTGACTGATATTCAGCATATCCTGAGCTAAATTCACTTTGCCCACTTTTCTTCCTCTCTTCTTTCTGTCTTCCTCTCCTTATTTCTTTTCTCTTCTCTTTCTGTGGCAGTTTTGTCTATTTCTCCCTCTCTCCCCACCTTAATCTCATCTGCTTTTTTCTTTCCTTCTTCCTCTCTTTCTTTTTTTCTCCTCTATTTCTTCTTTTCTCTTCTGTTTCTTTGATTAGCTGACCCAAATTTGAAATCAGAGTATATTTAAAATTATTTGTTGCATTTTGAATAAGATTTGTTTGATATTCTGAATTTTAAAACCAAGCTTTATTCTCTTTCTATCTCTGTCTTTCCCTCTCCATGCACACACACACACACACACACAACTTCAGTCAATCTCTCTCAAAAAATTCTAATGAAATTATGTTGCTTTTAATTTAAACTGCAGAAGGCCAAAAAAAGTGTAAAAGGGGTTTGGGAAGGACAATGAAGATGAAGGTTCTGGTGGTAATTTGTTTGTGTGTGTGTGTGTGTGTGTGTAAAAGTCCATAGCCAGAGTTTTTTATTTCCACATTTGAGTTACTCTGACAAAGTATATTGGCTACTGAGAAATTTTGTTAATTATTAACTTTTTAATGAAACTTTTCAGCATTCATTAACAAAATGCCATCATTTATATTGAACACACACATATATCCCTCTATTACTTGGTTTTAATTTAATGGTTTATTTCATGCTGTATTATTTTTCCATAAGGAAATTGGCATGGTTTTCCCTAGACAATATTATCTTCAGTGGCCAAAGACCATATAAAGAAAACATTATTTTTCTTTAAATTTTTAAAATTATAACCTTTAAAAAATATTATCTTCGTTTCTACATCTCTTTCTCCACAGCAAAACCAACCAATGTTATCGACCATGTCTGCAGTATAGGCAAGATTCCAAGCCCACAGTCACCCACTCGTGCAAGGAAGGGAGATGCATTTTCTAAACTCTTCTCCAGGGCTGAGACTGGGCATTCTAATTTACAAAATGGTCTTCCTTTTTTGTTTAGTTCTTTCCCTTTGCATTCGGTCATTATGCACCTTGTTTCTCTGGTTTTGCTTACTTCATTCTGCCTCCGATCATGTAAGTTTTTCCATGCTCCTCTGAATTCTTCACATCTGTGGCTTCTTCCCTCACAGTGCTTTTCTGTGACATTCATGTACCACAAAGAAGCACGTGTTTTTAAATCTCTGGGGCTGCATATTGGTTCTTTGTCAAGAGTAATGAGAATCACCTTTAAGTCGCTTCCTCTTCTTTCTAGCCATCCCACCATCTGAGGGGGCAGAACAGAAAAAGGAAAGAGCTTTGTGGTTCAGGAGTTTTTGGTTTTACCCGCTCCAGGGGAGGAGGAGAACAGTGTTTATTTCTACGTGTACATTTTTCTCCCCTTATAGGATGTGAAGTCCTTGAGGACAGGTTCTATTTCATCCTTATCTTTGCCTCTCTAGTGTTTACCACAATGCATAGCATAAAGGAGACGTTTAATAAATACATATTGCTTGATTGATCAGTTGGTTATTCAGTCCTGGCTTAGGTTAATTGCTTCTATTCAAGGAGGCTGCTTCGAAGATAATTCAAAATGTGTAGGGCAGAAGACATTCAGAAATGCCTAACCTCAGAGTTGGGGGAGACCTCAGAGGTCATCCAATCCAACTTGTGCCTAACTGAGAAATGGCCTTGTAACCTGTGCTTGAAGACCCATGGTAGGGGGAACCCATCCCCTCCTGAGGCAGCATGTTCCACTTTTGATAGCTTTACTATTAGGAAACTTTGCCTGACATGTGACTAAATTTGTTTTTTTTTTTTTGCAACTTTTAGACAGTAATTTATCTTTTTTTTTTTTTGTGTGGCTAGGCAATGGGGTTAAGTGACTTGCCCAGGGTCACACAGCTAGTAAGTGTTAAGTGTCTGAGGCTGGATTTGAACTCAGGTCCTCCTGAATCCAGGGCTGGTGCTCTATCCACTGCACCACCCAGCTGCCCCTAGACAGTAATTTGTGATCTTCCTCAGACACATTTCCTTATTTAATTTATGGGTACTCTTAGTAAGTTCAGCCTGATGAACAAAGTAAATGCTTCTGTCCAAAAGATGCAGTTTAGAAACCAAATTTCTTTAGCTAAAGTAGCTTTTGCTACATGCACCTCTCTAGAAAAAACATTCCTTTTGCTGACTAATCAGCAATTTGTGAAGAGTAACTTTGCTCACTCTGGAAAATATAGAAATGAGTCATAGGGTATTCCCTACATACTCATTGCTCTAGTTAAAACTTTAGCTAATTTTTAAGCTGATTAGAGGAGTATATCACCAACAATAAGATGTTTGGTTTTCTGTTTCTGGTTCATAGGAGATAATATTTCATGTCTGGTCAGAAATTCCCTACTTACCCAGAAATCATCAATAGATTACAACAGCCAATACTTTTGACTTTATTCCAAGACCAATTCTTTTTTAAGCATTTAAGTAAAAATTTTGAAGACCACAGACCTAAATTTGCAACATTTCTGTTATTTTATATGTAAATTAGAATATAGTGAATCCATTTCCACCCAATCACTTATTCTACTAAACATTTAAAATAATTGTAACATAAAATAGTAGGTAAGTTAAAGATGGATAATTTTTAAAAGTCTAGGTTCAGTGGCCCATGATTAACTGAGAGGCACACAATAAAAAAATGACTTTGCTTCATTTCTCTGATTTTTTTTCATTAATACATGTGATTTCATTGGTCTGAGGAGCTCCTTTGTGTAAACTCACTTTACCCAGATAGAACTCCAAATGCTCTGGAACTCAGAGTCTTACAGACATGTCTGGGGCACTGAGAATTTGTCAGTCAAGTAATGTTGACCCAACAACTAAATGACATTGTAATGTGCTAAGTAATAGGAATATGGAGGAAGGTCAAAACAGGACTCCTGCCTCCAAGGAGCTCACATTCTAATAGGGAATATACCATGCAAATAACTATAACTATAATGATAATGACAACAGTAAATATATATAACTATGTATATATGTATATGTATGCATATATGTGTGTATATGCCCATATCCCTACACACATACACACACACACACACACACACACACACACACACACACACACACACACACACGGGGAGAGAGAGAGAGAGATTGAATGGGTCTGGTAAAGGCCCCTTGAAGAAAATAGGATTTGAGTCAAGTCTCGAAGGCAGCCAGGGAAGTCAGTAAGTGGAGGCAAGGAGGGGGAATATTCCAGGCATGGGGGGGATAGCCAGTGAAAATGTTCAGAGATGGAGTGTTATAGGAGAGCTATAATAAGGACAGTATTTCTAGATCACAGCTTAAGTGGAAGGGAATAAGACATAGGAAAACTGGGAAGGGGCCAGGTTGGGAATTACAAAAGGTTATAAAAGCCAAACAGAGGATTTCATATTTGATCATGGAGGTAATAGGGAACCAGTGAGTGGGAAAGGGGAAAGTGGGGGGTGGGGAGAATGACCTGCTCAGATCTGGACTTCAGAAAAATTGCTTTGGAGGGACTTGAGGCAGGGTCATAATAATCCATGTAAAAGCTAATGAGAGTTTGTCCCTATGTGGTGGCTGAGTGAGTAGAAAGAAAGGGATGTATACCAAACATGGTGCAAAGGTAGAGAGGACAGAACTCACCAACAGATTGAATGTAGGGAGTGAGTGAGAAAGGGGAGTCAAGGACCATGCTAAAGTTGCAAGCCTGGGTGATTGGGAGGATGCTGGTGGCTTTGACAACAACAAGGAAGCTAGGAAGACGGGAAGATGAGACAGCAAACCATTCAATAAGTGTAACACATATGAAGAAACAGGGCTGCTCTAATGGGAGACAACCATCAGAGAGACAGACCACGCTGTCTCCTCCTTTTCTCTTCTCCCGTTCCCACCTCCTCCAGATTTCTATTCAGGTGAAATCAGGCCAAAATGAAGTTCAGGAAGCCTTGAGAGGGGAAAATATGCCACAAACTCTTGCAAGCTTCAACTTGAGGAGATATGTGTAATAGACAGGCTGGGAAGCTGCAACCATCTTTGCTGTGGATGATGGGGATCATGGTGGCTAATGTTTAAGGGCTGAATTTTGTTAATTCTGCATCTCTAATCTTGTCTTAGTCTTAGTGTTGAGCCATTGCTAGCCTCCTTTCTAGCTGACATTCTGATTCACTGCCTGTTGTCCAGGAGCATGGAGCCTCATCTCTCCAAAGTGTGGGATCTAGACAATCACCTAAATTTCCTGTATTTTACATATATGTTCAACACACAAACACACATGAATAAATGATGTGTACACACATGACACACAATGTATATATCACTCGCATGTATTTTACATGTATTTAAATGTATATGATATAGATACACGTGTGTGCATATCTTTCTCCTTTCCCCTGAATTTATCTGATTCTCTGACATGTCCATTTTCTCTCTCCCATTCCCATTTCTTTTTTCTTCCTTTACTGATTATAATATAGAAAATATAGGTGTGTGTATATTATGTATCCTATTAAATTACTCTGAGGCTCAGAGAAGCCTCAAGAAAGCCTCAAGAAAGAAAGGGAAGGAGATGGGTAGAGCATATGACTGCTGCAATCTTGCTCTAACAGTGAAGGCTCATGTCCTCAATTAGACAACACATATACACATGTATATGTATATGTTATAAAATACAAGTATATATACACATATATGTGAATAGTGGCAACATGGCAAAATTGAGTGATAGCCTTGGAATTAATATCTGATTTGATACTCATTAAGTCTGTGACCCTGGGCGAGTCCTGTAATCTCCTCAACTTGGCTTAAGCCCGGACTTCTCATTCATCCTCAAACTACATACTTAATACGTTGCCAAGTCTTGCAGTCTCGACCTCTACAATGTCTCACCGATCTTAGTCCTTCTCTCCACACCCACAGCTACCACCTTAATTTAGCCTCTCATCACCTCCTGCCTAGATTATTGCAACAGCCTCCTCAGTGATCTCGCTGACTCAGGTCTCTCCCCACTCTAGTCCTGACACAAAAAATGCTAGTCATTTTCCTTAACTTGTAGAGCTATGTGGCTCCTATACTCATTCAACTCCCACTGGCTCTCGATTGCCTTTAGGATCAAATGCACACTCTTCTGTTTAGCTTTTAAAGTCCCTTACAACCTGGTCCCAACCTATTTTTTTTCTCCACACACATACATGACTATATGTAGATACATAAATATATCTATCTGTATTAATTTAGATTCATCCTCTATATATTTTTGTACTTGTCTCTCCCTATTAGAATGTAAACTCCTTGTGAACAAGGATTGCTTTATTCTTTTTACTTGAATCCTCAGGCCTGGGCACTTAATAAATACTTTGATTGATTGATGTAACTAACCTCTGAGTGCCTCAGGTAACCCCCTACGACACAATCTTTTAAATCATAGAGGGTTTGCTCTGCAGCGGTGAACTCCTATAGGGATTTCCCAACACAGATTGGCAGAAACTTTAAATGCTAGGGAGTTGCCTCAGGGACATGGAGGTGGAATTGACTTTCCCCAGTTGTTCAGCTGGTAAATGTCAGAAAGGGTGTTTGAACCTGAGTTTTCCTGCCTAACCCAGCATCCTCTCCATAGACTCTCTCTCTCTCTCTCTCTCTCTCTCTCTCTCTCTCTCTCTCTCTCTCTCTCTCTCTCTCTCTCTCTCTTTTACTGTCTCCTCTCTGCCTCTCTCCTCTCTGTTTTTGTCTCTGTCTCTCTCTGTTTCATCTCTCACTCTTACTCTGTCTCTCCTCTCTCTCTTCTCTGTCTCTACCTCTTTCTGCGTCTTACTCTCTCTCTTTTCTCTTTCCTCTTTCTCTATGTCTGTCTAATATTTCTGTCTCTGTCTCACCTCTCTCTGTCTCTGTCACTGTGTAAATATATATGTAGGTAGAGGCGTATACACACACATATAAACACATAATCAGTCAACCCACAAGCATTTATTAAGCCCCTACTTTGTGCCAGTTTCTGTGCTGGCCGGAGAGAATACAAAAACAAAGATCTTTGCCCTTATGTAGCAAACTTAAGTAAATACAAACTATATGCGAAGTAAAGTACAAGCAACATGGATACAAATAAGTAAATGCATCATCAGGCACAGGGCTTTATGTTTTACCTAGAGACAAGAGGGAGCCATTGGAGTTTGCTGAGCAGGGAATGAGAGATTAGATGCGTACTTTAGGAAAAGCCAGGAGGATGGATATATATTAGGGATTCTTAACTTCTTTGTGTCTCATGGACCCAGCTGGGGGAAACAGGTCTCATTCTCTTTCTCAGAATCATGTCTTTAAATGCATAAAACAAAATATATAGGATTACAAAGGAAACCAATTATGTTGAAATAGTTATATGTATGTATGTATGTAAGTATGTGTATATACATATATACATATACACACATATACATATACATACACATACATACACATACATACATATACATACATATACACACACACACACATATATATATATATATATATATATATATATATATATATACACATTTAAATCAAGTTCATGGACCCCAGCCTAAGAATCCCTGAGTATTGTTGTTATTGTTGGTCCTTCATTTTCAATGACAGGATGGGTGATGTCTTGATTTGTGTGTGAATTGGATTTAATGAGACAGAATTGCACAAAGTTGTCACCTTCACTCTTTCCTCCAGAGTCAATGTAGTCCAGTGGCAGGGCAAAAGTTGGGACTACTGGCAATGGCCCAGGATGCATGAGATGACCTTGGCATCTTCTTTGTCTGACCAAGCTCTAGCCTCAATGTTGCCTGCTTCGGTCACCTTCACAGCCATTGGAACAAACTGTTTTCATCTGCCCATTTCCCAAGGGAAGTCTTCACATGCTTAGAGTAGACATTTCTCTAACTTACCACCAAGTGTGAGGCCTGTTGGTTACCCTTAACCTGGTTTAGCGCGTCTGCTGAGATGGTTTTAGCAGGTATGTGCATACTACAGGTTCTTGATGAGAGCTGGGTGACAAGTGAACATCAAAGGTGGATGAGCCCTGGAAAGCGCTTCACAAATCCTCACATTAGAGGTGCTAGTCTCCCTTGAATACCCATACACCCCAAGAACCCCTCATAATGTAAGTCCCTGTGTGATGTATATGTAAGAGGAGACCCTGGTTGCTGTAGCAGGGTCTTGGACAGAAACCACCAGCTTCCCTCTTCTCTTACCCCCTTTTCTAATGCTTTCCTGAGGTTTCCCTAGGCTTCAGCATAATTTAAATGGCCTTATCTTCATCACAGAGGTGGGGGTGGGACACAGTGGGAGTTGGAAAGGAGAATGGAATTTAGTAACTCTAATAGATCTAGGAGTTCACTCATTAATTCATTTATTCATTCATTATTTATTCATTTATTCATCCATCCATCCATCCATGCCAAAGGCCTATTCTAATATTTCGTGATATTAGATGAGATGATAATGAGATCGCATATTTGTATATTTGGGGGAAGAAGAAGTGTGGTCCAGGAAATGTTTTTATTCTAAAGGGGAACCTCTTTTTTGAAAAGTCTGATTCCTTAGTTTTACACAGGAGGGAACTAAAGCCCAGACCTGTAAAAAAAAAATCACACAGAGAATGAGTTCTTTTGCCTGCCAAAAACCTGCGTGAAAAAGCATCAAGGCGGTGTACTAGCATCTTCCTGAGGAAGGCTCACGTCGTTAAGCGGGATCGGATTGCCGATCAATGATATGGAAAAGCATCAGCATGAAGAGCTTCTATGTCAGTTTTGATTATTTAACCTCTGCTACTTCACAGGTGCATCTTTAATGCTGAGCTGTTGATAAACAGTGACAGGTGAAGTGACCTGAGAGGTTCTCACATCTTTCGGAAATGAAAATAGACGCCAAAGCAACGTGAAGAATAAATAGCAATGGACAATGGCTGGTCTTCACACTGGCTCTGAAATAAAGATGTTGTGGTCCAAGAGCACCAAACAGCCCCGTGTGTCTTCTGGAGCCTGAAAGCGTGGCATAGATCTTGCTTTGGCTGTGATGTCAACGTCTTCCCACGCCCCAAGTTTCATATGCCTTTAGGCAAGATGGCCTTGGGAGTTGGGCATTTTCCTCAAATTCTACCTTTGTGTTATGCTCCAAAATGAAAGCTTTCTTGTCAACGTCTTGAGGGCAAGGAATGTTTTGCTATTGTCTTTGCATTCCCTGTGCTCGGCATATAGTAAGTGTTCAATGAACATTGATTGTTTCATATAGTGATTCACATATTTAGTAGTATGATGGAGCTAAGCTGGATTCAGACCATGGCTTGACTACTTCTGTGACCTCTGGAAGTCACTTAACTGTGCTGGACCTCAGTTTCCACCTTATGAAAAAGGAAGGAGTTGACCTCCAAGTGGTGCTTAACTGTCTCTGATACAACATACTCATAACAAAAGACATGTGTGCCCAGGGCTCAGCAGGCAGTCCATTCCCCTTCTTTTACCTCCTAATCAAAGTTTTGTATTTATTTTATGTATTTCTGGTCCCATTTTTTCTTTTAAAAAGACCTTAGTTCTTTCTTAATTATTATCTTGTGATTTGTTTTTCTTCAAGGGACTTGCAGGAGAGTGGTTTTTTCCACTGGCCTTAGTTGATGGTAATTCTCAACCAGGTTGGTGTACCTTGATTTCCAGTATTATGGCCTCCTTTGCTGTATATTCTTGAGTGTTGGTTTGTGTTTTGGACCGATAGAGAGAAACTCTGCTGTCTTACAATCCAATAAATGGTTGAATATGGTCTTCAAAAAAGCAAAAAGGAGGGTGTTGAACCAGATAACTGGACAGATAACCTCTAGGTCTCTTCCAACTTTGACATTCTGTGATTAGAAAATTAAATTCAAAGGAATCTCTAATTTGATTAGCAAGTCTTGGGAGGGTGGAAAGAGCACAGGGTTGGAGTCTGAGGCCCTGAGCTCAATCTCCAGCTTTGCTGCTTCCTATTTTCTGGCTTCAGCCCGCTCATCAATAACGTGCAAGCTTAACAACAAGGATAAGGCTAACACAATTAGACTTTTTTTTTAAGATTCTGGGTCATCATTATGAATATAAATTCATATTCATAATGATCATTTTAGCATTTTCTATTTAACAAGAGGGAAATAGCCTCTTAGCAGAGGACTTATGCAATAAGGCTCACATTCGTAGCCATAGCAAATGCGCTGATTTGTTTTGTTTGATTACTTCTTTGTTGCTTTTATTTTAGGAAGAATCACAGGGAAGCAACGGCAATGTAAAAGAAAAAAAAAACCACACAACAATAACCAAAAGCAGTAACGACAACAATAGCAAACCGTTCTCTCCCATCTCCTCCCTCCCCCATGATCATTGCATTCTAATCTTGAAATTTTTTATTTAATTATTTCTTCCACCCTGGAAAAAAGAAGATATACAAAGTCCTGGTTACATTTAAGTATAGTCAAGCAAAACAAATTCCCACATTGGCTAATTCAAAACTCCACCAGCAGTGTCTCTAAGCTTTAATCTCTTCCTACCTACCAGATCAGTTCCTGCTTTCTACAAACATGGTTAAGTATTCCCAATCTTTAAAAAAATTCTCACTTGATCCTAACACCCCTTTAGTTATCATCCTCTGTGTCTCTTACCTTTCACAGCATTTATATGAACTACTTATCACTATTTATATGAACAGTACCAGGAAACTAATTTATAATATCAATATTATAAAAATTAACAATTCTAAGAGACTCTGATCAACGCGATGATGAGCCACGATTGCAAAGGAGTTACGATGAATGCTGTCCACTTCATGACAGAGAGACGATAAAGTAACATGCAGAAAGAGATGCACATTTTTTAACGTGGCCAATGTGGGAATTTGTTTTGCTTGACTCTGCTTTGGCTGTGAAAGGTAGGAGAGGTGGAGTTTTAAATTGGTCCAGTCATTCGGGAAAGTAATTTGGAACTATGTCCAAAAGGTTACTAAACCAAACCTTTTGGACCCAGAGACACCACGACTATGCCTGTACTCAAAAGAGATCAAAGAAAAAGTTAAAGGACCCATATGCACAAAAAATATTTATAGCAGCACTCTTTTGTGGGAAAGAATTGGAAACTAAAGAAGTGATTATAAATTGGGGTGTGGCTAAATAAATTATAGTATATGAACATGATGTAATGCTATAGTATTTTAAGAAATGTCCTAGAAAAAATTGTCTTCTCTAGTTGACTTCACTTTCTCTTTTCTCACTCACTTTGCAGTCTGGCTTCTGATCTCATCACTTAACTGAAATTGCTCTCTCTAAACTTAGGGCTGATCTCCTAAATGGCAAATCCCATGACCTTTTCTCAGACATCTAGGCATTACCCTGGACATCCTGAGATCTAGTGAATAAAGAAAAAAACTATTGGAGTCTAGTCCCATGGACCAGACAGACCTGTATGCAGTGATTTTCCTGGCATCTCTGCAGCATTAGACATTGTTGATCACCCTTTCCTCCTGAATATTTGTTTCTTTTCTCCAGGTTTTTATGACTTGATTTTTTTTTTGTTTTCTTCCTACTTCTTATCTGACCAATCTTTCTCAGCCTCCTGTGTTGGATCATCATCCATGTTCTAAAGAGGACAGACTAGAAAATCTCTAAGGCCCATCCACCTCTAGACCCTATCAGCCCGTGAAAAAATGCTCAAGTTAGATTAGATTAGATAAGTATTTATTAAGCATTTACTATGTGCCAGGCACTGTGCTAAGCACCAGAAATAAAGATACAAGCAAAAAGACCATCCCTACCCTGAAGTAACTTACATTCTGATAGAGGAAGACAAAGCATAAAAGGAAGCTAAAGAGATGATGTGAAATAACTTTGAGGGGGCAAGGTGGCAAAGTTTAGAGAGAGGATAGGAGAACTGGGTGAGGAGTGTTAGCAGGTTAAGTGGCATGGTCTTCTAGCAGAATCTAAAATGAGAAAATTAATACATGAGGGTCTGCCTATGGGTTTTCCTAGTCCATGGGACTAGATGCCAACCACTTTTCCCCTTATTCATTAAACATTCCCAGGATATACCATAAAGTCCATGGATGACCAAAAGGACTCCTTGCTTTCTTTTTTCTTTTTTTAAAATTAATTTATTTTGAATTGTCAACAATCACTTCCATAAGCTTTTGAGTTTTAAATTTTTCTCCCCCTCTCCCTACCTCCCTCCTCAAGACGGCTCACAATCTGATATAGGCTATACATATACATTCCTATTAAACATATTTTTACATTAGTGATGTTGTAAGTAAGACTTAGAACCAATAGGAGGATCCACCAGAAAGAGGAAACAACACACAACAGAAGGAAAAAATTAGCAAATAGTATGCTTTGATCTGCATTCAAACTCCATAGTTCTTTCTTCTTTGTGGATAACATTTTCCATCACGAGGCCTTTGGAGATGTCTTAGATCCTTGTATTGCTGCGAAGGATTAAGTTTATCAATATTAGTCATCGCACAATGTGGCTGTTACTGTGTACAATGTTCTCCTGGTTCTGCTCGCTTCACTCAGCATCAGTCCATACAAGTCTTTCCAGGTTTTTCTGAAGTCAGCCTGTTCATCATTTCTTATAGCACAATAGTATTCCATTACATTCATATACCACAACTTGTTCAGCCATTCCCCAATGGATGGGCATCCTTTCAATTTCCAATTCTTTGCCACCACAAAAAGACCTGCTATAAATATTTTTGTACATGTGGGTCCTTTTCCCATTTGTATGATCTCTCTGGGATACAACCCTAGAAGTGCTGTTGCTGGGTCAATGGATATGCACATTTTTATAGCCCTTTGGGCATAGTTCTAAATTGCTCTCCAAAATGGTTGGATCATTTCACAACTCCACATGCATTCGTGTTCCAATTTTCCCACATCTTCTCCAACATTTATCATTTTCCTGTTTTGTTGTGTTGGCCAATCTGATAGGTGTGACGTGGTACCTCAGAGCTGTTTTGATTGGCTTCTTGCTTTCTTGCTGGAACACACTGAGAAGCTGTCTGGTTACATGCTTTGCTTGAGTGACTCGGTCTGGAATGTGTGGGAAGCTGGCCTGACATAGAGAAATCCTTGAAGGGGAGGGAAGGAAGAAGGGGGTTGCACAGTGGTCCTACACTCAGAAAGGACTCCTCTCTGGTTTTGCTTCTATCTGTCTGTACCATAAACCATGACTTTGCATGGTGTTCTTTCTATTTTCTTGTTAAAACTTGTCCAAAGACCTGAACGGGGCCAGCCCCATTTAGGAGATGTGGCTGTAATGTGACCATAAAAACAAACCAACCAAAGGAAAAAACCCCAAGAACTTGGAGCAGAGAATTTGCATTAAGATCTCCTCTCATACCACTTACTACCACATGATCTTGGGCCTCAGTTTCCTTCTCTGTAAAATAAGGGAATTGGATTAGATGATCTCTCAGTCCCCCTTGAGTTCTAAGTCTATGTACAAGGACACTTCTTGCTGAAGTCAGGATTGTCTTAGAAAATTTCAGAGACAATCAAGAAAATCAGACTCATTACTTTACAGGCAGAAAAAAATAAATTAAAACATAACCACCATTAGTCAGCTTCATTGCCCATTTCATTTTTCAGACTTGATCTCAAATGACTTTTGGACGTTCCCATGGAATGAAAATATTCAAATAATTGCATTGCAGGTTTGAAAGCAGTTCTTAAAGGAAAGTGTTAAAAGTGTTTTAAGCAATGGCAGCACCTTCAAAAAGTATCTAAAGTATAACTATATTAAAAAGTGTGTAAAGAAGTCCCCCTTCAGGGACTGCCTTGAACAGATCAACACTCATTTGATGTACAAGTTAACAAGTTGTTAACAAAGAAAATGCACATTGCAAAGGAAATCATCACTGACATAGTTTTATTCAGAAGGCTGCCCCAAATCCAAGTAGTTCTCAACAAAATCTCCCTAAGCTTTTTGGAGATCCAGAAATTGGCACCCTTTGAATTAAGCCTTCAGATTAAAGTATTATCTTAAGGAATGGAGATAGTGTTTGTACAGAATGGTTGGTAAACCTCAAAACTATATAAAAATGGTGACTGCAATTGTTATTCTTTGAAAGATGCCGTAACAAAGATAACTTTGATGATTATGAGAGTTACAAAACAAGGAGACCTCTGATGCCATGAAAGATGTCCAGTACAGAGTCAATCTTTCAACTAAATGTTTATTAAATGCCTACTACGTGCCAGACACTTTTAGGTACTACAGATACAAATATAAAGAATAAAAAAGAGCTTATATTTTATGGAAGACAAGTACATATACAAATATATACAGCACAAATATGTAATATAGTTGACCCAGGCTTAACTCTCTGAAGTTCAGGACAATTTGAAGACACCAACAGTTCCTTCTATTCAGCCAATGGAAAAAAGCTCCTTCCAATTGTGTGATAGGCCAATGAAAAACGTCTACTCATGCTCCAGTCCTTGTGATTATCCCAGAAGCAGCAATCTACTATTTTTTTTTTTTTGGTGAGGCAATTAGGGTTAAGTGACTTGCCTAGGGTCACACAGCTAGTAAGTGTCCAGTGTCTGAGGCCAGATTTGAACTCAGGTCCTTCTGACTCCAAGGCCAGAGCTCAATCTACCATGTCACCTAGTATCTAGCCCCTAATATCTTCCACATGTGTAATGCCATCTTCACAAACAGATGGTATTTGCACATTCACCAGATCCCCATCACACTCTCCCCCATGTGAAAAATTTTCCATCCCTGGCAAATAGTCAGGGGTATACTTTGAATACAATCTAAAATAGTTTTCTTGGATCTCTGAAGATGCAGAAGCCTTGTTCTTTCATCTGATACTCCAGTGTCATAGAGGAAATTCTCATTTTCCACCTGGCTGCATGTCTCTGAACTTTGTCATGCTCTCTGGAATCTTATCATCTTGTGAAACTTACACCTCCTCGCTACCCCTTACCCCAGGGCCCCTCCCTTGCTCTCTCTGATTGGAGAGAGTGGGAGTCTGGACATCGGAGAGCTCTTCCCACATCATCTCCTCTCCCTTTTGTTTCAGTTTCTTCCTACATGTCATTTTCCCCCATTAGAATGTCAGTTCCTTGAGGACAGGGACACCCTTTTGCCTTTCTTTGCACCTGCAACACATACCATATAGGGCCTGGTACATAGTAGGCACTTAATAAATGTTTATTGACTGACTGAAAAAAGCTCATGGAGAGTGAACTTATAGAGAGTCCCACATATTCAGGTGAAAACAATTATGTCCCAAAAGAAACTTTTGCAAATTCAACAAAAAAGGAACATTTCACAAAGTTTACCGAAGATTACTGCTTGCTCAGTACTCAACAAATGCCTGATATTGCTTGAATGACCTTTCTCAAGCCAAAAAGAAAAAAGAAAGAAAAATCAAGGACAAAGAAAATTGATTTCCTGCCTTAGAAACCCAGAGCTTCCTAGACCAAGTGGAGCTCTTCCCACAGGGTGTTAAGACTTGGAATTGACTAGGTATCACTCCCTCTCTGTGAAATGAGAAGCCAACTGTCCTGGCTGAAAACTCTTCCATGATTTCCTCCATACATAAGGCCATCCAAATAAGGTCTGGACACCATTTTCTAGGGATCTTTACACAGGGCATGCCAAAATTTCTCTAGGAGCCCATAATGTACCATAATGTACTTTCTAAGAGGTGCAGGCAAATTTCCCCGAGTCCTATTGCAAAGGGTACCTCAAATTTCTCCCAGTAGATTTCCCTGTGACTCCAGGGTAATCCAAATGGAATTGCAAGCTTACCTAACAGGTTCAGTAAGGAAAATGACAAAGTCAAACACTTGGAGTTTGTCAGAACATAGGCAAACTCTATGAAGTTTTAAGGGATATTGATCTGACAAAAGGACAAGCAGCATAGGTCTGTTTAAACGTAAAAAAAAAATCCACGTTTTCCAACCTGGCACCAGCATTCTAGTGATACAAACCCCATTATTTCTCATCTTAGAATCAATATCAATAATTACACAAGATTCAATAATGCAAGTATCACTCAAGGAATCAATAAATGGAAAATTTACAAAATTACCTTAATGGAACTGACTTGAGATGGAACATATCCTGGAACAATAATAGCTACCATTTATATAATGCTTACTACATACCAGGCACTGTGTTAAACACTTTACAATTATTGTTTTATTTGATCCACAACCCTGGGAGGTTGGTGCTATCATTAGCCCCATTTCACAGGTGGGGAAACTGAGACAAAGAGGTTAAATGACTTATCCAGAGTCATACAGCTAGTAAAGGTCTGAGGCTGCATTTGAACTTGGGTCTTCCTGATTCCAGACCTGATAATTCTACTCACTGTGCTACCTAGCTGTCCTGGGGATAGGGGGTGAGGGTGAGAATCAACAGTACAATTATAGCCTAAATTTTTTTTTTGGTCAATTTCTTATTTTTTTTTCTTATTTTTTTTTCAGTCAAAGACAAGGTTTATTAAAGATCTACCATATTGGTCAGACTCTTAAGGAATCTGAACATTTGTGAACTATTGGCTAGATTATAAGAATCGGAGCATCTTAATGGAAACAAGATGGATTGTATATACAAAAAGACTGTGGGAGGGATCTAGGAGTGGCCAAGTGGTTTGGGGTGACTGGAGGAGGGGTTTAAGGAGGATCTGGATGGGAGTGGCCAGTAAGCTGGGGTGAACAAAATGCCAGGGACCTGGACCACGTGGCCAAGGGAGAATGGAGTCTAGATAGGCTTAAGGGTGGGAAGTGGCCGGGGCAATCGGGAGGTAATAGAACAGAATTGGGAGATTGGGTTTAGTCACAATGAAAGACTAGTTAAGTGGACTACAGCCTCAGGCAAACACTGGAGATTTGGGGAAGTCCAGGGATTTTCCTTTTTGGGGTCCAGATTCCAAAGACATGGTCTTTTCCTTTTAGGGGTTCAGATCTTATCCCCATCATTACCTCCTCAAACAAATGGGACCTAAATTCTTTTAGGGTAAGGGGTGAAGGTCTTTGCTTCTGAAACCGCTTCCTGATGGCAAAGGGCGTAGAGATGTCCCTGCCTCGAGGGGGTCCCAAAGAGGAGGTTGACTGGAACAGAGCACAGGCTGCATCCAGGGAATGATGGAGGATATTAGCTGGTACCCACTGTTTGCTACCTACTGTAGGTGAATGGCTTGCAGTCTGAAAGACACAAATCTGACAGAAAAGACTGCAGGGCCCAGGTATAGGGAGAAGGAAAAGTGTAAGAGCCCCATTAAAATCATTTACATTTGACCTGCAGGATTATCTGTTCTTGTTACTTTTTCAAAAGTTTAAGTAACATTTTGCAGGTAGAAGTTTTCCACCCCCAAATGAATTTGCCAGAGACTGACTTTCACTTCAATTATCACTGAAATTCTCCTCCCCAAATCAAACTGAAGATGTTTCTGATTTAATTACAGTTGTTTGGGGGTATTTAATGACTACTCATTCAGGTCAAAACAGCAAGATCTCACACATTTGCTTTGATCTTTGACTGACTACTTGATTATAGAAATTTGCTATAAAAGGATAAAACAGGGACTAGATTTAGGGCCCAAATATTTCAGGATAAAACATCCTTAGCTGTTTGGCTTCAGATAATTCACAGTTTTCCAATGATGCAGTATTAAATCCACCTCATAGACAGTCTCAGGAATAGCCAGGTGGGTAATATTCCTTTTCAAAGGAACACAATGGGGAAATTGAGCCAGGAGGATCCCATCTTACACTGAGGCTAAATTTGTCCTCTCAGCTTTTCCTGATGCAGATTTCCCACCTATATCACATTCTCTTTGAGTAGCTTGTGGCATTTCTCTCAATGTTGGATTACTGACTATTGATTACAGATGGATTATGATCCATCAGACAACTCAAAATAAAATCATTTACAGTCCCATGAGCTTTTACTTCAAATAGCAAGTTTCACTAATCACAGCTTAGGGAAAACTTTTCCAGGATTTACATCTCAAATTTTAATTTGTCCTGGTGTAAAAAGTTAATTGCCAGAGATTATTTCTACATACTTGCAAATTCTCAGCAAACTATAACCCAAACAAGCTTTTGGGCAAGTTTATGCATTAAAACAATAAACAGCAATAGCCAAATTCTTTTAGCTGTAACCAAATTATGAAAAGTTGCTTGACATAACTGATATAAAAAGTTTACCAATTTCAAACTTGAAACAAACCCATTACCAATCAGGTGATTTCAGTTTTGTTAAATGAATTTCCAAATTACTTTACACAGATAATCAACATCTCATCACTAACAGTTAAAACTACAACTTTAAAAGAGCAGGCTTGCTGAAGTTTGGAGACTTATCAGGATGTGCCAAACTTGGGTGATGCTTCCAGGCAAAGGTTGCCCCAAGGCCCAAGGCCATTGCCAGTGGGGCCCATGCTATAGCTGCTGCCCCTCCCCCCTCCTTCCTTTTGCCAGATGGGGGAGGTTGAATTAAGAGGTGGGGAGGGGGAGGGTGAAACTCTCCTCTCCTAGGAGAGGGATTAACAGATACCCTCTTGACTCAAGGGAAGGGAGTGGGAGAAGGGAGTGACCAGGTTTGTTAAGAGGTATTTCAAAACTCCTTAATGATTGATCACAAAACTTCCAGAATCTGCTAAGATGTTTTTGCTGTTCAAACTTTTCCCTGTAATCTCCATGAAGGAGGATTCAGGGGTGTAGAGAGAAGGGAGTAAGTAAGCCTCAGGGAATCAAAAAGCACCTGAAGTTTTCCCAATTCCTTAGTGTTGAGAGAATTGACAGAATCGGGCATAGGCTTCTGGATAGGGCATCTGTCCTTGTCCTCTATGCTGTGGAAGGTGTACCCAGGTCTATGGCCTCGAAATGAACGAGTGGATCGAGAGCCTGAGAGCATCAGGCTGAGTTCAAGACAGCCTCATAACTGTCTGCCCGAAAAGCACCTCCAAGCCTTCTTAGGTGCTTGGAGAGTGACCTCAGCTGCAGGGCAAGAAAGAAGTGGGGGAAGGCTAATATATCTTCCAGTCTTGGCTGGAGAAGAACTTGGGGTTAGGCAGCTTCCCCATAGGGGCCACCAAAATGTTGAGATTTAGAGGTTTAGGGGTCTGGGACCCCAAAATCATGACACATGGGTCCTACCCAAATGAATTTGACCTAAGCCTTCTTTCAGCCAAAGACAAGGTTTATTAGAACATCCGCCATATTGGCCAGACTCTTAAGGAATCTGAACATTTGTGAGCGATTGGCTAGATTATAAGACTCTGAGCCGATCAATTTCTTTAGGATCCTACAAACTAGGGTATCCAAAACTTAAATTCCAAAGGAGAGAGTCTTTCTAGTCATATTCTTAAATGTGAAAGGCCCCATTTTATCATGCAGGAGGCTCCACATGTAACATGGTTGACTGGTGCCACTCTCTGAGGGCTGGAGAGTTCCACCTGACCTTAGGATTCTTAGGTACCCTGAAGGGTCTGAGGTCTCTCTTTTCTGTGCCATCATCTTGACACCCCATCTTACTGTTGGATGTGTCTTCTCATTTTTAGGGGCCCAGTTACTAGCATCCCATTTCTATTTAACCAATTAATATTGGATAGCTTTTTACAAAGTAATATTTACTTAGAAGCTACAGCAAGAACAAATATACATTCTTCCCATCATCTCAGAGACATAATCCTCCCTCTTCCCATATTTGCCTTGTCCAGTCCTTTTCAGTTACAAATAAGTTGATGCAGGCTGTGTTATACCAGGAGCAAAGTTCCCTCACACCCCCAAAGCTCAACCCTCTGCTAATCCATAGGCTCCAAAGAGTGAGTTGTCTGCAGAATGACCCAGTTGTTCTGGTTGGGCAGGTCTTTCTTTAGTTACCCGTTAAAGGAGCAGTCCTGAAAAAAACCTGTTAAGTGGTGCCGTGAATTATGCATAGGGGACTTATTTCAAGTCATGCATTTAGAATGGGCATTAAAAATATAACCTTGACTCTCTGTTTTCTTTGCCACCAGCCCCAGGAGCTCACCAGCACAGAAGCAAAATGGAGTCTGATTGATTGGGTTGGAGACATTTACATAATGGGGAATTTCTCACTGAGCAAAGAGCCAATCCCATAAAAACAGATGGCTCCTAGCTGAGAACAACCAGACTCAGCTCTCAGATGACTCTCTTTTGGATTTCTCTTCCCTGTACAAGCACTAACTGATGAATCTCTCATGCTGGCCTTCCCAGTCCTGGCCTGTGCCTCCACTCTGCAGGCTTGAAAATGGAGGTTAAGTGGCTTTCTAAAGCCTTCAAATAGAAGCGCAGGAGTTTCAAGATCTAATTCTCCTTTCATCACACCCTGCTGAAGGGGCTGACAGAAGCCAATGTTTAATCTTTTGGTGCAACTATCCACTGGGTACTGGTGTCACTATTTTTTTTTTTTTGATGCATGAATGAAATTCTGTACTGATATGAGAAGATTACCTTTCAGCATCAGAGAGACCTAAACTTGAAGGCACAACAGAAGCATAGATACCAACTGAAACCAAAGGAACCAAAGAATAGGATGACCAAGACAAAGGCTGGAAAAGACTCCACAGGATCATCAGAAACTAAACTCAGTCAATGAGACAGTTGGGATAAAGCTCAGATAAATCATATTGCATAACTTCTATAATGGATCTACCAATAATTTAACCGGGAGAGCCATCTTCTGCCACTCAATCCTTAATAAAAGTGGAAACTATTCAATTTCCCTCCTTACAATAATAGCTAACATTAGAATCTAAGTTTTTAGAGGGCAGGGATTGTTTTTGACCTTTTTTGTATCTCTAGCACTTACCAGTGTCTGGTACATGGTAAGTGCTAAATAAATACTTATTGACTGCCTGTCATTCATACATATTCCATGTTTTACAATTCCACGAGTGTCTAGAACCCCTTACGTAAATTACTCTAAGTTTCAATAATTATCTTGGGAGTACTTTTGCAGTAACTCAAAAGAAATATGAGATGAGCAGATTTAGAGACATATCCATTCCAAATGTTCATGTGGAGTATTTGTGCCTGACCTGTGGTAGAGCCTTCCGAGCTCATATTGGTCTGATCAGCTGCAGTCAGACACACTGTACACTGACCCTGACACAGTGATGCCATTTTGGTCCTCTTCGATTACGAAGGACAACAACCAGCATGGGAGTGATTAATGATACAATTTATGACTTGATCCCCCTTCCGATACAGTTCACTACTGCCAGTCAGATAAATCCAATAGCAAAAGCATTTAATTAGAACAATGTAAATCAGGAGGCAAACACAGATTCTTGGCACCTACACAAATGGGAGCAACTTCCTCTACCTCCAGAGGAGTTATGATCAAATTTCCTTTTAATCCCTCTGATTCCCCAGTATAGGGGTAAAATGGAGTCACTTCAGAGCTCACAGTCCAGTGGTAAGTGCTCAGAGAATCTGCCTCTTAGAATTTCTTTGCAGTAAGCCCGGCAGAAACCCAGCCGAACTAGTCAGCCAGCTGCTTGCCCTAGGCTTTCATGCAGACTGACACCTTTGCATCTTGGAAGTCCACACCCCCTTCAAGACAGATCAAGCTCCACTTCCTCCAAAACCTTTTTCTGATTTCTCCTCCTCCTCCCCTATTGTTAATCCTTTACCCTCTCAAACCACTTTGTATTTATTTTGTACCCATCCTGTACTTATTTATCTGTGAACAGTGAATTCTCACCAGTAGAACAGTGAGCCCTTTGAGGACAGCTGCCGTCTTGTATTTAGAATTTACACCCAGCAGTTAGCCCATCACAAATGCTTATTGACTGAGAATGGCTGAAGCCTCTCCCATCTCTGGTCATCAGGTTCTAATTACAGTTCCTGGGTTCAAGTCTTCCATGGCCATAGTGTTCCACGTCGCTCTTTTCTCACTGATAATTTGTTGCTCCCTTCCACCCACCCAAGCACTGTGGGAAGTAAAGTCCTCAGGTCAGGTCAACTACATCAGTAACTTTACAAAATGCTTTACATACATCAACCTACATCGACATACATCACATACATCATTCAACACACTTACAACGTGCATCAACTCATTCAATACTCAAAACAACCCAGCATGAAGGTATAGCAGAGGTAGTGCCCATTTTACAGATGAAGAAGCTCAGAGACTAAGTGCTTTGCCGGGCTCACACAGCTGCTAAGGGTCAGAGGTGTTATTTGAGCCCATTTCTTTCACGTCTTCCTCCCTCCCTCCTCTCCCCTTCTATCTGAAGGGACCAGATTTAAACCAAGTGTGTCCTATTTCCCCGGGAGTGTTGGAAATGCTATGGGTGTGCCTGATGGCAAAAGAGTTGTGTCCTTCACTGCTGGATCTTTTCTGGGGAGTCTTTCACTGTGAGGAGTGTGCAGGTGTGTGTGTGTGTGTGTGTGTGTGTGTGTGTGTGTGTGTGTGTGTGTGTGTGTGTAGCTTTAAAAAGGTTTTGAAAAACAGTCTCCATACTATACAAGCCAGGACCTTTAGGCTTGCTAGTCTAGAGGACCACTTGGGGGCACATTTTATGATCATTTTATCTTGCTTATTTTCATAGCATTATGAATTCCCAAGAGCAGAGTGGAAATGGAAGTATTGGGCTTTTGTTCTATCTGCCCCTCAAACTATGAGACCCTGCCGTCTTTCTGGAGGGGAGGAGATCTCTCATGAAGGCAGGAGTTGGGGACTGGGGGGGCCAGGGATAAGGGGAGAGAGAGAGACAGACAGACACAAAGAGACAGATATGGAAAGAGAAAGAGAAAGAGAAAGAGAAGAGAGAGAGACCGAGGGAGACAGAGACAGAAAGGGAGACAGAGATAGACAGACACACAATGAGAGAAGAGACAGAGGGAGAGAGAGAGAGAGAGAGGGAGGGAGATGGGGGGAGGAGAGGGGAAGAGGGGACAGGGATTCATCATCTGTGCTAGTAGAATGTGAGCGTGGGCACTGCCTCTTGATGGAAAGGGGGAGAAGAATTTCCCATCTGTCCCAGTAGAATGTAAGCTCCTTAAGAGCAGTGTGTTTCCTTTTGTCCTTATATTATCACTTATTCCTAGTGTAGGAAGAAGTGGAGAGGGAGAAGGTAAGAATGGGAAAGGCAGGGGGAGAAAGAAAGATTCACTATCTGTTCTACTAGAATGTAAACTTCTTGAAGGCAACACTTTTTTTCCTTTTGTCCTTATATCTCCACTACCTAGTGTAGTGTCCCTAAACATAGTAGATGCTTAATAAAAGTCTGCAGAATTGAATTACACTTCATGACCAAACTTGGTCACTGCAATTAATCTGAGTTTAAATGTGTCTTTTTTTTGGGTCTGTTCGACATCATGGTAGCCATTGTGAATATCTTTTCCTAGTTCTGCTTTCTTCATCATACATCAATTCATGCAAGTTTTTTTTTTTTAATTCTGTACGGTCATCATTTCTTCTGGTGCAATGATATTCCATTATATCCCATACCATGATTTATTCAGTGATTTCCTAATCAGAGGGCACCCATTTTGTTTCCAGTTTTTGCTACCACAAAATGTGCTACTATGAATATTTTAGTATATATGGGACCTTCATAGTGTTTTGGATGTACTTGGGGTGCCAGAATTTATGTGTCAAAGAACATGACAAGTTTGGTGGCTTCTAAGAGGAGTCCATAGGACTATATAGGTTTAGAGCTAAAAGGCACCTTCTCATGTAATTCCAAATTATTTTTCAGAATAGAATAGAATAGAAATTTTTTTCAGAATAGAAAATGGACCACTCCCCCACATCCTATTTGCAATTTTGCCTGAGTTAGGTAAACTCTGCTCCAGGGAACCTTCCACCATCTCTGGTGATTTCTTCTTCCTCTGTATTTTACATCATGAGTCTATTTTTAGAAAATAGAATATTCTCATTTTATGGATGAGGAAACTAATGCCTGGATAGGAGAAGTGACTTGTCTAAAATCCCAAAATAATAACTAATGGAGCTAAGGTTTGAGCCCATGTTCTCTGAATCCAAATCTAGGGCTCTTTCCAAGGCTTAGCACAGTGCATGGCACTCAGGAGTGCCTAACAAATGTTTGTTGATAGACTCGTTGTCTCTTCTCCTTCCCTTTCCTAAGCTTATTTTAAATTACTCATTTAAGACTTAACTATACTTAGGAAATAGAATTTCAAGCTAGAAGAGACCTTAGAGTTAACCTAGCCTGGTGTCTTCATTTTCTAAATGAAGAAACTGAGGCCCAGAAAAAACAGTGATTGGCTCAAGATCAAGTAAATGACTGAGTTAGAATTTGAACCCAGGTCCTATCCTTTGTCAGCCCAAATGAGGGCAGAGCCTCTGCTTTACATTCTTTTCTGTCTCTCCAAGTGGCTAGTCTGATGCTGGCTAGATGCTTACTCCTTCATGCTCTTTATTTCTCTGCCTAGAGAAGGAAGCCAAATCCAGCACATGCATTAACGAGGTACCAACCTGCTTCCAAATAGGACTGGGCTGAGACTGAGGAATGTGGAGGCTGAGAGGAATTCTCCAGTGGGGCTCTTTCCGGGATGCCCTCGATTTGCAGAGTACTTCCCCTGTAGCTTGTGGCTGAGATCATTGTGTGAAGTCACTCTTAGCCAGAATTGTAATGTAAAAAGGAAAGTGCAGGATCCCCTTCCCTCTCGTGGGCCCATTTCAACAAAAGACTTGCTAGGAGTCTGGTGGTGGGCAGCCCCGGGCCTGCTGGCCAAAGTCCAAGCCAGGAGGTCAAAAGACAGTTTCTGACTGCTGTTGTCTGGGAGGAATGAGGACAGCAGCCTTTTGGGTGTGCTAGACTGAAAGCTGCTAAGTGGGCTATCTCAACTTCGACACTTCCTTAGAGCCTGGCATGTTTTTCCCTCCTAGCATGACGTTCTTTATCCCCATACCCATCCACCCTTTCTCCAATGAACAAACATTTATGTTCTCCTTCTTCCCGTTCCCCTAACCAAGCAACAGCAATAACAAAAGACAAATGAAGCCTTTGTAACAAATATGGAAATTCTTGCGCCAGCCATATCCAAAAACATGTGTTCCATTCTACGTCTCTGTCAGGAGGTGGGCAGATGCTTCATCTGTCCTCTGGAATTGGGATCAGAAGTCTCAAATTTGTTCTCATTTATAATGTTGTTATTGTCTACATTCACCTCTAGATTTTCCTCTTCATTCTAAATCAGTTTTCTCTGAAGTCACTCATTTCATCACTTTAAATAGCACAACAATATTCCATTATATTCATATAGAGGGCAGCTAGGTGGCTCAGTGCATAGAGTGCTGGGCTGGGAGTCAGGAAGGCTCATCCTCATGAGTTCCAATCTGGCCTCAGACACTTACTAGCTGTGTGACCGTGGGTAAGTTACTTAATCTTGTTCACCTTAGTTTCCTTATCTGTAAAATGAGCTGGAGAAGGAAATGGCAAACCACTCCAGTATCTTTGCCAACACCCCCCCAAATGGGGTCATGAAGAGTTGGACACACCTGAAAACAAATGACTGACATTCATATACTATCATTTGTTCCCTGATTTCCCAGAAGATGAGCACCCTCCTGGTTTCCAGTTCTTTGCTACTGTGACAAACAGATGCTATAAATATTTTTGTAGAGGTGAGTATTTTTCCTCTTTCTTTGATCTCTTTGGCCTGTTGTGGTATTGCTGGATCAAAGGTAAAGCAGTTTCATGATGTTTTGGACATAGTTTCCAATTGCTTTTGAGAAACCTGGCTCAATATTCTGCACACAACAGCTGCTTGATAAAAGCTTGTTGAACGAACGAACGAACGAACGAATAAATGAACAAATGAATGAATTGAGCAAAAGTTAGCAAAATGAGAGTATGTTATAGTGGAAAGAACCTGGTATTCAGAATCAGAAAAGATCAATGGTGGAAACCCACCTCAATCAACCAACTAGAACAGGGACTGGATCTGTGATTTTCTTGACATAGGACATTCCCAGATGAAGAAACTCCCATTACTGATACAACTGGGCACCTTTTCTGCAACTTACCTTAAAGAACTGGCTAGACTCATACTGAGAGGGTGACTTGCCTAGGGCCATTCAGACTATGTGTGCTGGGGGCATGATTTGAACCCAGGTGTTCCTGTTTGCAAATCCAGCTCTCTAGCTTTCATGACTCTAAATTGATGAATTAATAAGAATTAACAAGTGCCAAGGCATTGTGCTAACCCTGGGGGTACCAAGCCCAAAGTAAAACATTCCCTGCCCTCCACGATGTTGCATTCTTTCTGAGGAGACAACAAGAATTCTTCTACACCTACTGCTAGGTGACTGTAAGTGAGTCGTAGAACCACCCTGAACATTTGTTTCCTCCCCTGTAACATGGTGCCAAGAGTCAAGGATTTGTTTCTGTTTTGTCTTTGCCTCTCTAAGACTTGGCACATAGTAGGTGCTTTTGTTGTTTAGTCTTTTTTTTTCAGCCATGTCTGATTCTCTGTGATCCCATTTGGAGTTTTCTTGGCAAAGATACTGAATAAATGCTTCACGCTTGATTAATTGGATGAAAAGAAGTTCCTAGTTTCATAGATACAAAGATCTGGGGTTAGAAGGGCTTGCAGAACTGAACATGCCATATGTACCAGTTTTTATTATTAATAGCAAGGAGTGGGGAAGTCTCTATTAGGGAGATGGGAAGGTCATGGAGTTGCCTGGAACTCTCCATCCTTCAGTATGGGCCAAGGGAGCAGGAGAACATCTTCAATGAAGAGGAAGTGAGGGTCCTCACTTTCTGTATACTACATTAAAGCAAAGCAACCAACCAACTCTTCTGATAAGCAAAGGCTCTTGGCTTATTCCTGGGGCCAGAAGAGTGGAGGACGCTTGCTTCATCTAATTAATAACCAATCAAATGCTCTCCCTGCTGTGGCCTAGTTTAGAGTGTGAATGCTCAAGATAGCCTTCTGACTTCTTTCTCCAAATAAATTGTGGGAGCTGCCATAGGTGCTGGTCTCTCCAGGCTGGAGATAATGACAGTCCATTTTGTCGGGTCACATCTCCCCATAGCTCCAGGAAGCTAACACTTCTCTGTCCAATGCTGACAACAACCCATTGCAGGCGGCTTGTTGGAGGGCTGTGTGATATTTCTGATAGTGCATGCTGTCCCTGGACAATACGTCAGCACCTGAATGTTCCCTGCTCCCCAGGGCCAATTCCTGACAAGCGCTACCCGCCTTCCTCCCTGTACTGACAGCTGTCTTGACAGCTGAGGCGAAAAGAAGCACAGCAGTTACCACTAGGATAGGAAAGCTGTCAGAAAAGCCATGAAGCCAAATTAAGGGAAACTCAGCTTATGGGAAGGGTTTTTGTTGATGGTCAATTACACTGTGAAGGAACTGATTTAACCAGTGGTAGTGGACAGTTTTGTAATGACTGTCTCTCCCTTCTGGGTCTCAGTTTCCTCATCTGTAAGATAAGGAGGCTGGACTCGATGAATCCTAAAGTCTCTTGCAGTCCTTAGTTGATGGTTTATGATCCTGGATGGACAGAGTTCTTCAAATGGGAGTAAATGGAGATTAATGTTTTCCCATTCCCATGCGACCCAAATCCATGGGCTTCTTCTAATTGTCTGAGCTTATGGGGATAACCTAGATTTACAAAACCCATATGTAATACAGTTCTCTCCTCCCTCTCCTTACTCCACGTTCATCACCTCCAACCCCACCTACCTCCCTTTGAAATCTTGCTCAGTCTAATTCGAGTATCTGCTGTGTACAGAACACTAGAGGCATTAGACACCAAACACCATTAAAGTAAATGAATGTGAGGTCTTGGGGAAAGAGGCTGTAACCAACTTGAGGGAATCAGGGGAGGTTTCTTGGGAAAGATGGCCTTTGAGTTGGCTGTCAGAGGACGGGCAGAAATTCACTTGTGGAGTAGAGCAACAAGAACATTATGGCATGGAAAAGAGCATCGTCAAAGATCCAGAAGTGGGATATCTAGGGACTCAAGGTTGACTGACTGCTGGCCTTTTCGTATGTGGTTGAGCTCTTCCTTCTTCAGGCTACTTTCTTGATATTTGAAAGGCCTCCCTTCTCTTTGCATTTCAACACCTGCCTTTTGCCACCTCCAACCTTCAGCTTTATTTATAAGGTCTGTGTAAAACTGAAGACACCTATGATTATTGCTTCCTAGATTTTCATGAATGGAACTTGTTAGGCCAGAAGGAAATGGAGTGTTGAGTCAGCTGCTTATAGCTTGAGAGAGCTTGGTCTAGTGGATAGAGCACTGGGCTTAATGTCAGGAAGACCTGAGTTCAAATCATCCTTCAGACACTCCCTAGCTGTGCGATATCCCTTCGCCTCTCTGGGCCTCAGCTTTTTAATTTGTAAAATGAAGAGGTGGGGCTTGGTGACCTCTGAGGCCTCTCCCAGTCCTAGTTCTGTGATTCTCTGACTAGTTCCTACATCTCCACTGCCTTTGAGAAGGCAAGTGAAATCACAGATGTGGTCAGGTAGGTTCTGTTTGTGTTACAGTCACAAAATACATTAAAGGACATTTTAGCTTAGGTTTGGTCAATGAATTCAAACCACAGACATGGACATTGTGTATACCAATGACATTTTATAGTCCACCTCCTCTCCCATTGCTAACCCATTCTTAGGCTTTCTAGTTTTATTTTCTATGAATATGCTGGCTGCTGATATGTCTGTTTCAATATAGAAATGAAAGGAAGCCAGATCTGGTTGCTGGGGAAGCTCTCAATTTCCTTCCTGTCAACCTGCTTCCTTTAATTTTGACATTTCAAATCCCTATATTAAAAAGGTTCTTTTTGAGTGAGTAATCAAATCTTGGAGACGTCCACTCCAATATTTGTGATGTGAAATTCAAATGACACGTTTATTCCAGACCCCTGCTGTTTCCCCTCAAGTACATCACACATAGCAGAAAGTGTTGGTGGATGTGCTTGAGTGTAACAGCAGGACCTGCCAGCTGCCAGGGTCTGGGGTTCTGAGTCCGAAGGGGGGTGGCTGGCCTCCAAAGAGAGGGCTCAGCCTCCTTTTTCTTACTGTCTGTGGTTATTTAAAACTTCACCATGGAGCCCAAGGGAGAATCACCTAAAACTTAGGTTTGGTTCATGTCTAAGGTCTTCCCTAAAGGAAAGTAGAAAATTCTCTAGTATATAATATCTTCTAGGCATAGGATAGACATTTGTTTGCTCCACAAAAGGAAGGTGGCACACACACATACACACATACATATGCAAACTTCCTTAGTGCACATTGACAAAGATGAACATGAAACAATAGCTTATATCTCTTGTTATACTCTCCTAGGAGTATAACATGAGGCATTTAGTGAAATGTTGAAAAGGCATTCAACCTTCACCTTGACTCTGCATCGTCCAGTATCTCCCTCAAAGTCAGTGTCTTCTGGCAAGCTAGACCAGGATTTGGACTCATCCATTTTGGTGGTCGTCCTCTCCCCTGAGAGTGCTTTAACAGCTGAAGTGGACATCTCTCAAAGTGCAGCTGCTACTGACTGAGGAACCCAGCAGCTCCCAAGAGAGCCCCTCCTGAAAAGTTCTTAAAAGTTTTTTTTTAAAGACTGCTGTCCCCTTGTTGTTCTCGTGGGCCAAGAAATTATATGTTATCTCATAGCATTGCCTTTCAGCACTGAGCCAGCACATGTGGCCAGTAGGAAAGGGCCATATATCTAAGGACCGACAGCACGTGTCACTTTGGAAGAGGCCCAACTCCAGGCATGTTCCATATTTTGGCCAGAACTGATTAATCAATTAGTAAAGGAGGTAAATAAAGTAATAGATTACCTAACTCCCCTGAGCCTCAGTTTCCTCATCTATAAAACAAAGAGGTTGAACGAGATGACCTTTGGGGTCCTTTCCAGTTCTGGGTGTGAAAGGGACATTACACCTTAGCACATGGAAAGAGACCATTGGAAAATTTTTTTCTAACATATTTTTCAACCAACTTTTCTCAACCCCATAGTTTGTTCCTCAGAAAACCTTCACAGAATCATAGGATTTGAGAGTTAGAGGAGCCCTCGATGGACATCTAGTCCAACCTACATATGAAAGGACACCTACTATAACCCTCCAATAAGCAATCATCTTCCCATTCTTGAAGACCTCTATTGACGGGGAGCCCACCACTCTCAATGTAGCCCATTCCACTATGGGACAGTTTCAATTATTAGGACGTTTTCCCTGACATCGAGTCTAAATGAATTTTCTTTCTACACCTCAAACTTTGACATTTTTTAGATTCTTTGTTGAAGCAAAGATTTCAAGGTAGGGTTGTCCAAATGGGTCCTTTGAAATAGGGAGAACTTTCATAAAAATATAAGTAATTGATAGAAAGGGGGTTTCAGATGAGGACCAAGAACATTAAATTTGGAGTTACAGGATTTGAGTTCAAATTCCAGCTCTGCAATTTATTATTATGGGACCTTGGTCAAACCATGGCACCTCTCTGGGCTTCAGTTTCTTCATCTGTAAAACAAGAGTGTTGTACCCAATGTATTTTAAGGATGCTTCCAGCTCCAAATCTAGTTGTAGGAACTAGATAGTTCTAGGAACTGTCCTGCTTGAGAAATTACCTCAGATGCCTCGGTGGGATGATAGCTCTGTCACATTCTCTTAGAAATGGTCTATTAAGCCCCAAACATCTAGGAGAGTGATGCCCATCCTTGGGTAATTCTAGGTATCTCAAGAACAGACGAGAAATTCTTTTAATACCTTTAATGACCTATCTCCAGAGTTGTTCTGGGGATCAAATGAGATAATATTTGTAAAGCGCTTTGCAAACCTTAAAACTTTATGTGAATGTTAAGTGTTATTTGAGTGCCTTTGAGGTCTATCCTCCCAAGCCTGGGATTCTGTGATTCTCCCAGCTGGGGTCACGAGGCTTGTGAGTAGCCAGGACTGGAGCCCAGGTCTTGGTACTTCTCACCTCCTGCTCTTTCTATCACCCATCATTGTTTTTGAATGTCCCCACTGTATCAGGTTGGACCGTGGAGCCTGCATTGTCCCCACTCCCAACCCCGAGAGCCAGAGATTGTAATACTGTATCCTCGGGGTTTTTCTTAGTGTTCCACAAGACAGAAGGCTCTTCCAGCCAGCCTCCTACTCAGACTCATCCAATTCCAATGGGCACTCGGTTCTCCTCTGCTTCCCACTCAGACCCCGGGAGCATAGCTCTAGGGTTGGAAGCAACCTCAGAGGTCAGCTAGCCCAGCCTCCTAATTTTACAGTCAGGGAGACTGAGGCCCACAGTAGTGGGATGCTCCCAAGGTCACACAGTTGTAACTTGCAGAACATGGATCTTCTCACTCCAGATCCTGTGCCCTTTCCACTGCATTTGGTTGGTAGAAATGCCTCAACTCTTGTGGAAGAATCATTTTTCTTCTACTCTGTAGCATGGAAGGTCCAATATACAAATGCTGTATTTTCCTCTTGTTTTACAGGAATCCATATTCCCTCCTCCATTTCCCTGAGGGTGTATAAAACATAAACATTGGGGCAAGCTGTGAATGAGTTCATTTCTCTTTGCGTTGTGTTTTCAGGAAGTCAGAAGACAGACTGCTTCTGCTCTCAGAAACCATCAGTCAAGTGCCATCTTTCTTTGTGGGAGACACTTCCACACTCCGGTGGTGTCGAGCTCACACTTGGGAAAATTTCTCAGCCTACACGTTGCTGGCTGTTTCACTACAAGTTGTCAGTGAGCCAATGTGAAATCTGACTAGGAACAAAAGAAGAGGGAGCAAAATGGGGCAGCACCAAGCTGTCATTTCTGAAGGGATTTCTATGATGTCACAGAAATTTCTCCTCTCTAGAGGCGTGGCCTTGAATGCCAAATTATGTGGAGATAAGTGCGAGCCCTCCCCCGCCACCTTGAAGAAAGAAAGAGGAACAGGTAAGGCCTTGGCTGGGTTCTCCAAAGAATTCTTGAGAAGTCTTGGGAATATTCCACAATTTCTAGAGGAGTTGAACTTTGACAGTGGTGTTGGGGGGGTGGTTTGCATAAACAAAATTTAAAAAAAAATATGACTGTCTTTTGTTTTTTACATAACCTTCGCTTCCAAATGTATCTTTTCCCCTCCCTCTACCCAATGAACCATTTCTTGTAACAAAGCCTTTTTTGAAAAAAGAGAGAGAAAAAGCAATTTAGCAGAACCACCGAATACATCAACTATATCTGATAGCATATGTAATAGTCCATGCCAGTAATCAATCCCTCACGTATGCAAAGAAGGAAGGGAAATTCGTTTCACCAGCTCTTCTTCAGGGTCAAACTTGGTTAATGAAACTGTATAGCATTCAGGTTTTGGAGGATCATTCTTCCCATTTACATTGTAGTAGTCATTGTATATGTTGTTTTCCTGATTCTGTTTACTTCAACTCTTTTCATAAAAGTCTTCTTGTGTTTTTCTGAGTTCTTCATATTTATAATTTTTAACGACTCAGAAATGTTCCTTTATAGTCATATAACACAATTAGTTTTGCCATTCCTCAAACTTTGAGCATTTACTTTGTTTCCATTTTTTTTTTTGTTAACATTAAAAGTTCTGCGAGGATATTTCAGTACATAGACCTTTCTGTCTTTGTTCTCCACAGGCAAATACATCTAGCAGTGGGAGCTTTGGGTCAAAGACATTCTTATCACTTTTTAAAGCATAATTCCCAATTGCTTTCCAAAGTGGTAGAACTAATTCACAACTCCACCAACAATACATGCCTACCTCTCCATGGTCCCTCCAGCATTGACTATTTCCAATTTTTGTCATTTTTACTAAATTTCCTGGGTGTGACGTGAAGTAGAGGTTAATCTCTACTAGGGTTAAAGCTGCTAATTTAGTCTGTGGATGGATAATTCTTTTTTCAGCAGCAAGACTGAATCTCGAGAGGTGTTAGGTGGTACTAGTCCATTGTCCAATGTCATTTAGTGAATAAATGACAAATACTATAGCAAAATCTCCAGGCAAACCCAAAACAGTGCTCTGGGATTTAAGATAGATTGTAGCCTACTCTGTCTGCTTAGGGGAAAACAAAGCAGCTTTAGGCTAACAACCTGAAATGATTCAGAACTCTGTTCTAAGTTCTATTTAGAAGTGACTCTCTCCATTTCTGAGTGATCCTTAAAAATAGGCTATACTCTTTGAAGATATGTTATTTTAAACAAATAGTACTCTCTAGGTTTCTTAGGGTCATAGATTGGGAGCTGGAAGGGCCCTTAGAGGTCATGGAGGGCAGTTCCTCTCATTTTACAGATGGAGAAACTCAGTCTTAGAGAGGGAAAGTTACTTGTCATATGTCACACTAGTAGTAAGTGTCAGTCAGGATTCAAATACAGGTCCTTGTGACACCAAATCTAGGGTTCTGATCTAAGGCTCAAATCTCATCCTGGTGACTTACTATGTGACCCTAATAGGCAAGTTTTGTTTTTGTTTTTGTTTTCTTTACCATTCTGAGTTTCAGTTTGCTCATCTGTAAAAAGGGCATAATAGTGGAACCTACTCAACAAGGTTGCTGTGAGAATGAACTGAGATAATGTATATTTTTTTGCACCCTTAATGCACTAGATAATGTGAGTTTGCTTCTCTTTCTCTATTTGATAGAATTCAGATCATAGCCTTCCTGAGATAAGTCACCTTTCTCCTATTACTCTTTTTGATCTAATGGTCAGCAGTCTATTTCACAGTAGCTAAAATATTGTTGTTTTATGATTGAATAAAAGTGCTATGATATAAATTAATAATAAAAACAAGAAATAACAATAACAAAACAATCTCTGACATTTATTGGTAACTTAAATTCTTGTGCCCCAGACTTGAAGTTGCAAATAGGCATTGGTAGAGTAATTTTCTCCTCTGGGAGTTCCTGATACCAAGGAAATCACAGGTCAGGTCTATTCTCTAGACTATGCTGTCTATTCTTAGCTGGGAACTAGCTTCAGGGGATTATAAACTGTTGCAGAGTAATGACTCCTGCCTGGGGATTCCAGCTCCCTTCTAGACCTAGGGGATTTTTTTTCACTTGCAGTAGTTCAAACCTGGAGAATGGGTCTAATTCCAAACCCAGGGTCAGAGGTGAGGCCACTCTGAGCAGCCAGGTGATTATGAAATCAAAGAATAGCTTTGAAGATCTTGAGAACAAAAAAGGTTATTAGAATTCAGATGTTGAGGCCAGACAAATGCTGGGGTTGGGAAGAAATGTTTACTGTTGGGCACCAATAGCTGGATTGGTTATTATTTTTTTGTTTTTAATGGTTTTTGTTTTTAATGGTTGATAATGCATGAAGCATTGACCTCAGCTGAACTCCCAGGAGATGAATCAGCACAAGTACAGTACAGTTCTCAGGGTTTCCCAGAGACATTCATTTATTCATTCATACAACAAATATGTACCTACTCTGTCTGAAGTACTTGGATACAAAGTCAAAAGTGAAACAGTCCCTGTCCTCATGGAGCTTACATTCTACTGGGAGAGATAACATAAACAAGCCAGTACCAAATAGAGACAATGTAATTTCCAAGCAAAAAGAGTGCTAATACTGGGGAGGGGGGCAGGAAATCAGGCAGTAAAGACATCCACTAGATGGTGGCAACTGACCTGTGCCTCCAAGGAAGCTAAGGATTGATTATAAGGCAAAGGTGAGAAAAGAGCACATTATAGACATGACTGAGAGTCTGAGAGACTCAAATGGGAGATGGAATTTCATGTGAGGGGAACAATAGGTCAGTTAGATGGGAATGGAGAGTGTATGAAGGGAATAAGAAGACATAGAAAGGCAAAGACAGGAATCACTGTAGTTTTGTTTTTTGCAACATAATTTCAAAATCCACATAGGATCTAATACAATGCTTACCTTGGGCATCCTTTAAAAAAAACACACACACCAGGATTTTAATTGGTATATTCTGTTTTGACATCACCTTAATTTCTCCCTCTTCCTCCCTCTCTCTCTCTCTCTCACCTCACTTTTGTCACATTAAACTCCTTTGCTCCTTTCTGGAGCAAATTGGTTCCAGTAAAGTCATCTCACAGTGCAGAGTCTGACTGTAGATACTTGACATGGTGAGACCTTGCCCTCTTCCTCCTTGGGTCTCTCATCATTCATTTATTGAATGAAGGACGAGGGTTTTACAATAACGAGGAAGAGAAACTCACTGCAGGGGACACGTAAGCCAATGTGCTAGAACGCAAACTTCCCAAAAGTGTCTTCATTCAAATTTTCTTGGGGGCTGCCCTCTGTAAGAGATTATTAATGACTAAATTGAGGTGTTTTTTGGCCTTTCTATGTAGTCTGAGTCCTGAGAACAGTGTCTGGCACATAGGAAGCACTTAATAAATGTGTGTAGCCTGACTGATTGACTGAGCTACTTTAATACTTTTATATTTTTCAGTATTTGGATTAAGTGATATTAATTATGCCCCAAATTCCTATTATATCCAATAAGGATTACATGAAATAACTTAGATTTGAAGATTCTATACAAATAGCATTTAACAGATTTATTGAGCACCTACTACGTGTTACAGGCACTGTGTTAGGTGAATGAACAAATTAAAATGTTTGCTATGTGCCAAGTAAATAGTAAGGTGGAGATACAAACAAAAGCGAAGCTGTCCCTGCCCTCAGGGAGCTTAGTATCTAATGGGGGAGATGCCACATAGAGAAGTGGTGGGCCAGAAAAGGCATTTTGATTCAGAGATGTCCAAATACAGTGAATGGGGACCTGGGGTAGTAGCTTGATACAACCCTTCCTTCCAGGAGTAATGGATGAGTTGATTTGGTCATGGCTACAGAACTTAAAGGAGGGGTAGTGATGAAGTGAAGAGTAGACCCAAAGTGGCAAGGTAGTTGGTGAAAAAATGGCATGGGAGCAGTGAGAACATGAAGAAGCCTGGTCACTCTCTAGAACATTGTGAGTTCCTTGTGGGCACACACTGTTTTTGGTTTGGTCTTTGTATCCCCAGGGTGTAGGAGGCCACCTCACTTCTTTTGGGGTGGTGCTCTGAGGGGTCCCTAGATCTGTGTTTTTAGCAGTATAGGTAACTTCTGGTGTGGAAACTCTCTCCACTGACACAGATTAGCAACATCTCTCTAACTTTTGGATTTCGGGAGATGCATGGGGGGCAGTGAGGGGTAAAGTGATTTGTCTGTGGTCACACAGCTAATATATGTATGTCAGAGGCAGGACCTGAACTTAGGTATTCCCCTATCCATTATACCACACTGCCTATGTAGGGAGCATTTAATAAATATATATTGGATCAGTTTGATTCACCTATAAGGGCAAAGTTGAGGACTGTATGAGGTTATAAGCTTAAACTTACAATCTAGTTGAGATAAAAAGTTAAATATTAATACATCAATAACTCAATGTCCACATGAGTTCATCCATGTGGGTATTTCCCTCCATTTGTTCATATAGCAACCTGACTATAGCTTCTCATCCTATTAAATAATCAACAAACATTTATTAAGAACTTAGTACTATGACTATGACTACTTCTAATATTAAGAACAATTAGCATTTATATATCACTTTAAAGTTGGTAAACTGCTTTACAAATATCATCTCATTTTATCCTCACAACAACCCTGAGAGACAGGGATATTATTATCCCCATTTTACAGATGAGAAAATGGAGTCAGTCAATAAGCATTTATTAAGTGCCTACTATGTGCCAGGTAGGGGCAGCTAGATGATACAGCAGATTGAGTACCTTGTCCTGGAGTCAGGAAGACTCATCTTCCTGAGTTCAAATCTGGCCTCAGACCCTTACTAGTTATGTGACCCTAGGTAAGTCACTTCATTTGGTTTGCCTCAGTTTTCTCATCTGTAAAATGAGCTGGAGAAGGAAATGGCAAACCACTCCAGTATCTTCACCAAGAAAATCTTGAAAGGGGTTATGAAGAGTTGGACACAACTGAAAAAGTGACTGAACTACAACAACAGCATGTGCTAGATATTGCATTATTCCTGAGGGTACCACCAAAAAAAAAAAAAGCAAAACCTAGTCCCTGCTCTTAAGGAACCCATAGCCTAATGTAGTAGACAACATGAAAAGAACTGTGTACAAACAAGGTATATACAGGATAAATTGGAGAAAATCATCAGAAGGGAAAGAACTAGTATCAAGGGGATCAGGAAAGATTTCTCTAACCGTAATTCTGAGGCAAAGCGGGCCCAGAGTCACACACATATTTGGGACTGGATTTGAATTCAAGTCTTCCTGATTGCAGGTCCAGTGCTCTATCTACTGAGCCACTGAGATGCCTCTGCGTCAAATACTGTACTAACTGCTGGAGATATAAAGGAAAATGGAATTCATGTCCCCTTCATGTGCAGAGCCCTGAAAAATTTACCCAATGTGGTTTCAGTCTCTAGATCTTTTTATGTGCTGTGGGTTCATTGGTAAAATAAGGCAATAGGTGGCCTCTAAAATCCCTCTCAGCTGTAGATCTTAGAGCCGCTGAACCTTATTACTGATCCATGATTGACTCACCTTCTCTTCCTATCATTCATTTTTTTTTTTTTTGGTTAGGCAATGGGGTTAAGTGACTTGCCCAGGGTCACACAGCTAGTTAGTGTTATATGTCTGAGGCTGGATTTGAATTCAGGTCCTCTTGAATCCAGGGCCAGTGCTCTATCCATTGCACCACCTACCTGCCCCTCTATCATTCATTGTTGGAAAGATGCTGCACCTGGCTCACGCTTACAATGTGTCTCTCTGTTACCTTTTTAGCCACCCGTAAATTTGATTTTCTGTGGACTTTGATATTCTAATTGAGTTTATTCCACCAAATATTTATTAAGTACATATTTTGTGTAAAGCAATATGGCATAATAGAGGATTGGCCCCTGAGTCAGAAAGAACTGCATTCAAGTCGTCTCTGTGACACATCACATGTCACTTAGCCTTTCAGTGTCCTGGATAATTCTCTCAGTCTATGCATCACAAACAGGTGCCAATGTGCAATGGTGGAGGGAATTTCCTCATTGGGAGCTCCCTATGCCAATGAGATCATGGGCATAACCCAAAAAGAAAAAAAAAAGCAAGGCTCTGTCCTAGGTGCTGAAGGTACAAGGACAAAATGTAAAGCAGTGGCTGTCCTCAAGGAGCTTACTGGGTGGTTTACCACACTAAATGGCTAAGTACATGTATCTCTTGGGTTGGGAAAGTCTACTCTCAAGTCTTTTGTCTCTGGCCTGTGCTCAGAAGAGAAGGAGGGAAGGTAAAAAGTGCCTAGGATTCTAGGACTCACAACCATATGGCACCTCCAGAAAAACAAAAATGATGTTAAAGAAGATGCATGAGGGTGTGGATATGGGTGTATGGTTGTGTAAGGGAGTAGTCTAGGATCATCAAAAGCCATGGGCAATTGATATTTTTCATCTCTTTTATTTTACTTTTATGTATTGTTAGGTTGCTCTTTGTGAATTGCTTTTCTTGGGAACAAAATAATTGAATCCTCTCCCATCCAACCTTTTGCCAGTTACCAACAAATAGTATAGAGACTAGTTTGACTTATTCTGTCTGATGGACATGATATTATGTAGTGAAGTGGCCAAAGGTGGTCATTAGGAAGGAGAAAGGAGGAAAAAAGGGCATAATCACTCCATAACATGGACAAACATCCAGATTGAGAGACAGTGGTTTGTTCAAGCCACTACATATTATTACTGAGTAGAACCATGAAGGTGGATTTGCTTTTCTCTATCTACTGACTTTCTCATCGATGATGAGAACCTTTGTCCAAAAGGCTTTGGACAGTGTGAAACACTGGCAAAAGAAAACTGGTTCTGGGCTAACCAGATTCATTCTTCCTTAACATATGATGCTATTCAACTGAAGTGGATTATTTCAGCTGGTCTTGGAGATGGACATCTGGAGCTCAACTTTTGGACTGGCCCTTGGCTAATCTCTTATGAGAGAGAAGTGTGTGTGTGTGTGTGTGTGTGTGTGTGTGTGTGTGTGTGAAGTGAGACATACTGTGGCTATTACTCATGGAACAAACCAGACCATCTATACTGGTTTCATCTTAGGAAGAGAAAAGGATGAGTGTACCTGGGCTCATGAGTGTTCAACACTTTTTACTTGCCTTTTTCCTTATTATTATAATCTGTATCATCTAAACAATTTTCATTATGATCTATTTGTAATATAAGGATGGGTTGAAGGAGATATTTATCTGATGATGATCCTGGGATAACATAATAACTGCCTTTAAGTCTTTGAATGACTGTCACAGCAGGGAAGAATTAGACTTGTTCAGGAGAAAAGAGTGTAACTTGAAAGATAATGTTAGGCTTGACAACAGGAAAAAATTTCCTCAGCTGCCATGATGTCTGTTGGAACAAATTGTTCTCATCCACCTATTCCACCAGGGGAAGTCTTTATATGCATGGGGTAGACATCTTCCTAACTCACCAACCAGTCTGAGGCTTTGGGGTTACCCTCAACCTGGTTTAGCCCATCTACTGAGGTGGTTTTACTGGAATGTGGCTGCTGCACATGTTACAGCTTCTTGGAGTTCTAGGTGAGAGTTAAGTGCCAGGTGGATGCCAAAGGTGGATAAGCAGCCCTGGAAAGGGCTCAGCAAGACCTCACACCAGAGGTACTAGTTGTCCTTGGACACTTATAGATCCCTGGTCTTCCAGTAAAGGCCAGCTGACCTGCTGTAGTGGAGGTCCTCATTTCTTTGTTCAAGTAAATGTTGTACTAGGTGGTTCATGTAGCTTCTTTCCAGCTCTAATATTCCATGAATCCAATTCATTCCACCTTCCTTCATTCTTCATGTGAGCAGTAGGAGAAAGGAGCTGCTGAGTAAGGATAGAGAAAGTCTGAGTAATAAAAGTCAAGTCATGTCAACAAGCGTTGATCAAGTGCTTATTACATGTCAGATTCATAAATCCCCTTGAAATCTAGGTTAAGAACTTAACAAGGGAGAAGAGAAGAGGACCTATGAAGGGGCCCTACGGGATGGTTAGTGGGTGGAACATAGGTGAGAAAATAGTAAAGGAGACTGAGAAAGAACATTTGGACAGATAAGAGAAGAACCAGGGGAGATCAGTGTCATCAAAACCAAGAGTATCCAGAAGGAGAAGATGACCGGTTATGTCCAATGCTGCAGAGAGGTAAAGAAAGCTGAAGACTGAGAAAGGGCCATTGGATTTAGTGAATGAGAAATGTGGGTAACTTTGAAGAGGGCAGTTTCAGTTGACTGATGATGTTGGAAACCAGATGGCAGAGGGTTTTGAAGAGAGTGAGTGAGAGATTGAGTCACAGAAGTTTCCTCTGTTGGAATTAGCAACCTCAGGAATTTGAAGGACCTGGCATTTCAGGTACTTTTTAGAGGAGACCTTTCCCCATGCCTCTCAACCACATTTGTGCCAGAAGCCTTCCTATCATCCTGACTCTAGTATATATCTTTCCCTGAAAGGAGAAATTCTCCTGGTGTTTACTTGTGTGCTACCTTCTACCCATAAAGAAAAAAGATTTCATTGCCTCTAACATTTTGTTGCAAAGGAAAATTGCTTAGTATGGAGCTGGTTCATACAAAAATCTCTTCTCCCTACTCAATTTGATGAATGATACATTCAGTTCAGAAGGCCTGGAACCTGTCACTGTCCTGCCCTTCCATAGTAGGGTGCCACTATGAGTCAGTCCATACTACTAAAAAATGACCTTCCTTGTCACTTCAAGTGGTTTTTTTGCCTTGGTTGCACAAAGTGAAGAAGAATGACTGATTCAGCATCTATGAACTGCTCATTGACTTCAGCGGGAAACTCCCAAGCAATGCCACTTAAGATTTTGGCGGGTATTTCCTTGGTATAGCACCTGGTCATAATATCTATTTTTTTGAACTTCTGTGGTTTGGGATCCAGAAATACTGGTATCAGAGCTCCTAACTCATTTTCAACAGAAGTGTAGTGTGCCATTCAGGCTACCCAAGAAGGAGGTGCCTGCGTTTTCATTTCTCCTATTCTCTGAGCATCTTAGGAAACACTCTAGGTGCCATTGTTTGAGGCTCTTCAACTTCTCTGGAAAGTGTCTTTTCAGGACCTGGATACTGCTTAGGTTATTATTTTAGCTATTCCCTCAACATCATCATGGCACAGTACAGGCAGCTCCTATTAGAAGTGAAGATATTAATAATATCAAACAATACACATGTAATCATAAAATTTTAGATTGGGAAGGGGCCCAATCTAAAACTTGAGAGCCACAGAAATTGAGAGTAGGAAGAAACCATCTGGTTCAACCTATACCTGAAAGGAATCCTCACTGTAACATATGCAGCAAGTAGCTGCTCAACCAATATGTGAAGTCTGGGGCACCGAGGACAGCTCCCATCATTAGGAATCTTTTGCCAACATCAGACTTAAATTTTTCTCTTTGGAACTTCCACTAATTTCTCCTGCTTCTGCACTTTGAAGTAAGGTAAGGTAAGGATTTGCACTTAGAGCCCATCACAGTCTGGTTCCAGCTTATCTTTGCAGCTTTTTCCCATGACTATCTCTCACAGTCTCCATGCTCTAGGCAAAGTGGCCTGATAGATGTTCATTTTTTGTCTTGGTGCTTTTACACAAATGGTCTCCCATGTCTGAATGTGCTTCCTATTAACCTCCAGCTCTTTGAATCTCAAGTCTCTCTTGAAAACACAGCTTAGGTGTCACCTCTTATGTGAGGCTTTCCCTCATCCCTCTAGGCCTTAGCAATCTCTTCCTCTTGAAATAATTCCTCATTACTTTGTATATAGATTGTGCTCACTGGTTTCTGGACTCATTGTATCCACTTAGTAGAATGTAAGCTCCTTGAGGGCAGGCACCATTTTATTGTTGCCTTTGGGCAGAGTCTCCTGTATATCATAGTCAAAGTTCATTTTTTTTTTTTGGCTAGGCAATGGGGTTAAGTGACTTGCCCAGGGTCACACAGCTAGTAAGTGTCAAGTTTCTGAGGCCGGATTTCACAGTCAAAGTTCATTGAGTTGAATCTAGTCCAACCTCTTCAAGTCAAAAGCCCACCCACCAGACAAGCATTTATTAAATATTTCTTTTCTTCTAGACCTTGTGCTCAGTTTGTGGGATTACAAAGGGAGGCAAAACCAGATGCACCTCCAAGAGATTTACATTTGAATGTGGGAGAAAAGATTAAAAAAATTGTACATACACGATAGACTCAGAGTAGCTGGAAAGTAATCTCAGAGGAAAGGCATGATTGAGGGCAGAGGGTAGGATTTGGGATGAGTCTTGAAGAAAGCCAGGAAAGCCAGGAGACAGAGATGAGGAGAGAGAGCATTCTAGGCAGTAAGGGAGGAGACAGCTAAAGCAAAGGCCTGAAATCTGGAGACGTGGTGCATGTTCAATCTGTGGCAAGTAGGCTGGAGTCACTGGATAGTAGGGTATTTGGAAGGGAGGAAAAGGTAAAACTATCAGAAAGGCAGGAAGGGGACAGGCTGGGAAGGGCTTTAAAAGGAAGCAGAGGGTTTTCTATCTGATTCTCTAGGGAACAGAAAGCCACTGGAGTTTATAGAGTATGGCAACAATGCAGACTTTAGGAATATCACTGGTTATTGACTGTAAGATGAACTGGAATGGGGAGAGAGGTGAGGCAGGGAGACCAGCCAGAAGCTTATTGTAATAGTCCAGAATGAGAATCCATACCAGGGTGGTGGCTATGTGTGTAGAGAGAAGAAGGCATATAGGAGAAAAGTTGTGAAAGTAGAAATGAAGAGACAGAGTAAGAGATGGAATATGTGAGGTGGGTGAGAGTAAGGGGTTGATGATGCGCCAAGGGTGTGAGCCTGGATGATTGGGGAAATGGTGGTACTCTCAAAAGCAATAGAGAAGTTTAGAAAAGGAGAGGATTTTTTTTGGAGGAAGGAGGTAATGAGTTCTGTTTTGGACACATGTTGATGTAAATCCAGTTCAATACGCTCCAGAGGCAGTTGGTGATGCTGGAGAGAGGGCTTGACATATCAACAGATGGAATCATCTACATAGAGATGATAGTTGAATCCATAGGAGTTGATGAGATCATCAAGGAAGATAGTGTAGAGGAAGAGGACAATAAAGACCTAGGACAGAATACTGGGGAAGACTCATTGTTAGTGGGGATGACTTAGACAAAGATTCAGCAAAGGAGATTGAGGAGTGGTCTGAAAGGTAAAAAGAGAACCATGAGAGAGCAGGGCCACAAAAAACTAGAGAGGAGAGAGGAGCCAGGAAAGAAAGGTGATCAATCATGTCAAAGATTGAAGAGAAGTCAAGAATCATGAAATGAGGACTGGAAAAAGGCCATTAGATTAGGCAATTAAGAGATTATTGACAACTTTGGAATTTGGCAGTTTCATTTTAATTATGGGGTCAGAAACCAGGATGCAGAGTGTTAAGAACCAAGGGAGAGGAGAGGAAGGGAGACAGTGAGTGTAGATGGATTATAGGATGATAGAAAGTGGGCATGGGTGAATGAAATGAGTGTTTTTCAAGTACAAAAGAGACATATTGATAATTGCAGGCAGCAGAAATGCAGACAGTAGATAGGGCAATATTAAAGATTAGTGAGAGTGGGGATGATAGTGGGGGCAATCTGCTAGAGATGAGAAGATGGAGTGAAAAAAGGGTACATGTTGGATGTACATCAAAGGTACAAGGGAACATCTTTGCCTTGTAAAGGGTCAGAACCACCTCTTCATGTAAGATAATGGTGAGGGAGGAGAAAGAGGGTGAAGACATCTGAGTGATAGTTAATGGGGAGGAGGGGAGGTGAGTGGGGCTCTCATCAAACAGCTTTAATATTTTCAGTGAACTACGAGGCAAGGCCTTTAGTTGAGATGGTGGGGTGAGGAGCTGCTGCGAGAGATTTGAGGAGGGACGAAGAAGTTTGAAACAGCTGCTGTGGTGAGTGGGAGACTGACTTGATCAGGGAGGTACAGAAAGGATTGCCTTCCTGCAAGACCCAACTGAGATTGTGTGACATATATATGTAGTAGACCCAGGCACTATAGTTTTGTGATTTTTTTCTAGTTTTCAGTGGTACTTGAGTAGGAATGAAGGCAGAAGATGGTGGGGATTGTTGAGATTTTGCCAGGCATGATTGGGACAAGGGATAAGGGAGTCAAGGGCAGAGGTTAGTGTAGAATTGAACTGGTCACCAAGAGTTTGAAATAGGGGAGGAAGGGAGTAGAGCCAGTGCAGTATGTTGGCCTGGGGATGAACTGAGGAGTAAAGGGACTGAAGATCATGAAGAGGAAGAACAGTTTGAGGGGTAGAATCAATGATGCAATGATAAAAAGCTATGATCAGATGAATGAAGTTCAGAGTTGATTACCTTGGAAGTGCAACATTTGTGGGTGATGGATGGCAGGATCATTGTATGACCGCCTCTGTGTGCAGTTGGGGTGGAGGGAAGAAACAGGATGTGGCAATTGAGCAGTTGGAGGAACCTGGAAGTCAGGGCACTTTAGAATGTATCAGTATGGGGTTCTGCTTCCGGGAGCCAAGATGGCGGAGTAAGAAGTAAGTCGTTCTTGCCCTCCCTTATTAACCTCTGAAATCCTGGAAAATATTGCCACGGGAAAAACCCTGGAACAGCTGAACCGGCAGAAAGAGAAGGTACAGCAGTCCTGTAGACTAGGAAGCTTGAGGAATCAACAGGAAAGGACCCTCTTTCCCTGGGGGAGGGGAAGCGATACAGAATGGGAGATGTCCCAGCAAGCTAGTGGAAAACCCCACCTCAACATATCAGGGGGAGATCCTGAACCCCAGGTGGTGAAGCGGGCAAGCACCAACACCAGGACCCCCCAAGTACCTCAGGATGGGCAGGGGAACTAGTGGAAACCAGCTCAGAAAAATACCACATGCCAGGGAGTTCTCCAGCAGCCAAGTCTCCCAGTGCCTCAGCAAAACTCTGGGAAGCATAACTCCAAGAGGGAAAGCCCCAGGTGGAGAAACATCCTGCAGCAATGAAATATCCATATTCAGGAAGCCGAAGAAAGAAAAAGGAAAGACCCAGGTGAGCAGGCAGCCTCCAGGGGCCAGACTACCCAACCCTACCCCTAAAGCTCCAATGTTGCTGATTCCAGACCAACACCAGGTAAACTGCCAGAACCCTATAGCCTCTAACTGCCAGTGTCGGAGGCCCCAGCACACAAAGCCAGTGACCAGACCCCGGGCTCCCAGCACTAAAAGCTTGGGTTAGTGCCCCCTTCTCCCCAGCAGGAGAGCTCAATTTTTTTTAAAGGTTAGGAAATAAGCAAACACCATGAGCAAAAAGAAATGTACTATAGATTCTCATTATGGGGACAGTGAAGATCGAGGCAGAAATTCTGAAGAGGACAACATTGTCATCAAACCCACATCTGACACCTCAAAAGGGAATATGAACTGGTCTGAAGTCCAAAAAGCCTTCTTGGAAGAGCTCAAGAAGGATTTTAAAAGTCAAATAAGAGAGGTAGAAGAAAAATTGGGAAAAGAAATGAGAGGTATTCAAGAGAGAGTCAATAGCTTGGCAAAGGAAGGACAAAAATTCATTGTAGAAAACAAGTCCTTAAAAAATACAATTAGCCAAATGGAAAAAAGTACACTGAAGAAAACAAGTCCTTAAAAATACAACTGGCCAACTAGAAAAAAAAATACACTGAAGAGAATGTATCAGTATGTATGTTGCAGTACTCTAGTATGAAGGAAAGAGGGGACTGTGAGTCACAAACTGAAGTCACTGGGGAATGTGGGGGAGGGTCAGTCAATAACAGCTGCCAGAATCTGGATTGAGTGATGGATTTGGACTGAATGAACCTCGAAGGAGAAGAGATTGCTGAGTGACAGTGGTTGAGGGAAAGTCCGGAAGTGGCAATGGGAAGCAAGGAGCACTCCAACTCACTCACCAGGAGGGTGAGTGAAAGTGCCACCAGTATCAGAAAGGGTAGCCCAGAAGGTTGTGTCATCAGGAGGGCACCAGGTCTAACTGAGAGCCAAAAGAGCAAGGGAGTGACAAAGGGAAGGGTTGAAGATTAAAGCAAGTTTGTTACTTCAAGTATAGACACTCCAGAGAAGTAGCAGATACACCTGGAATGGAATCCTGTGGGGCTAGAGTTGAAGGGGATGGGCAGTAAAGGTAGAGGAATAGACTTTATACAGGGGCAGCCAGGGGCTTCAAAACCACTGGAATTCAGAGTATGAAAGGGTGGGAGGATGCTAACCACTGAGGAATGGGCTCAGGAGCAGTATCAGCGGCTGGAGAGAGAGCTATTGAGGAAGGCATAACAAATACCGTTCAAGCACCTACTACATATAAGTCATTGTGAAGATTTATTTTACAGATGAAGAAACGAAGGCCCAGAGAAATAAAGTGATTTTCCTAAAGCTACAGAGCTAGGACTCAAACCAGAGTTTTTGTATTCAAAAAACTATGCTTCTTCCACTATGGAACACTGCTTTTCCAGCTGCCTAAAGATGCCTATATTGTTATGATTATCTTTATTACTGTTCTGGAAAGCAGCCATGGACAGGGGTCTTTTTTTAAAGATAAAGGGAACACTGCCACAGAGAGACTGTCCAAGATATTCCAACTCTGTCACTTACTCTGTGACCCTGGCAAGTTATTTCCCCATTCTGTGCCTCAGTTTCCTCATCTGTAAAACCACGAGTTTGGACTACAACAAAATTTTGTTCTAGAAGAGATCCCTTTCATTCATGAGTTAGACTAGATGAGCACTGAAATCCTTTCAACTCTCAATTTCTGCGACTCTCTGTTGAGATGATGTCTAAGTTTCTTTCCAGCTCGAAACGTGTGGTTTTCTGATGTTTGGCTGCCTCTCAAGGTCTTGTTCCTCCATGTAACCCCGTCCCCCCAACAAAATGCTTTTACATGGGCTATGGCAACCTGACCCTATTGGGGTCAAATTCCATCCTCTGTCTGTCTGTCTGTCTGCCTGTCTGTCTCTCTCTCCTGTTCTTTGTTCCAAAAACACAAGAAAATACAACAAAAGGCTTCTTTCATTGCGAATGTGACAACTTCCCTCACTCCAAGCCTGAATGGCCCCAGGTTCTTTAGCTCACTTAGTTTCTATTGGTGAGCAGCTGAAGGCAAACCTTTCACCTCCACTTCTGGGGTGATGATTTCCTCCATGCTTAGCATGACTGGTGCTTAGATTAGAGACAGGCTGTGGCAGGGACAAAGGCCTTTCCAGTGCCTTTGGACTCCCCTGACTTGTGCCCCACTAGCTTCTGTCAAATACCAATAATCTTCCCTCTGGGTTAGTGGGATGGTGGAAAGGGCTTGGACTTCGGAGAAAGAATTTACTTTAAAGTCCTTTGACTTAAAAAAAGGACAAAAAACCCCAACAAACCACAGCTAACTCAGCGACAGCCTTTCAGTCCATAGCTCTGTCTGATGGCCACTTCTATTTAGTCATAATAAATGAGATAATTACATGAGGATATTGGTAAAGCTTTTAGCACAGTGCCTGGTACATAGTAGGCTCTATATGAATGCTTGTTTTGGTCATAAAAAAGTTTTATTTTAGGGTATAGTTACTCATTAACCCAGCTCTCTGGGTTAGTGGAAGAAATCAGATCTCCTGGTTTCCTCTTTTCTCTAGTGTCCTTTTTTCCAATTGTCCTACTCAGCTCTCTGAGTTTGGTTTCTCTGGTGTTCATAATGACAGAAAAACAGGAAGAGGAACAAAGAGAACAAGCATTTATCTAGGGCCTACTATGTGCCTGGCCCTGTTATATACCATCTGTGTGACTTTATATCTATGAGCCTTGGTTTCAGTATATTGAGGAAATATGGAGGCAGGGATTAGACTAGATTTCTCTATGAGGTCCCCTCTGACTGTCATAAATGAGACTCCTATGAAAGCCACAGAATGCAAGATGACCCAATGACCTGACAAGTCATGTTGAATTTAGAAATTTAAGAACAACATTTCAGTGACAGGGTCACCGTGTCCTATTGTGTATGAATGACTTATTTCTGATAGGAATATTTCTGCTTCTGAAGCAAAGATTGGGACAAAGCTAGGATATATTGGCACAAAATCCTTGTTAATGCTTCTCCATGTTTATAGAACTCTCCTCTTCTCTCATCTCCTCTCCTCTCCCCTTCTCTCCTCCCCTCCTCCCCTCCCCTCCTCTCATCTCTAGAAGTTTTTATAGGAAGCAATTTCCCTATGCAGTAAGAGAAAAAGCATAGCTTTAGAGCTAAAAGGAAACTTGGATTCCGTCTGGTGCAAGCCCTCCATTTTACAGATGAGAAAACTGAGGGCCAGAGAGTTGAAGTCTCAGAGGTCACAGAGGTTCAGTAAGTTGCGCAGATGGAATTCAAACTCACATCCTCTGTTTCCAAATCCAGCCATCTTTCCACTGCCCCATAACAGTTTCCATAGTCAGCCATGAAGCTACCTCCAAGCACTTGTGGGGTTTTTTGGGTTCCTTTTTCTTCCTACAATTGTTATGACTCTACCAGGTGCTGTGAGATTTGGTCTACCTAGCCTTCTTGATTGTGAATTCCAGAATGAGTGTCCAATCTCACTATTACTTAGTGATTCCAATAGAAGCTTCATTGACAAGGGGCTCTGGCTGGGGCTCCCCTGCACTCTCCTTAAACACATTAGCTGAGGAATGACATCATAGGTCTTTCCCCTCTCATGATTTTGTCGCTCCTTACTGCTAAGTCTCTTTGGTATTTAAAAATACATAGATTTTTAATCTGTTGATCAATTTGTCCTTGAGTTTCATTTCATGGAATCATAAACTTAGGGCTAGAAAGGACCTAAGAATCCTGACACTTTCCAAAGAAGAAAACTGAGGCCAAGTGACTTAACCAAGGTCACACAGTGAAAACGCTTGGATTCCACATTACATGGATTGCTTGTGGGACTTATGTTGTTGCTCTGCAAAGCCCACAAGAGCAGGGATTGTCTCATCTAAATAGTGCTCTGTGCGTGGTAAACACATGATGAACACTTGTTTTCGTTATAAAAAGGTGTTTTATTTTAGGGTATTATACTCACTAGCCCAGGAGTGGAAGACAATCAGATCTCCAGGTTTCCTCTTTTCTGTAGGGTCTTTTTTCCTGATCGTCTTACTCAGCTCTCTGAGTTTGGTTCCCTCTGGTGTTCACAATGACAGAACAAGACCAGTTGCTGTAGCTTGAAGGTAATACTAATCAGCACGAACCAGTAGCTACATAGAGAGGTAGATTAATTCAGGGACAAAAATCATCCTTTTCACAATCTCACAATATGTGTGCTAAGAATATAGAGGGCCTCTCATCTATCCGATAACTTGTCCAAAAATTTAGGAGCTGGATGAGGTCACAAAAAGCCAAAGGTATGAGAATTTTTAAAGGGGAAGGCCTGCATATAGAAAGCAAGATGGAGGTATTGGTGCCTGGCAAGGGTGTGGGGGTGGGGTGTGGGGAAGCCTGTGTGTCCCTCCTCTGTCATGGTGTGATGCTTTGTGACCTAGGCCACTTACTCCCCTCTGGGAAAAATCTACTTCATCTCTTCCCCTACTAGCCTTCTCCTTTCCCCTACCCCCACACTCTCCTCTCCTCCTCTTTCCTCCTCTTTTCCCCTCCCCTCCTCCCTAACCCCCTTCCCTCCTCTCCCCTCTCCTCCTGTGAAAGGGGAAGAGATGCCAATTCCATGAGTGTACTTTGTTTAAAAAACAACAACAACACAAAATGGACATGATAGAGGAATAGAGACAGTGGTTGAATGGATGAAGCGATCTCAGCACCTAATATTGTTTATCTGCAGAATCCATGTTGCCTTAGGAGAGATCTGCAGAAGAGTTCCTGTACTAGTAGTTTGGACATTGACCCCTCTCATCATGTCCCCCCATCCCCTCCCAGCTTTATTTTTGGTGTGTAGCACAATGCTGGGCAAGTGTTTAATAAATATTTGTTGACTTGTTGTGAGCAGAAAAAAATGATGCCAGATTTTTATGGGAGTACCTTGGAAAGGACTGAGCTTTGGGGTTTTGACTTGCCTGGTCTGTATCTAGTTACTTACAGGTTACTTAAATATCTAGTCAATTTACATGTTGTCTCTCCTATCATAATGTGAGCTCCTTCAGGGCAGGGACTGGTTTAGCCTTTCTTTGTAACCTCATTGTTTAGCCTGGCATATAGTAAAATACTTATTGATTGACTATTGATTATCTCCAATTTATCTTGTACATAGCTTGTTTGTACGTAGTTGTTTGCATGTTGTCTTTCAGATTTGACTGTAAGCTCCTTGAGAGCAGGGATTGTCTTTCGACTTTCTTTGTATCCTCAGCACTTAAGACAGTACTTGGCACATAATAGGCACTTAATAAATGTTTTGACTGACTGGTTTAAGGAGATATGAGGAGGGTGGCTGGGAGGGAGGGAATAACCCCTTATTAAGCACCTACTATGTGCCAAGCATTTTGCCAAGGGTAGTGAGTTGGGGGGATACATTCTCTGGATATCTTGGTATTACTTATTTTTACTAATTTCTAACATTCTGATTAAAGTTTTGTACAATATGTCCTTGAGCTAGAGGTGAAATCAACGAAGCACTCAGCCAATGACATAACAAAGTGGAATTTCTCTAGTAGGATGGAGGTCAAGGCAAGATTATTGAGTAGTCTACCCAGGGCTTCTTAAACTTTTTCCACTTGTGACCACTTTTCACATTTTGGCGGCATTTGTTGGCATTGCATGGTCTGAGGGCAGGCACAGTACAAAGTGCACATGCTTTGTGTTCAGAACCAAGGCTGCAGTTGTGCCATGCAACATGGGCAAGAGCTGCTAGAAACACCTCAGATTCATTATGTATTTGATTTTGAATTAATTTTTGGTCACTACACATTCAGAAACCTTTTACCCAAAAACTCACAGTTTAAAAAGTGTTGGTCTACACAAACCAACCCAAGACTAATGAGAAGAGTAATACCACTCACCATGGGTATAATTTAAAGGGAGAGAGGTAGTCATCTCTCTGAGAGTTAGAGAGAGCTTGATGTTTACCCCAGGTCATTTTCTGTTATTTGGTGATAAGGATAGCAAGTAGAGATGTATGAGCATAAAAGCACATTACTACTGAATAGAGCTGGACAATGGTGGCTCCCTACAAAGGCATTTAGGATTGATATTTTTGGGGGGTTGGGAAGAACAGAAGGATTAGATGCCCTGCCCAAGGCAATGATGAAGCTAGGAATGCACAAAGCAGGTGTTATTCTTTCCTCATTTATCTGTTTTTGTGCAACGAGATGTACTTTGACCCTGTCAGCTCTGACTTCTTAATTTGGTAGAAATCACTTAACAATTTCAAAAGATTCTAAATCTTTGAAGTTGACTCTGCATAAAAATTGCCTTTGGAGCTAGGTCAGGAACTCAAAACCTTTTCATTTCACTGATTATTTGTTTTTGGGGAATAACTCTTGCCTCAGATCAATCACTCAACAGACTCTTCAATTCCATTGTCTGCTTTGGAACCAAGCTGTAGTCTGTCCCATGACCCCTTTTCTCAACTCAACACCACACTCTTCTCTGTTTCCTCATGTTAGTTTGGTGAAGGCAAGGATCCAATGGGGAAATGGTGACTAAAGTTACAGAGAAAAGAGCTGATGACATTCTCTGTGGTCCAGCAATAGGCCAGTTGGCCTGGGGCCAACTGGCTTCAGAAGCTGGGCAAAGAAGGATATACTATTAAACTCTTACTCAACCAACAAGGCTATGGAATGAGATTAAGGCCATTTTTTAAAGGTACATGGCAGTTTCATCTGGGGAGCATAACATAATATGTGAAGAAGGCACTGGAGCTTGTGTCATAGGACCTGGGTTCAAATCTCAATTCTTATTTTCTGTGTGACCTTGAGCAAATCACCTCTGGGTCTCAGGTTCTCCATCGATAAAAGAAAGGGGTTGGCGTAGATGACTTTGAAGGTCTCTTCTGGCTCTTCATCCTAGGACCCCATGAATTCACTAAGAATTTCCAAATCTGCAATTTTGCTTTGAAAGAGTTCAATTTGATTTTCTATTTAAATGGCCTAGACTGGTCTTCAGTTTCCTACCCTAATTGCTTTTTTGGTTTGCCTTCCAGGGCTGCACAATGACATTCAAGAGAGAGGATGTTGAGAATGATTCTCATAGTCTAGCTTCATTCATCAAGCCCTTCCAGAGAGAGAGAGAGAGAGAGAGAGAGAGAGAGAGAGAGAGAGAGAG
>NW_020954588.1:40323275-40374323 GCF_900497805.2 Vombatus ursinus
GTAGTATCTCATTTGATCTTGACAGTGATTCTCTGAGGCTGAATACTCCATTCCTATCATCTCCATGTTGCTCATGAGGAAGCTGAGTCCCAGAAAGGTTAAGCAGCTTCCCCATGATCACAGATACAGTAAGGGTCAGAGCAGAATTTGAACCCTGACCTCTCTCAAGGCTCTGCCCTGGGCCCTATTTTATGTACACTCATACTGTTTCATTTGGTGATCTCATCAGCCCCCATGGATCCAATTATCATCTTTATTCAGATGATTTGCAGATCTATTTATCCAAGCTTGGTTTTTTTCCTCAGTCCTTTATTACCAACAGCCTATTGGACAACTTGAACTGAAAGTCCTTCACATTTTAAACTCAACATGTCTGAAACTGAACTCATTATTTTCCCCCCCAAACCCTTCCCTCTTCCTAGCTTCTCTATTACTATTGAGGACACTGCCATCTTCCCAAACACCCAGACATCCAACCTAGGTGTCCTATCCTCTATGGCTCAATGACTCACCCTGCTTCTCTTTCATCCCCTCATATCCAATCTGTTGCCAACATTTGTGGATTCTGCCTTCTCTACATTCCCATATATGCCCTATTTTCTCTTCTTGATACTGCTACCACCCTAATGCAGGCCCTCATCCCCTTATGCCTGGATGAGGAAACTGAGGCAAACAGGGTTAAGTGACTTGTCCAGGGTAACACATCTAGGAAGTGTCTGAGGCCAAATTTGAATTCAGGTCTTTCTGACTCTAGATCTGGTACCACCTATTTGCCAAGAGTGCCTATATGTACCTGGAAAAGCAGAGATCTGTGGGCAGGAGCTCTGTTAAGTCTGTTTTTTTTGCTTCTTAGAGCTTTCTGCTGCCATGGGGAGCAGTGAGGGCAGTAAAGTCAGGAGCTCTGCAGGTGAAACCAGAGGAAACTTGTGAACGAAGCTTTGCCAGGCATAAAAACACAAGGAAAGAACCTTGGAGGTCATCTCATCTAACTTCTCCATTTTATAGATCAGAAAATAGAGCCCACAGAGAAAAAGTGACTTCCTCAATGCCATAGGATCATTAGTGGCCAACCTCAAGGAACTTACCCAGCAAACTGGTAAAGATGACAAAAGATGGGGATAGCCAATGTTGGAAGGGTTTTTGGAAAGATAGGTACACTAATGGGGAACTGGGTGGTACAATAGGCCTGAAATCTCAAAGACCTGGGTTCAAAACTAGCCTCAATACTTACAAGCTGTGTGACCTGACCCTAGGTAAGTCATTTAACCTCTGCTTGTCTCAGTTTCTCCATTTGTAAAATGGGGATCCTCCTAGCACCTACCTCCCAGGGTCATTGTTAGGATCAAATGAGATAATAATTGTAAGGTACTTAGCACAGTGCCTGGCACATAGTAAGCACCATATAAATGTTAGCTATTGTTATTACTATGATAATGACAATGATGTGTTTTTGGTGGATCTGTAAATTAGGATAACTATTCTGAAAAGGGATTTGGAATTCTGCAAAAAGAGTAACTAAACTCTCCACTCCATTCGACCCAGAGATTCTGCTGCTAGACATATACCCCAAGGAAGCCAATGACTAAAAGGAAGGCTCCATATCCACCAAAATATTGATAGCAACATTCTTTTGATTGCAAAGAACTGGAAACAAAGTCGATACCCATCAGCTGGGGAATGGCTAAACAGATTGTGGTATATGAATGTGATGGAATATTACTATAATGAAGGAAATTATGAATATGATGAATATACGGAAACATATAAAATCATATAAAGTTAAGTAAGCCAAACCAGGAGAAGGAAATACACAATGTAAATGGAAAGAATGACAATAACATAACCAGAACTGAATGCTGAGAAATTATAATGACCAAGGGTAGCTGCAAAGAAGAAGTACGAGAACGAAACTACCCTCTAACTCTTACTTCTTTCCAGAAATGAGGAATTAATATGTGCCTTGGTTAATTAACATTGATTAATTTTGGTTAATTTTAATGAATTTTAATGAACCTTTCCTCCTTTCCTTCTTTCTTTCTTTCTCTTCTCTTTTCTTTCTTTCTTTCTTTTTCTTTCTTTCTTCCTTCTTTCCTTCCTTCCTTTCTTCCTTCCTTCCTTTCTTCCTCTCTTCTTTCCTTCCTTCTTTTCTTTCTTTCTTTTTCTTTCTTTCTTTCTTTCTTTCTTTCTTTCTTTCTTTCTTTCTTTCTTTCTTTCTTTCTTTCTTTCTTTCTTTCTCTTTTTGTCAAGGATGACTTTTTCCAGGGGAAGAGAAGAGGGATACATTGGGAAATGCAGATAATGTAAAAATATGTCAACACAAATCTATTTTAAGAATAAGTCTAATCCCTTTTTCACATGACTGTACATCAAAAATTTGAAGACAGCTCTCACGACCTCCCCCCCACCTCGAGTCTTCTCTTCTCCAAACTAAATAGTCTCAGTTCCTTTACCTGTTCCTCATAAGTCATGAAAGGAAGGTCCCTCACCATTCTGGTTGCTCTTCTGCCTACCAATTTCCTTCCTAAACTGTGTCACTTGGAATTGAACAGATGTGGTCTGAGGATGTGATCTACAAAATGTAGAATACAGTGGGACTCTCTAATCCTTATTGCTGGAATCTATGTCTCTCTTAATATAGCCTAAGATTGTATTCAGGTCATACTTCAAGTCCTGGGGTGCCTGGGAACAAGGACAGACTAAGGATGGCACACTGCACGTTCCCACGGAGCCTGGAAGAAGTGAGAAGTTTCAACTTCTCTTCTTTTCAAATTAATTTCATCTTCTGATGCTCATAGAAGCTTAGATTCTCCTGGAAGGCAGCTCATCCTTGCCATCTACTCCACAACTGGGCACTCCTCCTCATGCCCTTCATCCCCCTGGGCCAGGAGGAGGAGTCAGCATACTCTCTATACCCCATTGCCACCATCTCTCAGCAACCTCTCTGCCTTTGAAACATATTTCATCTGTCTCTATCACCCTCTCCATATCCTTATTGTTGTCACCTCTCAGAAACCAAGTCATTTTCTTCCCTTTTTTAAGGAGTTCAAGCTTTGGCTCATAGTCTTTCTTTTTACCTCAGCCTCTTCTGGGGACTTCAGTATTTGTAGTGATGTCTCCTGAAGCCTGAACCAATTCAGTGAGGTCTTTACTAAGTGCCAGATTACAGAAGTCACTGGGAATCCAGAAAAGCCCCACAAACCAAACCATTCTCTGCCTTCAAGGTCCTTACATTCCTGTACCCTATGCTACCTTCACCACCTCCACTCCTTTACCTCTCACTCCCTTATCAGCCCCTTGTAATCTGGCTCCCAACTTGACAATTGTATTGAATCTCTTCTTTTGATGGCTACGAAACTAATCAGTCAATCAATCAGTGAGCATTTATTATGTTCCTACTATATGCTGCACATTGTCCAGGGTGCTAAGAATACCAAGACAAAAATATCAAGACAATCCCTGCTCTCAAGGAGTTTCTATTTTATCAAGGAGATTTATGTTGTTATGTGAGATATTTCATGCTTAGGTAAACTGCTACTTCTTATTCAATCAACAACAACAGCTAACATTTATGTATCACCTACTATGTGCCAGGCACTGTGTAAAGCACTTTACATTTACATTTCATTTGATCCTCACACATAGATGCTATTATTATCCCCATTTTATTGATGAGGAAACTGAAGCAAATAGAGGTGAAGTGACATTAAGTGCCTACTGTGTGTCAGTATGCTAAACCTTAGGGATACAACAACAAAAATGGCACATTCTTTGTCTTTGATGTCTTCATCTGATCAGTTTTTCTGAAGCTTCATCATTCTTGACCTTTATGCTATTAATGACTCTAAAAATTACACCCTTGACCTAAATATTATCTCCTTTGGTGGTCTCTGTAATGGTGTCCTTACCTGTTCCTCATCCAACCTGCCTGACTGCTCTTTCTCAGGCTTTCCCTTCACCCCAGATCATTACATTTCTCCCTTTCACCTAAGTATTCTTCAACTCCCATAATCTTCTCTATTCCACTAAAGCCTCACTATCACCCTAAGCTGCCCCTCCTACATGATCTTGAACTTGTCATTTCCCTTCTCCCTCCTCCCCCTTACTCCTGTTTCTGTTGAGACAAGATCTTTCTGGTCACCCAGTCTCACAGATTGGCAAGTCCTCTTCCTTCTTATTCACTCCCTCATAGGCAAGCAGGTGCCAAGTCCTGGTGATTCTCTCTTCCCCAGCACCTGTCCAATCCATCTTCTCTCTACTCACTCTGCCACTGTCCTACTTTAGGTCCTTGTCACCTCTCACTTGGACTATTACAATAGCTTCTTAACTGGTCTTCTGGTTGTCAGTCATTCCCTCTCTAATTTGTTCTTTATACTACTCCATAAATTCTCTTCCTAAGGTGCAAGTCAGTCTCCTGATTAAAAACAACAAAATCGCCAAAACCTTTCAATGGCTCCATATTGATAAAATTTGAACAACTTAGTCTGGCACTTAAGGTTTCCACCAAGCAGTTATAATCTACCTTCTCATCTTTGTTGCATATTATTATACCCATCATACAGATAGGGAAACTGAGGCTGGTGGAGGTTAAGTGACTTGGCCAAGGCCCCTTCCTAAAGTATAGGTCTGACCATGGCATATTCCTGATGGATAAACTCCAACGACTCCCAATTCCCTCCAGAATTGAATATAGCATCCTCTGTAAGGCTCCTTACAGCTTGGTCCTTTTCTTCCTTTCCAGGCTTTTACCTTTTTCTCTCCACACCCTCCACTCTCCACCCTGGCTTTCTTGATTTACCTTTCACTTGAAACTCTGTCTTACAAATCTGTGCCTTTTAAAAATATAATATTTCATTTTTCCCCAATTGCATGTTAAAACAATTTTATACTTTTTTTTTAAAGTTTTGAGTTCCAAACTCTATACCTCCTTTCCCTTCCTCCTCCCTGAGATGGTAAACAATCTGATATAGGTTATACATGTGCAATCATGTAAACATTTCCATATTAGTCATCTTGTACAAGATACTTGAATGAAAAAGAAAGGAAGGAAGGAAGTGAAAAATAGCATGCTTCAGACTGTATTCAAACAGTATCAGTTCTTTCTCTGAAGGTGGTTAGTAAGCTTCATCATGAGTCCTTTGGGATTGTCTTGGGTCATTGTATTGCTGAGAATAGCTAAGTCATTCACAGTTCTTCATCATACAATGTTGCTGTTACTGTGTACAACACTCTCCTGGTTCTGCTCACTTTACTTTGCATCAGTTCATGTAAGTCTTTCTAGGTTTTTCTGAAATCATCTTGCTTGTCATTTCTTATAACACAGTCATATTCCATCACAATCATATATTACAGCTTGTTTAGCCATTCCACAATTGATGGGCATCCCTTTGATTTCCAGTTTTTAGTCACCACAAAAAGAGGTGCTATAAATATTTTTGTACAAATAGGTACTTTTCTCTTTTTTATTTGGATGTCTTTGAGATATAGACCCAGCAGTGGTATTGCTGGATCAGAGGGTATGCACAGTTTTATAGCCCTTTGAGCATAGTTCCAAATTGCTCTCTAGAATGGTTGGATCAGTTTACAACTTCACCAACAACGCATCAGTGTTCCAGTTTTCTTACATTCCCTCCAACATTTATCATTTTCTTTGTTTTTGGTAATATTAGACAATCTGATAGGTATAAGGTGGTATCTCAGAGTTGTTTTAATTTATATTTTTCTAATCAATAATGATTTAGAGCATTTTTCTTAATGACTATAAATAGCTTTGATTTCTTTGTCTGAAAACTTCTTGTTCATATCCTTTGACTACTTAACAACTGGGGAATGACTTGTATTTTTATAAATTTGACTCACTTATTTATCTATTTGAGAAATGAGACCTTTATCAGAGATACTTGCTGCAAAAAATTTCCCCCTAGTTTTCTGCTTTCTTTTTAATTTTGGTTGCATTGGTTTTGTCTGTGCAAAAACTTTTAAATTGTATATAATCAAAACTATCTATTTTACATTTTGTAATGCTCTTTATATTTTCTTCCCTTATCCACAAAATCTGTGCCTTTTCACTGGTTGCCCCACCCCCTCAAACCTAAGCACTCCCCTGCAGTTTCAGTTCCACTCATGGATTTCCTGGGCTTCCTTCAAGACTCAGGTCAGATCTCACCATTTGCAGGAGGCCTTTCCCCATCTCCCTCCCTGCCTTGTTACTCATTGCTCCTAGTGTCTTCTCTCTTTGACTACTTTCCATTTACACCATAAGCACTTTTAAGTACAATTTTTTTTTTTCACATGTCTCTCTCATTAGAACATAAGCTCCTTGAGGACAGCGATTGGGCTTCTGCTTTTCTGTGTCCCCCCAGCTCTTGGCACAGTGTCTGGCACATAGTAAAGGCAGCTAGGTGGCAAGGTAGATAGAGTGTTGAACCTGGAGTCAAGGAGAGCTGAGCTCAAATCCAGCTTCAGGCACTTACTAGCTCTATAGCCCTGGACAAGTCACTTAGCCTCCACATGCCCCAGGTTCCTTATCTGTATAATGGGGACAATAATGGCACACCTGGGCTCAATAAGTGCTTGTTGTTTATGCTGAACAGACCACTCACTTCTTCTTGAGCTTCCTGCTACCTCTGTGTGTGCTGGTGAAGGCTGGGGGTCCCCACTCCCGGGTGCTGCTTGATGTTTCATCTTTTCCCCCCTTCAGAGTCTTTTTTTTCCAACCTTTGGCCCAGGTGCCATCTCCCCTTGGTATCTCTCTTTGTTCCCCCAGACACAAAGTTCTCTCACCAAATCCCTTTGTCAGCTTTCTCTTTCACCATTTAATTATATTCAATGGTATAATTTTATAACCTGTCCCCTTCCCACACTTAGAATGCAAACTATTTGAGAGAAGGAAATATGTTATTCTAATATCACCAGCACCCAGAAAAGGGATTGCACTTTTGGGGGAGACAGAGATTCCATTCCTGGGATTTCACAGGGTAGGGAACTCCCAGAGAAGCAACTCTCTCTCCTCTAGATGTTCGCAACTCATCTTAGAAGGTTGTTTGGGAAAGTGACTTACCCAGGGTCACCCAGCCAGTATGCGTCAAAGGTTGGGGAGAGGAGAGACCACACATAGTAGGCACTCGGTAAATGCTTGATGAATTCTTGTCAGTCTTGCCAGAAAAGATCAGATCAGGTAGCTCTGGGTGCTGCCAGGTGTGAGTACCTAGGGATGGGTGCTAAGCAACAGGCTACCTACCACCATGGTGGGAGGTTGTAATCGATGAAATTGATAATGGCCCATGAAGGAAGGGTCTGGTGCACATGTGAGGTAGGCATAAAGGCAGTGTTTAGCCACAAGTTTTGGGGGATATTGGGTTGCCCTAATAGTGTGAATAACTTAATAAGGCCTGAGGTGGAGGGAGTGGTGTGTTGTGTTGTTAAAAAAAAAAAAAAGGACCAAGGTTAGCACTTAGTTTAAAACCCATCAGTGAATGGCTGGCCAGGCTGGAGTGCGGTAGTGAGATAAGCAAACAGCCAGGAGACCCTCCCAGAAGAGAGCAGATTTGGTGATGCATGTTTCGTGAAGCATTGCATACTGATCAGGGGACTCAGAGAATCAAAGGCAGACTCCTTTCTAGCCTCCTCCGGTGGCAGCAGGAATTTGCTGGTTAGATTTAGGGAAGGTGCGGGAGTTCCCCTGCAACAAAAGCTCAAGGGTCATCTCCAGAGTGATAGCCATCCCATTCACTTCAGGGACCCCTAAGGCAACTTTCACTTTGCTGGTAAACTTTCTATTGGCCCAGCTGGAGTGCATGCATGTGGGTGTGTGCCTGAGAGAGATATGGGAAGAGACTGGGAGACAGAGATAAAGACAAAGAGACAGAGAGAAAGAAAAGAAGAAAGGCAAGGCCAGAGACCTTGCATATGTATGTGTGTGTTCTTGTGTGTGAAAGAGAGAGATAGAGATACAGAGAGACATTCGGAGACAGACACATGTACAGAGAGAGAGACAGAGAGAGAGAGAGAGAGAGAGAGAGAGAGAGAGAGAGAGAGAGAGAGAAATAGAAACAGATGGAGACAGAGACAGAGAAAGGAAGAGAGACAGAATGAGTGCGCTTCTATGCATGTGTGTGTGTGTGAGAGAGAGGCAGAGAGACAGAGAGAGACACACACAAAGAGAAACAGACAGATGGAGACAGACAAAGAAAGGAAGAGAGTGAGAGTGTGTGCAAGAAAAAGAGAACGAGAGAGAGAGAGAAGAAAGAGAGAGGAGACAGCGAGACAGAGAAAGGAAGAAGCCAAGTGCGTGTGTGTGTGTGTGTGTGTGTGTGCGTGTGTGTGTGAAAGAGAGAGCTGGTTGTTCATCATCACGTCTCACAGAGCCCCCTGGATCCAATCTCCAGAAACGTCCCTCCCCATCTGCTTGCATTTCCTTCCTCAAATCTCCAGCCTGGACTGGAGATTGATGGTTTGTTCCCTCAAAGTCAGGAAAAGGGCAAACAAGGCCCCGGGCCTCTGGGGGGAGAGACGGAGAGAGGGAAGAGCACAGCTGTCAGGAAGCACAGTTGTTTGTCGAGCTGCTCTGTGTCTTTGGGGACTTTTCAGTGTGACTTCAGAAACCCATGGAAGCAATTTTCTCTGGCTAATCAAAAATCCTTGTCCTCCTGCTCCATTCTCTGATTTTTTGACAGTCTTGTGGATTGAACTGAACTTCAGAAGGAAGAAAAATTCAAACCTCCCTCCACTCTAACTGATACTAGTTCTATGTACCTTGTAATCCTAAGGAGCAACACAGCCAAGGAAGAGGCTGGGGGGCAGAGAGTTGGGAGACAAAAAAAGGGAAAACCACATGGAAAACCAGGTGAAAAGAACATGAAAACTTGGTATAATTTTCAATAGTTCAATTCAATTCAATTTAACAAATTTTCAACAGTTCAATTCGATTCAATTTAACTCAACAAGTATTTATTAAGTGACTATTACATGCCAGGTACTGTGCTATGTACCGGGATATAAAAAACAAAAAGAAAACAAACAGTCCCTGCCCTTAGGGAGCTTACATCTTTTAGAGGAAAACATCTTGTACGTAGATAAGTGAATACACTATAGTTACAAGGCATTTTGTGAGGGCAGGTAGCACCAATTATTACTGGAGGAATACCATATAAACTGGGTTGGAGGGGTTGACTTTTAATATCAATTGTAACACATTGGAGAGGTTTTGGAAAGGCAGGCACATTAATACACTATTAATAGAATGAAGAAAGAAATTTAGAATTATGCTAAGAAAGGGACAAAATGCCCTTACATTCCCCCCCCCTTACCTTTTGATCCAGAGATCCCATTGCTAAGCATATACCCTAAGGAGATCAAAGACAAAAAAAGATAGACCCACATCTGCCAAAATATTTATAGCCACACTTTTTAATCTTAGCATAATGGGGAACTGGCCTCCTCTCACCCCAAGTCAGCATGAAGTAGAGAGTATATGATAAGCATAATGAGGACTGGCAGTGAGTCTAATTCTTATGAGTCTGGGCAAAGTGCTCAGCTGACACATTTCCATCATAGACTTTAGCATTCATAGACATGCTATAACTGGTTCCAGTCTGCTAATCACACGGTGAATAGGAATGTCTTTGGCTAAGGATGGGTAATTGTAAACAGGGTTATATTCAGAAGGTACTAGCCAACAAGAGGGTTAGATCTTCTCTTGGTTTAATTTTTTTCTGAGCTGGTAGAATTTCAGTGAAAGAAAAGATGGTGACATAAGGGGAGATATAAATGATATTAACTGCTTAAATGTAACTGGGGTGCTTTCCTCTTCTTCCTCCCCTCTAGGAGTGATTTCCTCTAGACCCTTAATGAGCAATTGGATCACTTGGGAGAAGCAGCATAAAAGATATCCTCAAGTCAACATTTTAAGACAAATTCAACTGGGTTGGGGGGTGGAATGGGAATTAGAGTGGTAAGGAGGAGTCAAGACACAAGATCCCATTGTGGGGAAAGTCCCTAGACTCTTTTTGTATTTCCAGGATTTAGCATAATTTATGACATAAATTATGTGCTTGTTGACTGAACGATTGACTTTGTTCAATCATTTTTGTTCAATTGTTTTTCAGTTGTGTCTGACTCTCTGAGATTCCATTTGGGGTTTTCTTGTCAGAAATACTGACGTGGTTTGCCATTTTCTTCTCCAGCTCATTTTACAGATGAGGGAATTGAGGCAAACAGGGTTAAGTGACTTGCCCAGGGTCACACAGCTAGGAAGTGTCTGAAGTCAGATTTCAACTTGGGAAGATGAATCTTCCTGACTTCAGACTAGGCACTCTGTACACCATGGTGCCACCTAGTTGCCCAAGACTGGCGGCACTCTGGTAATAGGGCAGACCTGGACCAGGGAAAAGTTCACCTGGGGTCCTGGTCACGAGGAAGAAGAAGATGGCCACCTGGTAGCTTTCTATTTTAACTAATTATACTTGTAAACTAGGTGCTAAGCTGAGTTGTTTCTATCTGCGGAAGTGCTAAGAGGCATAAGTCCTCCAAGCTCTAGGGTTTCTGTAGGGGCAAACATCAAGAAAACCAGAATAGGAAGCCTAGGGTCCCCATTACACAAGCAAGAAGGTTCTAAAGGATTTTCTCCTACAACTGTCTACAAGGGAGGAGAGAGAAACCTCAATTCCTCCCTGAACCAATGAGATATAAAAGAAGGAGGAGGTTTTTCCAACTGACATCTCCTTCATGCCGGAAAGTAAGGTCAAGTCTAAAGTTATCAGTTATCTCCCTAAAATGCAAGTCTGACCATTTCACTTGAGTTCTCCCGCTCCGCACCTCGCCCCCTCACCCCAATTCAGTAAACTCCAGTATCCCTTTATAACCTCCAAGATCAAATAGAAAGTGCTTCTTGGCTTTTAAGGTCCTCCTCCACCTGATCACTTCTTACCTTTCCAGTCTTCTCACACCTTACTCACCTCCACGGATTATTTGATCCAGTTACACTGGCCTCTTTGTTCCATGCTTGAGGCACTTTATCCCTTGGCTCTGGGCTGATCCCCATACGTGGAATGCTCTCCCCCTTTTCATCTCCACCTACTGGATTCTCTGGCCCAATCCCACCCTCACTCCCATTTATTTGTACATAGCTGTTTGCGTGTTGTCTATCCCATTAGATTGTGATCTCCTTGATAGCAGGGTCTATCTTCTGCCTTTCTACTCATTAAGATAAATGCTTGTTGATTTGACAAGAAAAGTGAAAAGTGGCTTGCCAACTTCTGGGCCAAGTTCTCATCAGAACTGGGGTTCGAATCACTGGATGAGAGTGGGAAGGGGACTTTATGATTTTAATTCAGGGGCTCTTCACCTTTTTCCTGTCCTGGACCCTTTGGGCAGTCATTTGATGAAGCCTATGGACCTTTTCTTAGGATAATATTTTTAAATGCATAAAATAAAATTCATACAGTTACAAAGGAAACCAATTATGTTGAAATATTTAATTTTTTAAAAAAAGTTCATGGACTCAAGGTCAGGATCTAATCCAAGTCCTTAAATTTACACTGCAGGAAACGAGGCCCAGAGAAGTTGGTGACTGGTCCTAGATCACCCCAGTCAGAAGGAGCAGAGTCTGGGTTTGAACTTAAATCAGCAGAGTCCGAATTCTGTGCTCCTTTTCCTAAGACATCACTCTTCATTCCATAAAGATCAAGGGATAGTAAGGGAATTCTGAATGCTTTTGCAGGAAATATGAATATATTTTCAGATTCCTTAGGCAACAAAATAAAGTGCCCTACCTAAATAGAGCTAAGAAAACAATATCTGCCATGCCTACAATGTAAATAACCACAAAGCAATCAAAAGTGAATGATGCAAAATTACAAAGAACCAGTTTTACCCCAAGGAAAAGACACGAGAAGACCCCACAACCCCACTCCTTGGTAGAGGTGAGAGGTCCACCCAGCCTGGGGGGTGGGGTGGGAGGGTGGTAAGTTGCCTTTATTATCACTTTTTTTCAGTATACAGTGTATCCCTAACGTCTTAGTACATTCTTAAGCCATGAAAGCTTTGAGACAACCTGTATTGATTGTTTCTCTCTCTCTCTCTCATCTGTTACAGGGGAGAGAGAGGCATACAAGAAGAAATTCTGTAAAAACAAAATATATCAATAACATTTATTTTTAAAAAGAAAAATATAACGTACTCTTCTAAATGAAACTGATAAAAATAAAATTATACAGGAAAATCAAAGCATTCTTTTTCTAGGTGTTTAGTTGAAATAAAGAAAGTCTTGTGATTTCTCACAAAGACCTAAATGCTCCATCTTCTAGCCTGGAACCCTTGCCTTAACAGATCAGGAAGCTGGGACTCTCAGAGAATTGGCTTACCCAAGGTCACACGGGGAACAAGTAGGCAGAAATGGGATTGGAATCCAGCTTCTCCACCTCCAAACCAAAGGCTCTCTCCATTGCCTTTTGCTCTTCAATTAGATGAATTCTAATATTCCTTCAAAGCTTAAGTTCATGCCATTCTATAAAATGCTTGAAACTTTCTTGCTAATTACTTTAGTAATTTCTGCAGGAGGGGGAAGGAAAGGCCAAAGGTTTTCCCCCCAAACCAATCTCTAAGGACCCCACTTCTTTTTTTAGAGTTCTGGGTTTTTCTTTATGGGATTTTCATTGTTTGTCTGACATTCATGGGGTACGAAGAGCCCTAGAGAGTTCCTTTGACAAATACATTTGGTCATTTTCTTTTAGCATTACAAGTCCTATTAGCTAGCAAATCAATCAATCAAGCAATCAATGAAGAGGTATTTGTTGAGCATCTATTATATGCCAGACTCTGTACCAGATGTTGATTATGCAAAGACAAAAAAAAAAAAAAAGAAGTAATTCATGCCCCTAAGGAATTTATGCAAGTTTATGGAAGCCGTGGTGGAGGTAATTACCAGGGTTATCAGAGCTGTCCTTTGTGTGGCCTGAGCTACCTCTCCCAGTCACTCTCTCTACCCCTCCCTGAAGGTAGGACTTTCCATAAGCTCTTGAGTGGAGAAGTTTCCCTTTCAAATTGGTCTCTGGGAAAACAATGGGAAGAAAGGTGGCGCACACCCCATCTCCAGAGGCAGCCCAGCTGGTCCACCTTTTCTGCCAGACTGCTGACTCATTCATTCATGGCATACCCAGAAGTCTCAGAATAGATGTTCCTTTTCTCTTGGGAATTAAAAAACAAAACAAACCAAACAGATTAAATAATTATCTTTCTCATAGCTCTGAGCTCCCATCCAGATGGGAGCTAACAATGTCTGCAGGTTGTCTCTCATCTCTCGGGTGCTTCTTTGTGGCATCTCTGCTGCATTTCAGTAAAGATAGACATGGGGAAGCAATGCAATGGCTAAGTAAGTCTTTAGACTAAAAAGGCAAAGTAAACAGAAAATTAATATTAGAGACAGAGGTAAGGTTCTGGAAGGGGGGACATGCCCCTCTGGAGAGAGTGTGAGGGAAAGGGAAGATGGGAAAAATAGAGGACTCACCCTTTGTGGGTTTGCATTTAGGGGGAGAAGAGACTCAATGACACAGCATCTTTTCCAATAGGTTTTGTCCATGGGGTGCACAGCCCCAATCCTGTAGTCCTGAACTTTAACTTCTCCCTTTTCTGCATATTAGTCTGGTGGTGTTTTCTCTCTGTCTCTCTCTCTCTGTCTCTCTCTCTCTGTCTCCCTGTCTCTCTCTCTCTGTGTCCCCCCCATCTCTCTGCCTCTGTTTTTCTCTGTCCCTCTCTCTCTGTTCAGTTACCCACAATTCCTTGACTAGGAAGATAAGTCTTTGAATCTCATAAGCTGCCTTCTGCTAGTCCTCAGGTTAAGGCAAATTTGGGATGGGGAGAGGGGTGGAAAAAGAGTGAAACATTAGGAGACCACTGGGAGCTACGAGCAGCAGGTACCCCTTTCCATTCAGGGACCTGATTTCCTTGACAATGCCACAAAATACATACACAATAGGGTTAGACTTAGGCTTTTACTGGTATAGAGAACACCTGTTGAAGGCAGCTCCCAGCATTTCCAGTTGACTCCTTCTCTGCAACTTATTGGCCAAGAGAGTTGCCTTGAGCACTGAGAAGTTAAATAACTTACACAGGATCACACAGACAGTATGTGTTAAATGTGGGGCTATACACACACATACACGCACACACTATATACATGTATGTATATATATGTAAACACACACATATGAAACAATCCCTACTTGCAAGGAGTTTACATTCTAATGAGGAGACAACAAAGATGTAAAAAATATATATATTCAGGGGGCAGATAGGTGGCATAGTGGATAGAGAACCAGCCCTGGAGTCAGAAGGACCTGAATTCAAATCTGGCCTCAGATACTTACTAGCTGTGTGACCCCAGGCAAGTCACTTAACCCCAATTGCCTCCCTCCCCCCAATATATATATATATTCTGCATAAATATAAAGTAAATAAATAAATATATGTATGTGTGTACATAGATACATACACATATATTTATTAATTTTATATTTATGCTGTATATGTTTTTATACAAGCTGTTGTTTCCCCCATTAGAATGTAAACTCTTTGGCACTAGGCATTTTTTCATTCTTTGTACTATCCTCATTGCCTAGCATCATGCCCGACACATAGTAGGTACTTGATAAACACTTGGTGATTGATTATTTAGAAAGTCCACACATTTGATGTCAGTTTGAGATACCAGGTGTGTCTCCAATGATCAGAGCTCAGCTTTGATGCTTCATGCCAAGACTAAAATACTGGGTTCACATTTTGGCTTTGCAACTTACTACCCATATAACCTTGGCAGAATCATTTTCTGAACCTCAGTTACCTTATCCGTAAAATGAAGAGTAAGATTCCTTTCAGTTCTAATTCTATGATCCCGTGATTTTATTGATGATAACACTTTTTAAGGATCATACCTTAAACCCTATAATCAGAATTATACCCTGTACATACTATAGAATTGGGTCAGTCTCTTTCTCAACCTGTCAACCTTTCTTATGTCTTTGTCTTTTTTCTCATGACAGGAGGGGAAGTGGTCCTACTCGACTCTTTATGATGCAGCTCAGCTCCTAACAAAGTTTCCTTAGACACTCAGGGGACAGATAAGGGCCTGGGGTGATGGGCTTTCATGAAACTCAAGAGTCTGTTCTTTTATTTCTGCTCATCAGAAAGAAAAAGCCCTGTCACAGTGAGAGGGCAGAAATTTGTTTAGATGATTATCGATTCAGAATTCTCCAGCCAGAGAAACCTTAAAGATCACAGAGTTCAATGCCCTTCTTTTACAGATGAGCGGATGAGTTAAAGTGGCTTCCCTGAGGCGAATCAGCAGGAGAACTCTATCTGATGTCAATGGGAGAGCTATATCTGATACCCCCTCCACTTTATACAAATGTAAACACATACATGCAAATGTATGCATGGGCCTCCATAACTCTATCCATAATTGAACTCTGGGCATGCATTAAAAATGCCATGTTGGGACAGAGCCATGTTCCATCTTTCCTAGTGTTCTATCAAATGGTGATCCAATGACTGTGCTGTAGGAGAGTTGTTTGTCTCAGCAAAAACCTAGAATGCTAGTGATGCAGCCAGGAGTGCACTGTGTACATGCATGGAGGCTCAAGATGGAGGGATGGGATTTGGGAATAGCTGGTAGTTTAGTTTTGTTGGAATGCTGAGAATATGAAGGGGAGTAAAGTGAGTTCTGACTGGAAAGGTAGGTTGGTGCTAGATAGAGGAAGTCCTTAAATGTCAGGCCAAGGAAATTGTCTTTTATTCTAGAAGCCACATGGAGTCATTGAAGACTCTTGAGCAGAGGAGTGACATGTTCATAGCTCATTTTGGCATGAACAAATGATTGCCAAAGTTCACACAGATGTAGGTTTCAGAGGCAAGATTTGAACCCAAGTTTTCTTGATTTCAAGTCCAGCCTTCCATCCATTACCTCACCTTGCCTCCCCACAATGTTCTGTTTATATTAACAAGAGCAAGTCTGGAAGAACTGGGTTGAGTCTCAGCTCCACCACTTATCCTTGTGTGACTGTGGGCAAGTCATTTCATCCTTTTGAGGTTTAAAAAAAGAGAAAGACTGGAGTGAAGGAAATCAGTTGTGAGGCTGTCTCCTTGAGAGGTGACAAGGGTCTGAGTCAGGATGGTGGCAAGGGCTGTGAGTGGAAAGAGAGGAACAGATGGGGAAGATATTGTAGAGTTGGGATTGACAGGGCTTGGCAGCTGATGAAGTGGTGAGGGAGGCGAGGGTGTGAAGCTTCAAAAGTGATGATTGGCTGTGCAATTTTGTCAACATCACTCAGTGATGCTGGTGGTGGGCACTGCTGGTGATGGGCTGGCAGAGGACAGTCCGCGTTCAAATCCAGGGTTCAGATAATTGAGTGAGAAGAAATGTAGTTTTGAGGGACAGTTTCTGCGTTGTATGCCACAGCAAATATGCCTCTTGGAGGAGGGATGAGGGTAGCCCGTAATGAAGACTGCTTATCTACAGTGACTCCCTCCAGCCCTCTGTCTACAGGGGAGGGAGCAGATGACCTTGGAGGTTCATTCTGGTTCCGGACCTCATGAACCTGTGAACAAAGATTCTCTGGAAGACTACGCCTTAAAAAAAATGGACCTGGGTTTTGGGGGCATCACTGAGTGCCAATTACAAGATGTAGGACATGGCACTGGGTGCCATGGGATTTACATAATTTTGGTTAGGAACCTTTCCCTTAAGGAGCACGTTGAAGAAATGGACTAAGAATTATAATGTGTTGGTCTCGATATGGACTGTCCCTGACTATATGCCCATAAAATGAGATAGCTTTGAAAGGGAAAAGTATTACCAAAGAGTCATAGCGATACTTTGGTGTTAACAAAGAGCCTATCAGTTGGGAAAAGGCTGCTATATGAATGGGGCACGATGGGATATTGCCCCACTTGTGAGATGCAATAAAGGTGAGGGATTCTGAGAAGCATGGTGGCACTTGGATGGGCTGAGGAGAAGTCAAGTGAGTGGATGCCAGAAGGCAATATAAATAATGCCTATAATGATGTAATGAAAACATCTCTAAAGGCAGGCAAATTCTGATTAATTCTAGCGCCAGTTTAGATCCAGGAGGACAGATGATTCAATACCCTTCCTCTTCTCAGTAGAGAGGTGGGGGACTATGGGTGCAGAATGTGGTAAACACTATTAGAAGCAATCATTGTTTTGGTTGGTTTTAACTTCTTTTTTCTTGGTAACAAGGAAAAATTTAATGGGGCTGAGTGTATGTTAGGAATAAATATGGCATAAAATAAAAGGAATTCATTAAACACTTAAAAAAAAGGTAATACTGTTTTTTAAAAGAAGGGAAAATGTACAAAGATACACACTGAAAACTATTGGGAGTTTTGGGCTACACTCACATCTCTACATATCAAATATGGGGGGGGAAGGTATTGTCTGCACTGGGCCTGATTCTGTCTGATAGGTACACATGTTTTCCAGATCACAGAACGTTTTCTCAAACGTTGTTTTATTTAGTCTTTGAACAACCAAATATGATAGATATACCCACTTAATAGACTTGGAGACACAGGCTCAAAAGGATGAAATGACTCACCCACAGTCACCCAAAGGATAAGTGGTGGAGCTGGGACTCAGCCCAGTTCCTCCTGACTTGCTTTCATTATGACATAAACAGAACATTGTGGGGAGGCAAGGTGAGGTAATGGATGGAAGGCTGGACTCGGAACCAAGAAGACCTGGGTTCAGATCTTGCCTCTGAAACCTACATCTGTGTGACCTTTGGCAAGTGACTTCACCTTTCTCTGCCTCAGTTTCTTTATCTGTAAAAGTTTCATAGGGTTGTTGTAAGGCTAAAATGAGATGTAAAATGCTTTTCTAATCCTTAAAATGATACATAAATGCTAGTTATGACATTGAATGGGTGTGCTGATAAATGTTTAACAATTGGCTCTCCAAAAAAAAAGTATTCACTACAAACTTTTAAGTTTAATTTACATTATTAATATTTTCTCCATCACTCTCTTAAGGCCCTGCTGCTTGGATGGGGAACTCGCCTAGTTGTGTCTAAACCAGATTAAAATGGAATTGGGAAATATTTAACAAAATAATTAAAAATGCAATAAAACACTGATAACATATTTTTAAACCAAGTCAATATGCAGGCAACAGGGATCCTTACATATGCTTCAGTGGCCCCATTTGTTGTTCGATTGTTCTGTCGTGTCTCACTCTTTGTGACCCCATTTGGAGTTTTCTTGACAAAGATACTGGAGTGGTTTGCCATTTCCTTCTCCAGGTCATTTTACAGATGAGGAAACTGAGGCAAACAGGATTAAGTGACTTGCCCAGGGTCACACAGCTAGGAAGTGTCTGAGGCCAGATTTGAACTCAGGAGGATGAGTCTTTCTGACTCCAGACTGGGCACTCTGTGTGCTATGGTGCCACCCACCCACCCATTAATAATAATAAATCCATGTTCATGGACGTATTGCTGTGGTGGAGATACTCATCCTATGGTGGCCAGCCTCTGGCAATGAAGCCCTCCACGCTGACTACAGCTCCTCTGCTTCTCTGATGACAGGCATGCAGGCTGCTGCCAGGATGTGTGTGAAGGCTTTCCAGCCTTGGCAAAACCTGCCAAAATTTCCCTCTGCTGTTGTTGTTTTCAGAAAGCCAAGGTCACCTCTGCACAGAGTGTTGGTAAATGGTAAACAATCACTCTTCACAAAAAAAAAAAATTACCCAGGACCCATTTTTAAGCTTAATTTGCATTATTACCATTTTCTCCATCACGTTCTTATGTCTAGACAATCAATAAAACAATAAACCAAGCTGTGATTTGGTATAAATGCTCATACTGAATATTTAACTATTGCTGACTGGATCTTGCTGGCTTCAGCAAACCTTGGCCTCTACACATGAGAATATTGTGGAATATTTGCTTTAAAGAGGCTGAAGAAATCCCCCAAATCTCTAGCAGGTTTGTAGTCTCTTCCATTAGGCAGGCACTCCCTTCAAGGATGCAGACAGCAACCCATGGCTGCCCATATGAAGGGCCTTGAGCATATAAGTTTGCCACAGAGGGGCAGGGCCTTCCTTGAGTTCTGTTGACCTTGTGAGGATCGCAGGGAAGTGCAGCGCTTGTCCGTCATCCTTTGCTCTGGCTGTATTGTCTGATTCAGTCTTACAGTGCTTTGGAGGCCTGTCTTTGTCCCACCTCCCTCCCTCTGCATCTCCCTGTCACCCTTTGCAGGGTTATGGTTCCATGATTCTCAACCATACAGCAGAATCAGAAGAATGTGGCCCTTTGTTTTCAGGGAGAAATGTGGAAATGTAGTTACTGAGAAAACTGAAGTCATGTTTAATTAGAAGAACATGTTTTGAAGGCAGGGACTGTTTCATTTCTGTCTGAGCATCCCCAGCATCTAGCATCGTACCTGGCACATAGTAGGGTACCTAATAAATGCATATTGATCGATTTTGTGTTTGGATTCAAGAAGAGTTGAGTTCAAATCCTGCCTCAGATACTTACTAGCTGTGTTACCTTGGGCAAGTCATTTGACTTTTCTCTTTCTGAATTTCCTCTTCAACAGGGATGACAATCGTACCTACTTCACAGGGTTGTGAGATTTATCGAGTGTCTTACAAACCTTAAAGCACCCTAGAAACTATTTGTTATTATTATTGTTGTTAGTTGTGATAATACTTGGACCCAGCTTTCTGGTAAGCCTTGGGTGGCAGTAGTGGTTGCCACTTTTTTTTTTTTTAAATCGGCAGTTTCTCTGGTCTTTGTCATTGCCCCAGAGCTGCCTGAGACCCAGTCTCCAGCTCTCCTTGTCCTCAGCAATTACTATACTCTGCTTCCTTTGAGGCCTCATCCTTGAACAAGCCTGTATCTCCATCATTCCTCCTCCTCCTGGCCCTCTCTATTACCTACCTTACTTCTCACAATTCCTTCTTTATCTCGAGTCCCTCAGAGATCCTAGCACCCCATCCCCACCTGCTCTCCTAGTTACACTAGGTCAAGGCAGGAGGGCAGTGACACCACCATGGCACCCAATGGCTTCTGATTCCTACTGCAAGGGCTCCTTATCCTAAATAAATGGAAACATCCCAAACCCCAATACGCCCCCTTCTCTCCTCTGGCATTGCCGCCACCCTCGTGTAGGCCTTCGTCACCTCACACCCTTCTAGTGGGTTTGCCTGCCTCGACTCTCCACTCCAGTCTAGCCTCTAGTCATTGGCTGAAGTCATCTTCCCAAAGCTCAGGTGGGTCTGACCAGGTCAAACCCCACCCCCCACTGAAGAAACTCCAGGGGCTACCTATCCCCCCCAGGACCAAATGTGAGATCCTCAGCCTGGTGTTCAAAGCCCTTCATAGCCTCCCCCACCCGCCATATACTCTTTGATCTAGTGACACTGGTCTCAATGTTCTTTGAACAAGACTCTCTCCAGACTCTAGGAATTTTCATGGGTCATCCATGCCCCGCATCTAGAATATTCTTCTTCCTCATCTGTGCCTCCTGGCTTCCTTCAAATAACAGATTAAATCCCACTTTATAAGGGAAGTCTTTCCTAATCCCTCTTAACTCTCACGCCTTTCTCTTTCTCTGTACCAGCTTGTTTGTACATATTTGTTTGCTTTCTGTCTCCCCGTTATATTGTGAGCTACTTAAGGTTGGACAGCATTCTACCTTTCTTTTCATCCCCGGTACTTAACTCAGTGTCTGGTACACAGGAGGTGCTTAATAAATGTTTATTGACTGCCTGACCATCTCTAAAGTCCCTTCCCACTCTAATATGCTTTAATCATGGCACCTGAACTTGGCTCTGGTTTTAGCTCTTGCTGTCTGTCCACCCCCCCCCCCCCACCTTCGGAGTTCCAGTGTTCCCCAGGTTGCTAAGATAGAAACTTCACAGGCCTAGCAAGGGATGAAGAAATCAAAAGTGAAAGGCCCTTGGATCAGCTCAAAAACCAAGCCACAACACAAACACAGCTCTCCAGCTCTTCCTGACATTCATTTTCAGTTCAGGCAGAAGCTACTGACTATCCCTGGGGCTTTGAGTCTACTCATTTCCTCTTGGCTTCCAGGGATTGCCCGAAGGCCCGAGTCATGGGCTAAACCAGGATTAATTAGAGCAGAAGCTGATGCCATGACATTCATATTGTTCTTAGCGTGTCCGAGGTATCTTTGTGACCAGTCATTGACCCTGTTCTCCCCCTCCCCCAAGCTTTTATGGGAAATCTAGCCTCCTGGTTCCACTTAATGTCTTTAAATTCACTGTGAAACTGGGGAAGACTCCCATTCATTTAAGGAGGAAAAAATCCCATTCTTAAGACTGAAGTCGAGAAGAAACTCCAGTTTTGGTTTTTTTTTTTTTAAACAAATTTTTATTGATAATTTTGCTTTTACATTGCTTAAATTTCCCCCTGTACCCCTCCTTCTCACCCCTCCCAGGGAGCCATTCCATGTAATAAGAATATGTTTTTTTTTAAAGAAAAAAGAATAGAGAAAGAAAAATCAGCAAAAATGATCAATGCATTAAGAAAAAATTTAAAATACATTCAATGTTCCATACTCATAGACCTCTCACCTCTCCAAAAGAGTGAGTTTGAACTAGAGAGACTCTTCTCATACCTTTTTTTAGGGGCTGTTTGTTCTTTGTAACTTAGCAACATTCCCTTTTGGTTGTTGGTGGTGATTGTTTTTTCTCCATTTACATTGTTGCAGTCATTGTGTATGTTGTTTTCCTGGTTCTGCTTACTTCACTCTGTATCAGTTCATGGAAGTCTTTGAAACGCTTCCCTGTGTTCATTACATTCATTGTTTCTTATAGCACAGTACTATTCCATTACATTTGTACACTACAATTTGTTTCCCATTCCCCAATCAATGGACATCAACTTTGTTTCCAGTACTTTGCTCCCACAAAAAGTCCAGCTTTGATTTTTAAGTAGCCAAGAGAGGAACTCAATTCTAAAAACAGATAAAACAGTTGTAGTTTCTGTGATGCTTTATCTCCTGTGAATTCTACTGGAGGCTATTGTGAGAAAGAAACTTTTCCTAGAGTAAACTAAACGAGTTTTGGCATAAGAATGAGGCTATGGCTATGAGATCACACCTTTACATTGGTATGGCTATAAGATAATCCTTTCAGTGACATCTGCCATATCAATACCGGGCACAAATGGAAGCTGTAGGGGTAGGTACAAATGGAAGAGGTAGGGATAGGGACTGGACCTATGATGTCATTGGTATAGGAAACTCCCAGGTGAGGAAACACCCTCTTCCAATGTAGGTTGACATCTTTTCAAGTTATAGTTTCAGAGCAGGGGTTTTTACCCTGGGGAGTCATCCTGAATGAGGCTGTGTATAGATTTCACAGAGTCTATTAACTTTGCTAGGAAAAAAAAATTACAACTTTATTTTCACCAATTTCTAAGGGAAATTTAGCATTTCCTTCAATAATTTAAAAACATTGTTCCCTCTTCCTGCACTCAGGATTGCTTTTGCTACTCACACCTGCCTCATGGCTTACTCAAACCCCTTAATGTGAGTGCCTTCCCACTATTCCCTATCTCCGATTGATCCTGTCTACAGCTTGTCTGTACATAGTTTTTCCAATGTATCTCCCCCATTAGACTGTGAGCTCCTTGAGGGCAGGGACTGACTTTGCCTCTCTTTGTATTCCCAGCATTTAGCACAGTGCCTGGCATGTAGTACCTATATTTTATGAACTTGACTGACTTGATTTATCTAGAGCTCAGAGTTTGTGACTTGCTCAGGGTCACAGGGCCAAGTGTGTGTCCCAAACAGAACTGTAGTCTGGGTCTTTCTTGACTTTAAGGCTGACCCTCAATCCATTACGCCTTGCTGTTATCACTACTACCACTGGAGAGAAATAACATTTATTAAAGAACACTTACTATTTCCAAGGACCATGCTAAATGCTGGGGATGCAAAAAGAAAAGGAAGTCAGTCCCTGCTTTCAGGGAGCTCATGCCCTCAGTGACACATATAGGAGTGCTCAGTTATAGGGTAGATGGTTAGTTGGAACAGACATTGGGAACAGGACAGGCTCACCTGAGTTCTCCCTTCAACAGCCGCCATTGGTACTTGGACTATAGGTAAGTGGGAAGGGGAAGGGAAATCCCTCTAACATATTGAAAATACAATTATAAGCATTAAACAATAATAGTAGGATAGTGACTTTTCCTATTACTGGACTCCCACTAAAAACATCAATTAGACAATAAGGATTTATTAAACACCAACTAAGCACTGAGTTAAATAGTTGAGGTTGCAAAAAAAGGACAGATCCATGAATTCAAGGAGCTGACATTGTAATGGAGGAAAAACATGAAGACAACTGTGGAAACCAAGATAAAGACCAAGTGAGTTGGAGTTAATTGACAGAAAGAAGGCATTAACATTAAGGGGCATAGGGAAAGGCTTCTTGTAGAAAGTGGGACATCAGCTGAGCCTTGAACGGAGCCAGGTACGAGAGGAGGCTGAAATGAGGAGGGAGAACATTCCAGGCATGAGGGGGAGTGGTGTCAGTGAACATGCAGGGAGGTGTAGCTTGTTGGAGGAACAGCAAGGACGCTATCTATACTGGTGGAGGGAATAGCCACACAGGTGACATTACAAATCCATTTGGGTAATAGCCAACATTTACATGGCATTTTATACTCTGACAAATTTATAAAGCATTGTTCTGTACCTGATCTCATTTGCTCCTCCTTGAAAACCTGTGAGGTAGGTGGTACTGGTACTTGCCCATTCTGTAGATCAGGAAACTGAGGTTCAGAGGCCAAGTAACCCTCCAAGGTCACACGGCTGGTAAGTGGTACAACCAGGATTCAAGTCTGGTCTCTGTCCTGACTCCAAAGCCAGGGCTCTGACCATACCAAACTATACTATTCCAGGTTACCTCTATGGTATTTACTCCTACTTATATTTCGGTAACAGTTACCTTGAAATTAAATTCTTTGAGGGATGGGGCCATATTTTATCCAACAAAATGATGAAGCAAGGTGGTTTAGTTTGGTGGTTCAAGCATTGGCCATGGAGCCAGGAAGATCTGAGTTCAAACCTCACCTCCTATGGTTATTAGCTGTAAGACACTGAGTGAATCATTTAATTTCTTTGAGCCTCAGTTTCCTCCTTTGTAAAATGGGGGTGATAGTTCCCACCTCATAGAGTTTTGATGAGGTTAAAATTAGATGATATATTCAAAGCATTTTGAAAACTTCACACTAGCTATGGGGCCTGGGATTAGAGTTAGGAAGGTGTGGATTCAGATCTTGTCCCAAATATTTATTAACTGTGTGTTCCATCACTTCAACTCTGCCTCAGTTTCCTTACCTACAAAATAAGGAGGCTGGACTGAGGGACCTCTAAGGTCCTTTCCAACTTTAAGTCAATTCTATTATTCTATTATTATTTCTCTCAGTTCCTACCTTTGGTCCTTGAACATGGTTGGCTAATAAGTGTATGAGATGGAATTTGAATCCAGATCTCCGTGATATATGCTCTTTCCATTATACCACACTGCCTTCTCTAATGAGAAAAGAGAAAATGGCAAAGAATCTGTTCAAAGAACTTTTGGCCATGGCAGCATAAGCAGATGGGATATAGGGATGAGGGGAAGGCCTGAGTTCTGGCTAACCCCAGCTCCAATGGGATGGTGTGACGGAGAAATGGCCTTTCTGTGTCCATTTCTTTGTCTGCAAAGTGGGAATCCCACTTGCTTTTTCTCCTCATACTTGCCAACTAGCCAGGAGGCCAAAAGCAATGCTGAAATTGTTCTCTCTGGGCCCAAGGAGTTCTTTGGCAATTAGCTAGATAACTTTGGAAATTTCATTAATTTTTTTTGATTCTTAGGCAGCTTAGCTCATACATATCAGAGGACTTTGAGTTGAAAGACATTTTACAGACCATTTAGTCTAAGCCCCTCATTTGACACATGAGGTAGTTGAGGCTGGGAGACGCTACACACTTGCCCCAGAGCGAACGAATCAAATTGAATTGAGATTACTTGACTTTTGGCTTCAATCCTCCCACCAGTGATAGGAAGGCTGACTGAAGTTTCCCTGTTAAGAACTAAGTTAGGAAAGGCTTTACCATTCGAAGTTGTGGCACAGAGATAGAGGAGAGAGTCCCTGGATGGTGGGAGGGGGAGTGCCTTGAGATGACGTAAGGGGTTTGGAGTTGGGAATGACCACAGCCTCCGATTCTTTGGAGTCCCAGGGATTACAGCCGCCACCACCACGGGATGACTTTCATTTTCTGATGCTCTGTTAAAATGAATGCCTTTTGTTCAATTCATGACATGGGAGGAAAATCCTCTCCGCTGTCACCTGAAACCAGAATCACTAGACCAACTTCTGCCTTCCCCATTCCCCAATCCCATGGGAGACCAGGGCTGGCTTGAGGCTCCCAGCTGTTGGTTTTTGGTGACCAGGGACCCTCTCTCTGTCCAGACCCCTTCTCGGTGCTGAGGAAATGGATTTGGAACTGGGGCTTTAAGTGGACACAGACAAGAGATTTGAGGTTTTCTCAGCCAAAGACAGTGGTGTTTCTTTTAGGAAGTGATAACCATCTGTGTACTTTAAAAGAGGAAGTGGGCATCTGGACTCTTGATTCAATGGGACAGGGCAGAGTCCTGTTGCTTTCAGGCTATGCAAATCAGCCCTAGCCCAAAGCTCTGGGGAAGGTTCCTGGGAAGTCAGAGAACATGGTGGGATGGAAATGAAAACTGGCTCCCACTCCAGAGGATTTTGAGGAAGGCTCTTTCAAAAAAAATGTCTAGGACTTTTTCTGAAAATAAAAGGCTGACACGGTTAAAGTCTACTTAATTCTCAGTTATTTATGCTAACTTGTATCCCTAGCACAGTCTTGGCATACATTAGGCAATTAATGTATCCTTGCTCATTGATTGATTAATTGTTGGAGGAAGAGTTGTCTAGCTAGTCTCAAACTTTTTTGTTTTTAGTTTTGGGACGAAATTTAAGGCTCAATGGCAGGGAAAAAATTCTTAAGAATTTTGCTGTTGTTCAGTCATTTCAGTGGTGTGTAATTCTTTATGACCCCATTTGGGGTTTTCTTGGTTTTCTCCAGCTCATTTTACAGATGAGGAAACAAGGATGAAGTGACTTGCCCAGAGTCACACAGCTGGTAAGTGTCTGAGGTCAGATTTGAACTCAGGAAGATGAGTCTTTTTGACTCCAGGCCCAGCACTCTATCCATTGTGCCATTGAGCTACTCAGAAGTGGAATGGGTTGCCTTGGGAGAGAGTGATTTCACCTTCACTGGAGCACAAACAGCTTAAAGATTGTTGGGTTCATTGTAGTGGGAGGGGGTGGATGACATGACCTCAGAGGGCCTTCGAATTCCAAGATTCTGTGATTCAGTGACCTGGTCTCAGTCATTTCTTTTTCTTTTTTTTCCTATCTACTAGTTCCTTCCCTGTTGCACAAACCCAAATCTCTGCTCTCCTTAAAGAAAAAAAAACACTAGATTCTACTATTCTTATCAACCTCTGTCTTCAAGTATTAGAAAGTAGCTTGGTAGAAAGATGACTTATTCTAATTGGCCCCAAAGGGTAGAGCTGGTAGTGATGGGTAGAACATGGCAAGGGGTAGAGGCTACCATAGAAGGTAAAACATCCTTAGTCAGAGCCATCCCAAAGTGGAAAGTGTCCATAGGAAGTGGTGAGCTCCCCATCACTGAAGGTCTGCAAGGAGAGATTTCATGGCTATGCATCAGGTGGAGTGGGGATTCTTTTGGGGGAATGGGTTGGGCTAAATAACCCCTGAGGACCTGTCCAACTCTGACATGCTGTGATTCTGGGAATGCGCCAAATTTTAACCTCCCACTCCCTAAACACTTTCTTTTCTTCCAATTCGACGACCATTTATTAAGTGCCTAATATATGCAAGCCCTGTATTGGTGCTAGGACAAATCTAAATAAATAAAAAAACCAAGACAAAATACTTCTTTCCCATGAGGAGCTTACATTCTGCTAGAATGCTAATGAGGCTGGCTTCAGGTAACATCAATTTCCCCTCAGCACCAGTTGGGCAGCCGGGAGAGTAGCTGAAGACCTCATTGGATGCCAAGGAAAAACCATCCAGGGATGAAGTGCCCCTTCATCCAGGAAGTGCATCAACCAAGACAGAATAATTCCAAATTGATCATACATGGAGAATAAGAGGGAGCTAATCAGATTCATCAAGTCCAGCCCGTATCCAGCCCACATGCCCAATGAACATCTTCTACAGGTTTTAGTTCCATCTTAATCATTTTAAAGGAGGATCTAAGAACCCACCAACTCAAACCAGAAGATTTTCAGTGTTTCTCCCCTTCCTGATGAATGGTGAATGTGGTGTTAACTCGGTGGTTCTCCCTCTCAAGAGCCCATACAACCCTTCCTGAAGAACTCCATCAATTAGGCATAGAAGTAAATCAAGCTGATGAGATAATGCCCCATTTGCCTTATCCATTCTTAAAATGGCAGATTCTCATTGGAACTTAAGGTTGGGCTTGGTCCAGGGGAGAAAGAAGGACAAGGAGGTGGAGGTGGTGGGGTCAGTAGCTAGGGGCAGGGTAGGCAGAGGGGCAAGGTCATGGCTGTGGAGTCAGGAGACTTGGGTTCAAATCTCCCCTTTGACACTTCCTATCTGTGGATTTGGACAAATCACTTAACCTCCTTGGGCCTCAGTTTCTTCATATGTAAAATGGAATAGATGACCTCTAAGGTCTCTTCTAGATTTAGATATGTGATCCTTTATAACAATAGCTTGCATTGATGTAGTTCTTTCAGGTTTCTAAAGCGCTTTTATGTAGGTTAGATCGCCTGATCTTCATAACAACCTTTTGCTGTTATCCCCATTTTACAGATGAGGAAACTCAGGTTGAAAGCGGCTAAACTGGTTGGCTCAGATTTATGGAGCTAAAGTGTCTGAGGCAGGATCCAAACTCATTGGACTGATTCCAAGTCCAATGTTCTTGGCACTGTAGCCCTTGGCTGAGTTAGACCTGGAAGAGGTTTTAGACTCATCTAGTCCAGGTGGTTCTTTGCCTTTTTGTTCCCTTGTCCCCTCTTTGGCAGGTTAGTGGGACGCAGGTACACCTTCTCAGAACCTTGTCTTTAAATTCATCATAAAAGTCATCAATTACGTAGACATAGTTATCAAAATATGGCAAGCTAGTGTTCAGTTATGTCTGACTTCTTGTGATCTCATTTGGGGTTTTCTTGGTAAAGATAGTGGAGAGGTTTGCCATTTCCTTCTCTAGCTCATTTTACAGATGAAGAAACTGAGGCAAACACGATTAAGTGCCTAGGGTCACACAGCTAGTAAGTATCTGAAGGCAGATTTGAACTCAAGTCTTCTTGACTTTGAGCCTGGTGCTCTATCCACTATACTACCTAGCTGTCCCCCCCACCAAATATGGCTAACAACTCCAGTGTCTTTGCCAAGAAAATCTCGAATGGGATCACAAAGAGTTGGACACAACTGAACAATTCACAGACACTAGGTTAAGAAGCCCTGAAACGGCACCAGCCACCCATTTTACAGATGAGATAAGAGTGGCCCAAAGAGGGGCAGTAATTTGTCCAAGGTCAGAGCTTCAGCTACAAATGAAGGCCTTCTAATGTCAGGTCTCCATAAAGCATTGAAAAGCTGGGATGAAGGTTTTCCCCTGCTTCTCCTCCTGACTTACCTACCATTTCAAAGGCAAATTCATTACCATCTACAAAAACATGAAGGCCCCCAATCCTTCTTCTTGCGGCCTTCATTACTTCCCTTAAAAATTGCTTACTTGTGGACAAGCTTTGCCACAAAGGAATAAGCCTGACTTGTATCTCAGATGACAGCAGATATTACCAACAGCCTCGAAGCAGAGATGAGGGTCCTTGGCTTCACAGAAAGGGAGATGGATGCTCTTGGTTTAAAGTATGACTTTTCACCCCCTTTAAGCCTCAGGTGCCTCTTCCTGTCTTCCCAATTCAATTGCCCTTGAGGCGATGGGTTGGTTCTTCACTAATTTTTATTTTACTAATTGCTAACCAAAGTCATATGTGAGTTGGGGCATTAGCCTCAAAGCTGTAACTATCACAGGGTGAACAAGACTTTGTCCCAGGAGACCAACGAGGTGAAGCCATGTTTCCTCCATGGGAAGGGGCAATTTTCCCCTGAAGAACTAGCACCATCTTCCTTTGGGGTCCAGCACCATAGCCAGGGTCCTGTCCCTGTGATGTTCCTCTCCAGGGCTGGGGGCCACATTGTCCCCTCTCTTTGCATGACTGTACTTGCATCTTCTTTTCAAACCACTCCAGTATCTTTACCAGGAAAACCCCAAATGGGGTCATAAAGAGTCACACGTGACTGAAAAATGACTGAACAACAATAAAGGTCACTTCTACCTCTAAACTCCTGTGATGGTGCTAATTCCTTCCCTCTCTTTGCATGACTGTACTTGCATCTTCTTTTTTTTCTCTCTTTTTTTTTCTTTTTAGGCAATTGGGGTTAAGTGACTTGCCCAGGGTCGTGTAGCTAGTAAGTGTCAAGTGTTTGGTCCGAGCCTGGATTTGAACTCAGGTTGTCCTGACTTCAGAGCTGGTGCTCTACCCACACCACCTAGCTGCCTCTTGCATCTTTTTTTTCTGCCACTTCTGGCCATGCCTTCTGTCAATCAGCTGTTTCTGAACCAACTAGAGAGAGGTCTAGTTAGGGCTCCATGTCTCTAAGGATCAAAACCTATCTCTGAGTAAGGAAGCAAAAAATGCAAGATCTTTCTTATCTGGGCTCACACCAGAGCCACCCACCATTGTTTCCCACATTGCCCAAGGACAAAATGTTTATTTCTTATTAAAGAGGGAAAAATCTGAAGATAAGTAAAAAAAAAAAGGTCCTTCTAACCATAGTAAAGGGGAAAATGGGTAGTTTGATTAATCAGCACCTTAACCAACCTTTTCTCTGTGTTTGGGTTAGGGAAATGGATTCACAGGAGTTTAGAGGTAGAAGTGACTTTTATTGTTGTTCAGTCATTTTTCAGTCATGTGTGACTCTTTATGACCCCATTTGGGGTTTTCCTGGTAAAGATACTGGAGTGGTTTGCCGCTTCCTTTTCCAGCTCATTTTAGAGATGAGGAAACTGAGGCAGAAAGGGTTAAGTGACTTGCTCATGGTCACATAGCTATTGTCCAGGGCTGGATTTGAACTCAGGTCTTCCTGACTCCAGGCCTTATCCACTGTCTAACTGCCCTAGAAGTGCCCTTAGGTAGCATCTGTTTCAATCTCCTTATTTTGTAGATGAGGAAACTGAGGCCTGGAAGGCACTGAAGTATAGTGGAATTCATAACCTGCCTGGGTTCCATTCTCTGGATCTGTAGAATGAGGACTGGACAATATGGCTGCTATGGCCCTTTCAGGCTCTAAAACCTATGGTTTGGGAAGCAGAAGGCCTGGGTTCAAATCCACACTCTGTAATTTACCACCTGTCTGACGACTGTTGGGTAGCAGGTGGGTCAATTAACCCTTCCTGGCAGCTGTTTCCTCCTCTGTATAACAGAAGGAGAGGAGGCTGGCCTCTAAGGTCCTCCCCCGATCCAGATGCCTCGAGCCTACTTGAGGCTGAAAGGCTTGGCCAAGGACTCACAAGCAGTAGTTGGCTGAGCCAGGGTTCAAACTCCATTTCATGAGTTAAATCCCCTATTCCACATATATGAGTACCTAGAAAACAGGGGCTACTTTCCTTTCCTTCCAAGATAGAGTGGGAAGAGAACATTTATTAAGCACCAACTATGTAGTGCTAAGCACTTTACAAATATTCTCTCATTTGTATTCTCTCTGCACAACAGCCCTATGAGACCTATAGGGGCTATTATTATCCCCATTTTATAGTTGAGGAAACTGAGACAGCTAGCAGGTAAGTGACTCATCCAGGGTCACACAGATATTAAGTGTACAAGATTTGAACTCAGTCTTTCTGTTCTTTCCGTCCACTTTGCCACCTAGTGGTTTGTTTCTTACAACCAATTAGGCTTGGTGAATGATTTCTCATCAGTGGACCGAAACAAGATCCTTTTGGGTTCTCTCCTAGTAATTAAAAGGTCATTTTAATTGGTGCTGAGCCAGAACATTAACTTACATCATTAATATATTAATTTACACTCACAACTGAATATATGCCTCTCTTAAAGTATCCTGAAAGACTCACTACCTATCAAGCTACTTTGTGATGAATGTTACATTTCATTCAAGAAGAAATGAACGTAAATACAGAAGGAAGCCTGTTCCTTCCAGGGGTTAAGATTTGGTAGGAGTGTGGCACTCCAAGTATGAAGGTCCCGTGATTGTGGACCAGTGAGCTAATAACGATAGCTAACATTTGTGTAATTCTTTAAAGTGTGCTAAGTACCTCAGATATATTGCCTTCATTGATTCTCACAATAGCTCCTGTGAGGTAAATGCTATTATTGTTCCCATTTTACAGAAAGAAAACTGTGGCAGACAGAGGTTAGATGACTTGTCCAGGGTCACTGAGCCAGTAAGGGTTTGAGGCCATATTTGAACTCAGGTCTTTCTAACTCCAAGTCCAGTGCTTTATTCACTATGTCAAAAACCATGGGATGACAGAGGTTGGTGGATAGGGATTTAGTGATCCTAAGTCTCATGCTTTCAGGCCTAGAAAATTGGAGTGGTTTGTCCAAAGTTAAGTGGCAACTTTGTGACAGGGCCAGGACTAGAACTCAGGCCTTCAAACTCCCAGAGCTTTTACCCCACTCCAACCACGGACATTCTTCCAGGGTATTTAAAGACAATGACTTCTTTTCCTACTGTGTGCCAGGCACATAATAGGTGCTTAATACATGTTTATTGTTTGATTGATTTCTATCCCCCCACCCTTGACCTCTACTGATGTATGGGAGAGACTCGGATGGGGACTGAGGGAGACAAAGGTGGCCCAAAGGATCTTTTACCTTGGGATGAAAAAGCTTAGAGTCACTAAGCTATAGAGAATGGCAGGGAGACCGGGTGCTGGAAATCACTATTCCCCATGATCCACAAAGGTTGTTGTTGTTCAGGTGTGTCTGACTCTTTGTGACCCCATTTGGGATTTTCTTGGCAAAGATACTGGAGTGGTTTGTCATGTGCTTCTCCATCTCATTGTATCAATGAGAAAATGAGGCAAGCAGGGTTGACTTGTCCAAGTTCACACAACTGGTAAGTGTCTGGGGCCAAATTTGAACTCAGGAAGAGCAGTCTTCCTGATTCCAAGCCCAGTGCTCTATCCACTTTGCCACCTAGCTGCCCAGATCCACAACGGTATCCCATTTCAACTCAACGTTTATTAAACACCTACTGTCTGTGCTACCCCATGGTTAGACTTTGGGTTCAAGTCAGTGCTCAAATATTTGCTCCAACAGAATCTCAGAGTTGTTAAGGGACCTCAGCGTCTGTCCGGTCCAACCCTTGCCTACCTTCCTCCAACATTTGTGACTAGTGGTTGTCCAAATGAGACATGAAGACCTCCAATGAGGGGAGCCCTCTCCCCCAGGTGACCCATTCCACTTATGGATCACTCTCCGAGTTAGCTGTCTTTGCCTCTTTTCAATTTCCAGTCTTCGCTCTCTCTCTGAGTGAGCCTGAGTAAAATGTTACGTTTAAATGTTGGACTTCCCCATGTTTAGTCATGCACTTGCATGCGATACAGGAGTTGTATACTAGAAATATTCCTCATGAAACTACACTGTTTAACTTTCACATGTCAAATGGGACTCAGGGATAGGGGGAGAAGTTCAGTTGTCATTTTCATATAAAAACACCTTGGTCAAGGTAAAAAGACAACTAATGTTTAGCTTTTGAAACTGATTTATCAACAAAAGGTGAGAGGTGTTATTCTCCAAGAAGTCATTGCATGCACAATGGCCATACCCTGGTAAGCTGCTAGGCAGGAGGAGGGTAACCAACAGGTCTCAAACCCATTGGTAAGTTAGGGGGATGTCTGCTCCAAGCATGCAAAGACTTCCCCATAAGAATGGGTGGATGAGAACAATTTATTCCAACGGCCATGAAGGCAGCTGAAGCAGATTCTGTGGAGTGCTTAGAACGTGGTCAGACATTGAAGATGCCAAGGTCATCCACTCCACCCCAGGCCATCACCAGTCATCTTGACTTTTGTTTTTTGATGAGTTAGGAAGAGAGAGTGAGGCTGATGACTCTGTGCAAGTCTGCCTCACTTAAATCCAATTCTCGGCCGAGTCAAAACATCACCCCCTGATGTCATTGGTCTTCTTGGAAAACAAAGGATGAAGGACAACAACAATAATGGACAGGAGGGTGTGTGTCTAACATCCACTGCACATCAGTAACTTAGTAGATCATGCCTCTGTTGATAGTGCTGTTTCTCAATCGAATTATCTGACTGTGGCTGCCCTCATTAGGGAACATTTAGGCTTTTGGTTTTTGGATGAAGTCTATGATTTCATCAGCACAAGGAACTCTTCACTCATTCAGCAACTTAGTCTTAGAGTTACCTGTGGTCATTGACTTGCCCAGGGTCACACAGCCAGAATGTATCAATTACAACTTTTCAAAAGTAGAATATGCCCAGGAACAGTGGGTCCCTCCTCTTTGGTGGTCTTCAAGCAGAGACTGGAGGAATACTTTTAGGGAAAGTTTTAATGCTACGTGGTCCAGTGGAGAAAGCACTGAACTTGGGGGGTCAGGAAGACCTGAGTTTAAATCCAGTCTCAGACACTTACTAGCTATGAGATCATGGGCAACTCGCTTGCCCATCTGTCTACCTCAATTTCCTTATCTGTAAAATGGGGTAATTATTGCATTTACCTTCCAGGATTGCTGTAAAGAAATTAAACAATGTTTGTAAAGTACTTTGTAATTCTTAAAGTATCATGTAAGTTCTAGCTATTATTATTATTATTATTATTAAGATTTCTTTTGGAGTTGGGATCGATGACCAGTGAGTTGCTTCCAACTCTGAAATTCTATCCTTCTGGGCAAAGATATGGCTCTTCTCTGAGTGCCGATCAACTCATGCAAGCTCATTGCCTCCCTGTAGTTGTTTGGGGAACCGACTGCAATTAGCTTCTCTGTAGTAAAAATCACAAGATGGAGAATTTCTCCCTAGGAAAGCAAAGGGGAAGGACCGCCACCATGTCTACTGTTGAACAAAAAGACATATCCTATGAAACAAATTTTCAATTTTTATTTTACATATTTATACATAAAACGTTCCAGGGAAACTCTCTGAATCCAGCTGAATGTTAATAGCACATCTAAAAATGAAGGTCAGGTAGTCAACATTCACAAAATGTTGAAAACTGATTAAAATATCCAGATGACGGAAAGCTACAACTTCACGACGAGGCAGGCAGGTATGGTTTGGACTTTGATAGCACCGGCTTCGACAGCTTTTCTTTAGAGTAAACTACAGCAAGGAGTAAAAGTACGCAATGGGAAAGGACGGGTTCAACTGAAAATCTCTAAACAAATAAAAAATAAAGTTAAACTACCCTCTGTTCCCAACCATGGTTGTAACAGCATGGCTACTGTACATTTTCTTCTCATAACTGTATTTTATTAAAATGCCGGCTATTTAGTGGCACGAGTTAAAATTAAAATAAATTAAGAAGCAAAGGCCAATCACTGGACATGAAGCTTCGGACATCATCACTGACTAACACTGATTTTTTTGTTTCTTGGTGCACCCCTCCAAGGGTGTATCCACATTTTAGGACCACAGAAGCACAATAGTTTTCGAGCGTGGTCTCCCGGGGTGGGGGGGGCTCCGGTTCATTTTGCCGTCATTTTTTCCGCCAAGTGCTTCTGCTGGCTTTCAGCATGTCTGTAAAATTAATCACAAAATTCATTATTTTAGTTCCAAGAGGAAAAGTCTCTGCTGCTCTTTGATTTTCCAGGGATGGTACCTGTTAGACAAATAGTCATGTCCGCTCAAGAAGAAATACATTCCTAAGAACCGCTAAAATGCAGTCTACTCTGATCAATTTAATTTTTGGAATGTTTCTACTCTATACAATTAACTGTACTTCTAGAATAAGCAGCTAGATTAATTCTGGGGTTGTATCAATTAATTAGGATGTGTAACAGGTTTTTTTTTACCTTTTTTGTGCCTGGCCAACCTCTGGGAGTCAGTCTGATGAAACCTATGCACCCCTTCTCAGAATCATGTTTTTAAATGTATAAATTACACAGGAATACTAAGGAAACCAATTATATTGAATAACAGTTATTAAAATATTTTAAAAACCCAAGTTCATACACCCCAGGTTAAGGACCCCTGGTCTATAACCTAATGGTGAGAAGGAAAGTTATAGGCTGTCTCTAAGAATGAAGGGATATAGGTAAAGTTCTATGGGGTAGGGGAGGTTGGTCATTAGGAAATGTCAATAATATTAAAAAAACAAGAACAAGAAAACATTGACTGGTGGGGGATGGGGGGGAAGAACAAGAAGAAAGAGCTTTACAAAATCTAACTGCAAATAAATTAAACAAGGCAAAAGAATCAAGTAACCTAAGGTACATGATAGGAATCTGAGGTCAGTATATATCCTTACTTTTACCAAGATTAATAACTACTAACAATTAGCATTTATGTATTATTTTAAAGTTTGATATAACATCTCATTTGAATGGCTTTGGTGGATAGAGACTGAGCTTGGAGCCAGGAAGACCTGCCTCTGGACACATCCCAGCTGTGTGACCTTGGGCATGTCATTGACCTTCAAATTACAGTGCAGATTCCAAGGCCAAGTGACTGAATCTAGATCTTCTTGACTCCAATCAAATTGTCAAAGGCATTGCTGAATACTGTTTCCAATCATCTTCATTTTTATATAAAACCACTACCCCCCCCCCCAATCCTGGCTCAAAGAGCCAAGAATGATCTTGTCACGCACACAAGCAAACAACCAGGAGGCTTTGCTCTGGAGCGTCTCCTGCCCAGGAAGCCTCTCACGTGACCAAGAAGCCTGAGGCTGCCCAGTCAGACAGCAGGCTGAACAGCGGGCACAGGAAGGCGGAATGGCCAAGTCCAAGGTTTGCCTCATGCTAACGAGCACTAATTAAACATGTTGTTTGGAAAAAATGTGCCCAAGGATAGCAAAACACAATGGCTTCACCCAGATAGTTTTTGGAAATGGCCAGGCTGGCCTGAGAAGGGAAAGGCAAGCTCTCCCCTGTCCTGGGGAGGGGAGGCACATTCTATTTCCTAGCTTTTGAGTGGCTGGGGAGGGATTTCACAGATGGTGTTGAATTGGCATGAACCCCAAATGGAACAACTTTAGGAGAATGTCATTTACATCTCTGGAAAAAACAGTCTTTAAGGAAGATGGCGACACACAAAGTCTGCCTCCCCTGTCCAGAGCTCATGGCTCTGGGGGCAATAACAGATCAGGATGACAGAAGCCAGGCAGAAAAATGGGCAAAGACATTGGTCATCATTCACCAAGCAATGACATCTGGAAGGAAGGAACATTCCCTCTGTCCCATTAATTCCAACGTCCCCTCTGGGTGCACACAGAGCCTGTTTTGCTGGGCCTGACTCCTGAAAACTTGACACCAGAAACAGAAAGATACCTCGACGAGCTACCATTTCTGAGACTTTGGTGCCAGGAAGTCAAGATAATAACCATGGAGCAATGTCTCCTACATGGCAGTCACTGTGCCAAGCCAACAGTGACTTGGCCAATTCAATTCAATGTAATTCAATTCAACATATAGGACTGTAGATTTAGACCTGGAGGGGGTATTGGAGGTGGAGTCTAACTGCCTCATTTGTATAGATTAGGAAAATGGGGCCTAGGGATGGTTAGTGACTTGCCCAAGGTCATACACCTAGTTAAGTATCAGAGCCAGGAATCAAAGGAAGAACCTTGTTCCAGATACAGTGTTCTCTCAACACCAAAGGTGCTAGTGTACCCTTGTTACTGTGTGTGAGCGCGCACGTGTTTAATTTTTGAGGGTGGGGTAAAGGCAAATGGGACGGCATGGGAAGGCTTGAGAAATCTCCCAAATTGCCTGTTTACTTGAAGGTGGAGTCAACTCGGGAAATGTTACTACTGAAAACATTGCAAATACCATATTTATTTCCCCAAACTTACTCCCCCCCATCCCTGTAGCTACAGTCCCCCCACCTCCAATCACCCCCTCTAGCAGTGGAGATATTGCATTCACTTCAGTGCATTGGGAATGGGGCAATTTTAATGTCAACATTTTAACACATGGTCTTCTCTCCACAAAAAGCTCAATTGCTGAATCCTTGATTATTTTCTCAGGCCTCGTCCTCCTTGACAGCGGTTCTGATACCACTGACCGGTCCTGGCCACTCTCTCCTTCCTTGGTTTCTGTGATACTTCTCTTTCCCAGTTCTCCTCTGACCGGCCTGGCCACTCTTGTTCAGCCAGCTTTGTTGGGCCATCCTCCATCCCCTGCCCCCTAATCACAGACGCACGGATGTCTCTGAAGGCCCTTTCCTAGACTCTCCTCTGTTTTGTTTACACTTTCCCTCACGGTGATCTCACAACCTCCCAAAGAGTTGGCCGGTCCTCTGCAAACAGATAATTCCCAGAGCTGTGTACTCAGTGCTCACGTGAATCCTGCACTCAAGCTAGCCTACTGGACACATTCCCCCCCCCCCCCCACCAATGTACTCAAACTTCTTGGATTCCAAAAAGACATCCTTATGTTTCCCTTAGAACTTGTCCTTCCTTCCGGTTTTCTTGTTTGCTTAGGACACCTCTCCTCCTCAAGTCACTGTCTCTCACATGGGCTGGGGGGAGGGCAGTGTGTCTATAGTGGGAAAAACACTGGCCTTGGAATCAGAGCCCGTGACTCCAAATGCCAACTCTGGTTTTGACTCTCTGTGCGACTTTGGGCCAATCATCTAACTTGTCTGAGTCTCAGTTTCTCCATCTGTAAAATGAGGAGGTTGAGCTAGAGGACTTTTAAAATCCCTTAAAATTATACATCTATGATCCGTCCCCATTCTCTACTTCAGATAGCTATTGGAACCTCATTGGGATTACTGTATTCAGCTCCTGGTGGTCTCCCTGCCCCCAGTTTCTCCCCTTTCCGATCTACCTTCCTCCCAGCTGCCTGTTTCTCTTAAGACACAGATTGGATGAGGTCACTCCCTTGCCCTGGAACCACTGGTGGCTCCCTATTGCTTCTAGAATAAACTCTAGCCTGCTTGGCATCTTTGGTGCTGCTCCACAGTATGGATCCGATCTGCTTTTCTTATTTATTTTACCTTATTTCCCTTCATGCCCTCTAGATTCCAGACACACTAGTGGTTTCAAGGACTCAGTATGAACTTCAAGAGTTATGGTGGTCCAGTGGGGAGTGCTGACTCTGAAATCAAAGGACTGAGGGCTCCTCTATTTACCATGGGTGACCATGAGTAAACCTCTCTGCACTTCATTTTCCTAAGGTGCACAAGGAAGGATTTGGATAAGACCACTTCTGTGCTCTCTTCAGCTGTAAATCTACAATCCTATATCATTTCCCATCTCTGAGCATTTGCAAAGGTCATTGCCTCCCTCTGATTTGTTCTTATCTCTACCTATCACAATCCTCCTTTTCCTTGAAGTCTCATCTCTGGAAACACCTCCTCTATGAAGACTTCCCTGATACCCTCTCCTTCTTCAAGTATTCACAAGTGCCTTGACTAGATCTCTCCTTGCCAACCCTTCTCTCCCAAATCCCCACATTGTATTGTACTTAGCTAGGTGTGTGTCACTACCCTCCCAATGGAATATAAATCCTTGAGATACAGAACTGTTTCTTTATCTATCTATTCCCAGTGCTTTGTAAATTTATAATTATATATTCATCACATTATATTTTAAAGTTGTAAATTACTGACAATTATAATATATGATATTAAAATGTAGTATAACAATGACATGTAATTATAACACATAGTATAAAAGTATAGTATAATGATATATAATATAATATATATTAGAATATAGTATAGTAATGAGGTACAATCATAATATATGTTAAAATATAGTAGAACAATGAATTATATACAATTATAACATATAATATTAAAATATAGCATATTACATGCTATATCATAATAAATACATTAATGCTTAATAATTAATTTGGTAGAATTTTATTAATGAATACTTATTATTATACATATATAATAATATGATTAATAGGTTTGTTGAATGGAATTGATACCTTGTCCCTATTTGTTACCAGAGGTTTACCTTTAGCTTAACAGGGCACCTCTGTCCCAGTGCCATTAAAACAAATATTTTTAGCCTAGGTCTCTCCAGTACTTTCTGCTGTGAAGTGAACATGAAATATATTGTAATTATAAATGACTGAGGAAAGAATACTGATCATCTCTTCATCCACTTTTTGAAATTAAGAAATGCTATTGCTGTTCCAAATGTATAGGGAAGGGGTCTTTCTTCTCACTGTCAGAATTCATCAGCCGTTGAGAGTTCACAGGTGTCTGTGCACAGACATCTTTTAGAAGGCACAACTTTGTGTGTTGGGTAGGTTAGAGTCACTGTCTTTGTCCCGAGGGAAATTCACTCATTGGGGGATAGTAAGGGTGGCAAGGGTTTTATGTACATATAAACTCATGGTATTGTAAAAAAAAAGTATTATTAATAATAGCAGTAATGATAAGATTTGCAAAGAACTTTACAAATATTATCTCATTTGATCCAGAAGTAGGTGCTATTATTATCTCCATTTTACAGTTGAGGAAACCGAGGCAGACAGAGGTCAAGGGTCATACAATTAGTAAGTCACTGAGTCCAGAGCTGAACACTGCAGGCTCAGTGCTCTAACCACTGCGCAACCCAGCTGCTTCAACGTCAGATAGCTATTAAATATCTGTGCTTAGATTTGAACTCAGGTCTTCCTAATTCCAGATCTAAATAAAGTGCTATTAAAATTTTTTTTAAAGATGATATGTTGACCCTGAGGTTCTGGGTCTACGTGGCACCAATAAATTGTTTCCTTCTCAGCATCGGTGTGTGGGTTTCCTTCTGTTCCTTCCAAGGATGGCTCAGGTCCCTTGTCCTTCAGAAGGTCCCTGCTGATCTTCCTACTTCGTGGTGCACTACAGATGCACGTTCTATCTCCCTCACCCCCCCACCCCCACCCCAGAAGATTATAAGCTCCTTGAAAGAAGGGACTCATTATTGTCTCTCTATTCCCAGCACCTGGCACAGTGCCTGACTCCTAGTGGGTGAAAAGGAAACATTTTGCCAATAACATTTAATCGGTAAACAGGAATCACTGTGGTTCTCAGTCTAGATTTGTGCCTTAAAGTGCAAGCTCACTCTCCATCCAATTACGCCATTCTTTGTACCTCTGTCTCCAGTACTGAACATAGTGCCTGGCACATTGTTATGCTTTATAAAGACCTGACTGATCGAAAGGAGAGATTCTATTTTATCATGAGGCAGTGAGGTGGTACAGCGGGTGGAACATTGAACTTGGAGTCTGGGAGATTTGAGTTAAGATCCAGCCTCAGTCATTTACTTACTATCTGTGTGACCTTGGGGAAGTCATTTACCTTCTCCCTGCCTCAGTTTCCTTATCTGTAAAGTGGGGAGTAATAATAACCCCTACCTCCCAGGGCTTTTGTGAAAATAAAATGAGAGTATATTTAAAGTACTTTGCAAATCTCAAAATGTTAAAAATTGGTGCTGCTATTATTATTATTATTATTATATCCTGGGATTTAGCACTCAGGCAAAGTCATGAAAAGGGAACTAAGACAAACTTTTCTATATTTTGCCTTTAGAGATGAGGCCGTGAGAAGTTTGAAGCATACAAAAGGAAATACTTTTCTGTTTATCCTAGTAAAACCTGGCCAAAGCCATATCACACGTCTTTGGTTATCCACATTTATTTTTACATCATCTTCTTCAGTCCTTTAGTATCTCAAGGATCTGGGTACCTGTAGGTATGAGGACTGACTCTGTAACTTGTCCTGGGCAATTACTATGGTCCAAACCTTCATCGCCTTGTAATTGACTGAATAACAAGCCTTCTACATCTGCCCTAGGCTGGTCCTCAAATGCCGAGCCTACAGTCCCCTGCCAGGTTAGGCTGGTCCTCGAATGCTGAGCCTACAGTCTCTTGCCAGGATAGGCTGGTCCTGGAATACTGAGCCTACAGTCCCCTGCCAGGCTGATTCCTGAAGCATTCTTTGTATGGCAGAACCTTTCTCTATGAGTGCAGCCTTTAAGAAGCCAGGATCCTCTCCATACCACCATGAGGCCCGGGAGTAGGATGTTACTGGAGTCATCATTATTAGAAAAATTATTTTAACAAGCTCGACATAGTCAGAGAAGAGATACCACGCTAAGTGCCCCAACCATTATTTTTGTAGTTTTTTTCACTCTCCTCCCTGAGAGAATTCTAGATCATGTAAATTAATTAGCCGTGTGCTCTTGACAAATGTTTTATTTATGTTCTCACCTGGACTGTGCAAACGTCTCCTAATTGGACCCCTGGCTTCTGATCTCTCTCCTTCCCAATCCAGGCGCTACATGGATGAGCCTCATCATGCCTTTTTGTCTGACCGTATTCCTCCCTGCTCGAGCACGCACTGCACAGTAGAGCATTTACACAATCTGGCTCCTGCCTATGCTTCCAAACTCACTGTCTGTTATTCCCTTCACATGACATTTTCCCTGACAAACTGAACCACCTATTTCCTGCCTCAGCACTTTTGCCCAAGCTGTGCCTGATGCCAGGGATGCTCCCCATCCTAAGCTTGCTGGTTTCCTTCAGGGTGAGCTCAGCTTCCCCAGTCACCCCTCCATTATCCCCCTCGCTGCCAGTGCTCTCATTGTCCCTGAATCACCGGCGTCTAAGCATACGTGTTTATGTGTTGTTTTCCCCCAGCCCAATGCTTTGTTTGTGTCTCTGGTTCTCGTGCCTGGCACAGTGGGAGGCCCTTAATACGTGCTTGTTGGGCTGGGTTGGATCTGTAGATCAAAGCTCAAAGGGACCTCAGAAGCCATGTGGTCTTCATTTTACAGGTGAGGAAACTGAGGCAAACAGAGGTGTGAAGTGCCTTGCCCAGGGTCACATAGCTAGTAAGGGTCTGAGGCAGGATTTGAACTCAGGTCTTCTTGATTTCAAACCTAGGGCTCTAGCCACTGTACCACCTAGACCCCTCATTGTACAGAGACCTATCGAATAATGACTTGCCTAAGGTCACACAATTAGTAATTACATAGTCAGAAATGGAAGACAGGTTTTCTGTCTTGGGGATCGGGGCTCTTTCCACTACCCCTTGCCGTCCACTAGTCCTGCTTGCTCAGACCCTCCTTAGCAGAGCCAGCCCTCGGCTAGGAGATAGAGGCCTGGACATTTAGTCTTTATTCCATTGCCCTGTGGGCATTTGGACAACCTTATTTCCTCATCTGTGAAAAGAGGGGCTTGAGTTAGGCGGGGGCTAAGTTTCTCTGGGGTGGCAGCAGACTGTGAATCTGTAGCGGTCATCTCAGAAATTCTGCGTCTTCCTCTAGACCAATCAGGTTGGGCCCCTGGGGAAGGAGGTATCCTACACACTGCCCAAATGGCCTTTTGGAGTGTTTCACTCTCATACGCATGGTCAAGCGTCTTGTGGTGAACTTAAGAACCGTGCCATCTGAGTAGCTTTGACCTAGTTTGTTTGTATCTGAGGGAAGGAGGCATTTGCTACCCCTTGGCAGGGAGGCTGCCACAGCACAGGCCAAATGAGAGGTTCTGGTTTGAGATTCACCATGCAGGAAGAGCAATCTGTCAGCAGGTGCTGGGCCTGGTAGAAGCCAGGGCCAGGCAGGGCTCCTTCCAAGGCTACCTCCAATGCATGGGGAAGGAGGAGGTGGAGGGTGGCCTCCATGCCCTTCCAGCATGGGCTCAGGGCCCCTTTCTTACTCAGGACAGTTCCGTCTGATGGAATCAGTGGAGGGCCCATTGAGGAGTCTGTCTGTAGATATTAGGACCCGGGGCTGCCTAAAAGGTTGTGATACAATGAAAATGGATAGAGCTTCTGCGGCGGCTAAGAAAGCCATGCATTTAGTCAGGACTGGGAGCTGAAAATGGCGGTCATAGAGGGGATGCTGTTTATGAGGCCTTAAAAAAAAGATCTGCCACTTCCGTAGAGAAATAGCCAATACCGTCTCACACACACACACGCATACACACACACACACACACACACACACACATGCACACACACGCACAAAACTGTGTTCTAAGCATGGTGGTATAGTGGCCAGAGCATTGGACTGGAGTCAGGAACACCTGCATTCAAATTTAGACTCAGACACTTATTAGCTGTGTGACCTTGGGCAAATCACTTCACCCTGTTTGCCTCAGTTTCCTCACATGCAAAATGGGAATGATAATAGCACCTACCTTTCAGGGCTGTTTTGAGGATCAGTGTGATAAATTTGTCAAGTGCTTAGCATAGCACCTGGCATATACTCAGCGCTATACAAACGTTATCTGTTATTATTATTATAGAAGGAATTCTGAGATTCCCCAATCCAAGTCAGTCCACACATGTGCCTACTATGTGCCAGATGCCTTGTTAAGTACTGGGGGTACAAAGACAAACAGCGAAACAGTTCCTGCCCTCAAGGAACTTACTTTCTACTGGGAGTGGTGGTAGTGATACAGCAAGTCCATAGAACAAACACTGGAAATCACATTACTGCTTGCAACACTCACCTAGTCAAATCTTCTATGTCGACCAGCATGGCATCTTGCTCTGTGTGCAATTCATCTCGGATGAGAAGCAGCTGCACCAGCTCTTCATTCAAGCCTGGGGCCAAAGCAAAGAAAGACTAGCATCAAGATGTGCAAAGGTATGTAAGCCTGGAGCCCGACGCCTCCTTTCATTTCAGAACCATGTTGGGGAGAAGAGAAGGCTGCCATTTATCAAAGCCAGGGGTCCTTGAAGGCTCTGCTACTCTCTACCCCCAGGCCACTGAATTTTGCTTTCTGCATGAAAATTTCAAGGTAGCTGTAGTGATGTGGCTGGCCAAGATTCCAGGGTATTTCCAGGACAATAGCATTTGGAGACAGTTTTATTGATATTATCTTGTTTTGACTCAATAATCCCTTTCTAATAGCCCACTCCCTTAAAACAAACAGATATACCAACGGACAAGTTAGGTAAATATCCGACATAGCAATTGGGAATGGCAGAGTATATAATATGCCAAACTTATAGCTGACTAGGCCTGAAAGCAAGAGTCAGCTAACATTTTAAAATAAAATTTTGTTGAATTTTAAAATGTAAAACCATTCTTAGCCTGTAGGACATAGGAAAATGGGCAGCAGAAGGTACAAAAATAGGCAGGGGGCTACATTTGGCCCTCAAGTCAGTTTGCCGACCCCTTCCTTACAAGAAAGAAAGAAAGCAAGCAAGAATGAATGCTTTTACATTAGTCATATGAACCAACATTGACCATTGCAATGGACTTGACTTCAGTTAGTTTTTTAGGATGTTTCTTCATTTACATTATTTTAGTCAATTTGATTGTGTAAACACCTCTCCCTCGTGGAAACCCAGCTTCCAAGGTGCAGCTCGGAGACTTCCTTCTCCAAGAAGCCTTTCCAGATTTCCTCAATTGCTAAGTGATTCTCTTAGTGGAGAAATCATTTTTATTTATTTATATTTATTTGTATTTTATTTATCTGTGTTGGTCCTCTTCAAGAACGATGGACAAAGAACTTATGTGTGGACGTGTAGAATTTCAACTCAGCAGAGCATACTCAGTACAACATAAGTTCCTTCAGGTCTTTTGTCTTCCCAGGTTCATTGCATGGTACCAACTAAACATTTAATAAATGCTACGGCAACTGAATGGAATTATTCCTGATATAGTCAACTATTCAGAGTAGATGCGAGTATGCCATGAAGGTCAACAATTTACATGTTCCATCTGCTCTGTACACAGCAGGCATTTAATAAATACTGTGTTGGGTTATGTTGTCTGGTCTTGTCTTGTATCTGGTCTAGTCTGATCTGATGCGCTCTGGACTGGTCTGGCATTTTATTTTTATAATACATGTGGCCAGTTCCCCCAACCAGGAAACTGCATTCCAAATAACAATATTGAAAAAAAAAGAGTCAGGAGATTAAAAAAAAATTACAGTGCCACCAAAGTGGGAAATTTCTATTAAGAAAATAGCTTGTTAAGAGGGAAGAAAAAAGGTTAGAATTTGGTTTCAAAAAGAACTGAGACAACATTAAAGTTTTCAAACCACCTGGTGTTCAGAGCATCATTGCTGCTCTTTGGCTTCATCTACTCTTGGGAGATCTTATTGACTCTTGTTCACAGCATCTGCCAAGAGACCAGGCTGTAAAAGGAAAGGTGTTGGGCCTTCTCTGAAGCCATATGGCCAAAGGGCCTTGGTTCTTGGAATCTCTGTTTATTCTTCTTGGTTCTAGGAGAAGGGAGTGAAGACACCAACACCTTGTGAGTTCAAAGGGTCCAAGATGGTGCTTCAGCATCCCAGAATTCCAGGGTCTAGGTTCCAGACCCAGTGAAGCAATGATGTTCTGAGAAGCAAAGAGTGACCTTCAGGGCTTTAGTCCAGTGGAGGCTTAGGAAAGGACTGATCCAACAAAGATTTTGGCTTTGATGGGACCAATACTATGAAGGAACTGAGCTAAATTATGAGCCTACTTCCCATGAGAGACCAAAGTGGAATAGAGGAGAGTATGATTCTAATACGTTCAGGAGACATATTTGTATGTTTGTTCTCACTATGTCTTTGAGGTAAATATCCCTCTTGTTATAGCTATCTGATGATAAGTGGTTAAATGGAACTGGGTGTTAGTCATTGGCTCCCTAACAATGAAGGGAACACAGCTGGTGGAAGCTTGAGGTAGTCATGGTGGACAAAGAGACATCCCTCAGTGTACCTTAAAATCCTGAGAGGTAGCTGGGGCGTCCTGGCTCTGAGAGAGGAATTCTCTCAGCAATTCGCTACATGAGGAGGCCTGGGCTAGGATAAAATTGGGCCTTTCTCATTTACAGGGACCCCTCAAAAGATTATTTACCCAGGACTTTCATTTTTGGATACTCTAATTTGCGGGATCTTAGAACAATTGACAATCTATATCAATATCTAATCTCTATGTTGATAAACTGTTATAATCGTACAGTTGATTTTTCCAGTGTGTGTACCTTCTCGAGTCACTTTGGTTTGAGATGATTCTGTAAACCTTCACATTTGTTGATTTGTTGAATGTGTAAGTCTTATTACTTACTATACTCCTGAATCCTGTACAAGTATGGACATTGAGTCTAATATGAGAAATAGGAAGGTTGTATCACTACAACGTTCCTCTCTAGTTGAGAGAGAAAAAAGAAGAGTGCCTCTTTCATGATGATAGTCTGAGGCCGCTACATCATGCCCGATGGTCTTCTATTAAGACCCACTGTTCCTAACCCTTAAAGTCTCCCTGGGGAAAGATGCGTGTAGTCAGCCTCCCAGCAAGAATGATGTTACAAAGAAATAAGAAATATCAGATTAGTGCTAGCATCTGAAACTGGAGATACAGCAGGAAGAACTTAATTAGCCTCCTGGGAGAAGGTATGCCAGAAAGAAAAACAACAGCAAGGCCCTGGAATAAAAGCTACGTCTGTGGGAATAATTCCAGCCCTTATGAAGTAAGAGTCACATGTGCTCACTTGGCCAGTGCTACCGGAAAGGACTGGTAAGTGGCATGTTTTTCTCTTTCCACAATGAGAATTCTCCCAGGGAATCTTAGGGTTTCGCCTCAATAGAGCTAGGCTTGTAGATTTAACTTCCACCTGAGGACCTCCATGTGGCAGGGGGCCCAAAGAACATACAGATCCCTGGAGTCTCAACTTTAAATATGCACCACCATCTAAAAAGCAGTATGTATGTCTGCCTCTTTGAATCCCAGGCTTTCTTAACTTGAAGACTCAGACCAAATACAGCCTTCTTCAGGAGGCCTTTCTAGGTCTCCCCAGCTGCCTTCTCCTCTAAGGTTACTGTCCATCTACTCTGTACACATCTTGTTTATTTACATGTTGTCTCTCCCATTGGGAGGTAAGCTCCTTGAGGGCAGGGACTGTTTTTGGCTTTGTTTGTGTCCTTATAGTTTGGCACAGACTGGCCTGGCTAAAGCATCAAGGTCCCCTGCAGAAAAGAATATGGGCACCATGTTCCAAGGGAGGAAAATGATGCCCCCTGGACCATCTGGATTTGTGGTCTCCCTATATTAGAGAGCCTCCTGAGGGCAGGGACTGTCTTGCTTTTCTACCTGTATCTCCCACATTTAGAATAGTGTTTTGCACATCACTTTTTCATTCATTCATACATTCATTCATTCATTCATTCATTCATGCATTGTGTCTAGCACAAAGCAAGATCATAATAAATACTTACAGACTGGCTACCTGCTTCTGAAACTATAAATATAGCATCAATGTTAATTCAAGATCCAACGTGACTCGAACATTCCAATAGTAGGAGCTATGTCCCAGAAGAAGGGGATGCCACTGGAGGTAATGGGTTCCCCTTCTTTGGAGGCCTTCAAGAAAAGACTGACTGGCCACTTGTTGGGTGTGTTGTAGCTGGGATTCTTGGCCAGGCATGGGCTGGACTAGACTGGCCTCCAAGACCCCTTCCAACTTAGAGAGTCCATAAACTAGAACCTCACGCGGATCTTTCAAAAACGACCAGATGTCAACTTTGTGATCTCAAGAATGGCAAAGAAATGAACAGGAAAATGGTGAGATGGACATGAAAGCTCTTCAGTGACTGACACTTGTAGTAACTTATTCTCTGTGAAAAGAAACTGCAGACTATTTTTTTTTTAATTTAAGGAAAGAAAATCATTCCCAGATAGAGAATTGGCAGCTTTATTTACATAAATTTTATTCAACCAAATTCTTTTTTTCTCTAAGCTCCACATAGTTTATCAGTGTAAAGAGATAGGAAGCAGGTTTCAGCATCATTCCTCTGAAGTTGGGCTTGCCGAGAGCACTCTTCTCATATTGCCTTGATGAGAGTTTGCAAGTATTTCAACATTTTTCTTTATAATACTGTAGACTTTGTATGAACTCTCCCCCTGGTTTTCTCACTTAACTCTTCTTGAGTTTATACAAGTCCTCCCAGGGTTCTCTGAACTGTACCTTTTGAGGGGAGGGGGAGAGGTAAGGCAATTGGGGTTCAGTGACTTGCCCAAGGTCACACAGCTAGTAAGTGTCAAGTGTCTGAGGTTGGATTTGAACTCAGGTCCTCCTGACCCCAGGACTGATGCTCTATCCACTGTGCCACCTAACTGTCCTTGTACCTTCTGTTAAGGAAGAAAAACATTCCATTCCATTCATATGCTAGAATTTGGTTGGCCATTCCCCAACTGATGGACCCTTATTTTCCTGTTCTTCGCTACATCAAAAAATACTGTGAGTATTTTTGTACTGATGGGGATTTTCCTTCTTTCTTTGAACTCTCTGGGATATAAATCTAGTAGAAGTATTGTTGGGTCAAAGAATGTGTACAAGTTAGTGATTTTTGGACCTAATTCCAAATTGCTTTACAGAATAGTTGTACTAATACATAGCTTTCTCTCGGTCCGTTGTTTGGTCAAGAACTCTTATCCATAATTTTATCTCCTAATCTATTTGTATTTAGGTCAGGAATCTTTTGAGACTGATTGTGAGATATGGCATGAAATGTTGATGTGAACCAAATTTCTGCCACATTGTTTTTCAGTTTTCCCCATAGTTTTTATTGAATAATGAATTCTTCTGTCAGTATTTGGGAACTTTGTTTTTTCCTCACTCTATGCTGTCATGTTCATGCACTTCTGAAGGGTGTTTCTGATCTGTCCCACTGATCTACTTTGCTATTTTTAACCAGCACTAAATAGCTTGGATGATAATTGCCTTTCGGGACTGCTAAATCTTCTTCTTTCCCATTTTTCCCATTTTCCCCATGAGATTTTTGACTATTTGTTCCTCTAGATGAGTTTTATTATTATTTTTTTCTAGTTCTATAAAGTAACCCTTTGGTAGTTTGGTTGGCATAACACTGAAAAAATAAATTTAGGTAATATTTTCATTTTATTGTATTGGCATGGCTCAAGCACGAATAATAAATATTTCTCCAATTGTTTAAATCATTTGTTTTCATTCCATTGTTGTTGTTGTTCAGTCATTTTTAATTGCATCTGACTCTTCGTGACTTTATTTGGGATTTTCTTGGCAAAGATACTGGAGTAGTTTGCCCTTTTCTTCTCCAGTTCATTTGACAGATGAGGAAATTGAGGAACATAGGGGTAAGTGACAAAGGGTCACATAGCTAGTAAGTATCTGAGGCCAGATCTGATCTCAGGAAGGATAAATCTTCCTGACATCAGGCCTGGAATTCTATGCGCTGTGCCATCTATTTCCCTGGCCCAGATTCTGATCATTCACTGGTTGTTATACCTCTGCCCCTCTTTTAGTCCCCTGGTGACTATCTGTCTACCAAAATTGAAGTTTATTTTACTTGTGGCTATGGTCCTTCCAAATTTATCTTTCCTCTTAAATTTCTTATTACCTGTCCATAACTTGTTTCCTTCTTTAATTTAATGTTGTAATACACTAAACTCTGTGTGTGTGTGTGTGTGTGTGTGTAAAACTCTCTTTTGCTTTGTCTAGATAAGAATGAAGTGAATGTTATTTCTGAAGCTCACTCCTTCTTACATTGTGTATTCTTCTTACACACCCCAGTTATAAGAAATAGTAAGTACTGCATCTCTCTTCCTCATTTCTTCCCTATATTCATATATACTTCCCTTTTATTTCCTTTGTTAAGGTCATCAAAACAGAAAAACCCAACTACCAGTCCCTCTGTTTTTTCCTATTTAATCTCCACTGTGACCTTTGAAGTTATCAGGATTCTCATGCACTATTTATCTCTTTATTTCCCATTATATCATCAGTGTTGTGGAATTATCCTCTTCTGGGTTTATATCTTGATCCATAACATTTCTCCAGAGTGTTCAGTGAGGTTTTTTGGGTTTATTCATATTTCTAGCCTCAGCTCCTGATTGAGGACTTTCTGCTAGGGCCTCCACCTTCTCCTACACTCTTGAATGAATGTGCTCAGGTCCTGTTTGGCTCTGAGCCTGCTTTCCTGGGCTCCTGCCTCTGGATCCCACTTTTGTTATTTGCCTCTGAGTACTGTCCAGGCACCAGATCCCTGGTCAGAGATGTGTAGCTGGTTTTCCCTGGTCAGGGTCCTGCTATAGTTTACCCCCCTCACTGGGGCTTCCCTTGTTGAGATGATGCCATGATCTTCCATCCCCCCCAGGGGCTTCCCTAGTCAGACTTTTCTGCCATAGGCCCATGATCTGTTCATCTGATTTTGGTCTGGCTTCTCTGATAGGTCCCATCTTTTAGTAACCGAAGCTTCTCATTTTGTTTTTGTTTTGGACAGGATGAAGGAGCTTTCTGATATTTCTCTTTGGTTTTCTTGGGCATTGGTCAGTCTGGTGACCTTTGGAGATCCCTTAAGTCAAAGTGGCCTAGACCTGGGTCCCTCTGAGATTTTTACACTCTTATCTTAGCCAGAAGTCCCTATTCCCTTCATATGAACACCTAAGTGGGTACTCATATACTCGCGGAATTACTATGATAAAGATAATTACGTTACCCTCACGCTTCATTTTAAAACATTCAAGATTTTGTCACATGGTTAATTCAAGGCATAATTACTTATTTATGTGTCAAGTCCTTCTAGCAGACTATCAGTTCTAGGAAGATCAAGACTGGTTTATCTAAACATCTCTCTGCCAGTACCTAGCACACTATACTGTATATAGTAGATGCTTAATAAATGTTTGTTGAATTCAGTTGGACAAAATGACGTGTCTTATACTTACTCTCTATTTGGGAGTGGAGATCATTGACTATCACTTGTAGCTGCCCAATGGTCATGTCCCTCAGGTCAGTAGGTTTTAAACTTC
>NW_020954588.1:40374333-40377501 GCF_900497805.2 Vombatus ursinus
CACTTTCTTCTCAACAATCCTATGAAATGGCTGATCAAGATTAAAATCCCTATTTTATAGATGAGGGAACTTGAGACTTACTAATACAACTAGGAACTTGGTGAGAAGGGATTCAAATCCAGACTTCCCACTTCCAAGGTCAGGGTCCATTCTTTTAAAAAGGAAGAATATATGTTGCTAGTCAGTTACTATTAACTTAGGAAGTATACTTTTAAAGCACCTCAATTTATGTCTTTTTAGAAAGAGTACCCTGAATCAGTGGGTGTATAGGTGCTTTTTGTTCAAACTACTTTAAAATACTGCTTATGTCAAAAACTTCCTGATTGGCTTTTTAGTAACATTATTAAAGTGGGAGTTTTTCAAAGGGATAGATCTAGGAATCTGGGCTACCATGGGGTACTATGAACCAAATGAGCAGTAAGAGCTCTCTGATGCATCATACAACTAGGGTTGGAAATATGAAATATACAAATAAGGAAGCTGATATGACCGCACTTTTTTTTTGATTTATTTTGTATCCTGCTATTTTACTGAATCTATTGATTATCTCAGTTAGCTTCTTTGCTGAGTCTCTGGGGTTTCTCTAAATAAAACATTATGGCATCAGCAAAAAGAATACTTTCATCTTTTCTTTACCTATGTTTATGCCTTTAATTTTTTCCCCTCATCAGATTGCCATTACTAACATTTCTAGACCTACATGAATAACAACTGGGAAAATCCTTGCTTTACTCATGCATTTGTAGAGAAGGTTTCTAGTATTTCCCCCACTGCAAAGAATGACAACTTATGACTAAAAGTTATGGCTTAAATCTGTTTTTAAGAGATTGAATTTCAAAAATTCTTTGGAGTTCAAGAGTTTCTGAACATATGACTAATATGACCTAAGGAAGCCAATTAAGACATACCTATTAAGTAAAATTCAGCAGGAAATACAAATTTCAAAAATTCAGCAATTCATCAAGAAAAATTGGAAGTTTGGTAGAGTAGAAAGGACACTGGCTTGGGAGGAGGAGACTGGTTGAAAATAAAATTTTATTACTAACTCACTATGGGTCCTTGAACTAATATATTAATCTCTTTTGGCTTCAAGTTTCTATCTGTAAAATGGGCTAGAGAAGAGATTGGATGATTATTTCCAAGATCCCTTCTAGTTCTAAAGGTCTTCTTTCTAATGTCAGTTTCCCTTTTGAGAAGTCTTTTGCTTATATAGCTATCATATAGCAAGAGACAGTCCTGGGAACAAAAAGAATAGCAGTGACCTGTTTCTCAATGACATTGGGTACTTTTCTAAAAAATGCCATTGAGAAATCCAGGATTGTGTAATTCTGAGTAGGGAAGGACTGAGATGACAAGGGCCACTTTGCAGCTTTCTAAATGTCTGTGTGGACACTTACGAGATCGGCCACTGGAGATTTTTTCCTGTTTTGTTTCTCCACTTCTACTTGCATCTTGGCCATTGGTTTGGCCATCGCGAGCGCCATCTTGGCTTCTGCCTGCAGCTTCCTCTGTCTGGTGAGGAAATCCATGTCATCCAGGGACTCCGACTCCTCTTCAGTTGTGTCTCTGTCAGAGTAGGAAGAGCTCTGCTTGCTCTGTGGGGTGACAAGAACAACCATGTTCAGGAACTTCTTTCTTTTTTCCACCTTCCAGGAAATGGATGCCCATTAGGGAGCAGCAGAATCACTCTTCTATTCTACAACAACTGTGTATGTCAGAATGCTTTGGGTTTGAATCAATGTTCACTTTTCCATTTGTGTATCTCACTACATGATTTTGGTGTCCTTGGTGCTGAAGCTAACCCCCCAAATGCCTTTTCAGTCAATGCCAGGAGCAGAGGGAAATGAAGCTTTCGGATTTCAGTCTGAGCAGGACGAGAGGGAAATGAGGCAATGAATTATGAGAGATTTGAATTTGTAAAATTAAAAGCTTCCCTTGACCCAGCCTCTTTTTTTTTTTTTTGAATAGCCAGACAAAACAAAAAGAGTCAAAGGGTCATTCTGAAATTTAATTCAAAGTTTAAGCAATCTGGGGCACAACAGGGAGGACCACACTTGGTGAAGCAAATGAAACTGACACTCAATGAGCAGAAATGAACCAGTGCTCTCAGGATCTGATCATCAATAGTGAAAATCACCTTTGAATAGCATCTTCCCAGGCCTCCAGTGCTCTGCCTTCTCACTTCCCCCTTTTGGAGTCTTCATTTCCCTTTAAGATTCAGCTCAGGGACTACTTTTTACATGAAGCCTTTCCCAGCCTTTCCAATTCTTATTACTCTCCCATAAAATTACTTTAATTGACCTTCTATGCGTTTTGTATTTGTGCATCTTTGTGCCGAGTATCAGATCATAAAGTTAGAGCTGTAACAGACTTTACAGACCATCTAGTCCAACATCTTCCTTTTATTAAGGAGAAAGCTAAGTGACTTGCTCAGGGTCACACAGTAAATGTCAGAGGGGGGATTTGAACCCAGGTCTTCCTGATTCCAACTCCAACACTCTATCTACTAACCTGATGGTCTTTTTGGTGGCAACCAGTGATGGTTGGAGTTTGTACTTACAAGCTTACTTGGGAAGAGAACGATGCCTCATATATTTCCTGCATTAGAATATTCACCTTGCATTTATTTCAAAGTCACTGCATAACTTGAAAATCTCATTTGCACTTTTAATGCACCATAATTTCCTCTTTCACTAATTATGATTTTCCAAGAGCTTAAAAAATATGAGAAATTTCACTGGTCTTTCCAGCACCACCTCTTGTCTCCTAATGGACTGGGTAGCTTGATGAGCTCAGTGAGAGGCCACACAGGGAGCTAAGTATCTACATGGGTATCCACACCATGGGTGTCTTACCATAGGTGACAAAGGGGTGTCCAGACTTGTTTCCGTCTTACTATCATCTGCATCACTGTCTTTGTCACTCCCGCTGTCATTCACAAAACAAATTTGCAAGTTCATCCCACTTTGTAGCCTAGACCAAAAAAAAAAAAAAAATAAGAAAAGAGCACAGTGAACCATAACTTTGTGGTTTTCTTTTTCGGTTGCAGTCAGATTATTTCCTTGAAAAAGAGTTTCCAGGAAACTATTTCCAACAGAGGCAGTGGCTTGAGAGCCTATGTGGAGAGAGAGAGAGAGAGAGAGAGAGAGAGAGAGAGAGAGAGAGAGA
>NW_020954588.1:40377601-40397031 GCF_900497805.2 Vombatus ursinus
GAGAGAGAGAGAGAGAGAGAGAGAGAGAGAGAGGAAGGGAGGGAGGGAGAGAGAAAGAGAATGAAAACACTGGCTTTGGAATCAGGAAGATCTAGGTTTAATTGCTGACATGTAATAGATGTTTGACCCTGGACAAGTCACTTAGCTAACTGCTTAATGTGCCAGGCAGCTCTCTAAGGTGGTTACAGATGACTTGTTAATGGATATTCATGAGAAATCATAGGTCTGGCAACCTCTTTTGTCCCCTGCCCCTATCTTTCCCAAAGCAGTAACATTATTATTGTTTAGAGTGTCTTAAACTGCATCCAGAGTCAGGAGGCACCTGGGGTTAAATTCCATGTAGCTACTCATTTAGTTGTGTAATCCAAGGCACGTCATGACCCTTACTTTGGCCCTCTGTGTTAGCACAGTGAAAACGAGAGCTAGGTTTGGAATTAGGAAGCTTTAGTAGCTTCAAAGTGCACTAAAGGATTTTGGGACACTCTACATACATAGCATATGCTTCACAAACCTCAAAGTGCTGGCAAAAGTAAGCCATTGATATTGTTTTATTTTCAAAGTTCTGGTAATCCATTTCAGAGGCATCTCTATGAAATGAATGGGAAAAGTCTCATCCTCTACCATCACTCCTGGAGTTGGAGCCGATGAACCACTTTTTAATTGATTTTCACCCCCAGCCATATTCAGATCTACTGGAGTCTTTGGAAGGACAAAGATGGTTACTGGCTTGGGTGCGTCCTTGGCTCAGGCTCTACAGTCCTGCAGTAGGTGAGATACAACTAAATGCCCCAGAACAAATGCTACCTCACCTGGAGGAGAAAGCCTTCAGGAGGAGAACACAGACAATTGTTTTTTCAAGTAATTTATGATAGGAACGTCTTAGGGAGAATATTTGCCAACCACCACCATTGAGGGCTTATGTTCTTTTTGAAAAAAAAAAAAAAAAAAAAAAAGAACCAGCATCCGCAAGTATAGAGGACCCACAAATCCAGGCAGTAGGGGTCTGAAATAGCAATTCTGAACCTGGGATTTATGGACCCTCTAGGGTTCCACGGAAGGATCTCAGGAAGTCCATGATCTTGGATGGAAAAAAAAAGACATCTTTCTATTTTCACTAACTTCTAACTGGAATTATTTAAAAACATTCTTTTGAGAAGAAGTCCATAGGTTTTATCTGACTGTCAAAGGGCTTCAACACATAAGATCAAGAATTCTTGCTTTATGAAGACTCAGTGCCGAGATATTTGGTGTTGAACACTTGGCCCACAGAGCCTGGAAGATCAGAAGAGCCCTTGGGAGGCACATGGACTCCAGGCAGCTGGTTCTCCACACAACTCCAGGTGACTCAGTCTCTATGGAATGTCATGCCTTTGGAAGTTTAGTTTCCAAAGGTAACTTAAACTACAACTGTAGCACCGTACTGTCCATATGTGCATGGAAACCCCTACCAGGATCTTATTCTGGGACTTCCATGTAGTATTCTTTAGGAATGCTGGATTTGGAAGTAGAAGGCCTGGGTTCTAATCCTGATTCTGTCACTTACTACCTGTATGACCTTGGGCAAGTCACAAACTCTTGGGGCCTCAGTTTTTCCATCAAAGGCTTGGACTAGACGTCCTTGAAGGTCACTTCCAGCTTTAAGCCTACAATCAATACTATTGAAAAGAACACTTCACATAGCACTACCATTAGGCCCAGTCATATGTGATCTTCAAGAAGGGAGAGGAATTGGATCCATGATTTTATTGGTATCTGGAATTTCTGGGTGAAGGAATTCCTACCAATTCAGGGAGTCAGCTTTCTGCAACTTTTGTCTTAGAAAGTTGCCCACAATCCTGAAAGGTTAAGTGATTTTCTCCCAATGTCACACCATGTGAGTCCAAGGGGGGATTTGAACTCAGGTCTTCTTGGCTTCAAAGCCGGTTCTTGAACCACTACACTGCTGTTGTCTCATGAACTTTCCCCCAGCTTTCCAACAAGTGTTCATTGAACTAATCTGAGCCAGGTCACAGGGTCTGGAGGCTGATGGCACTAGACTCCCATTAGCATTCCTGTCTCTTCTTTATGGCTAGTAGCAACCTCACCCATGCAGATGAAACTTTATTCCCAAATAGGCTAAATGCAAACATGCCAATTCTCACAAAGACCACTTAAGATACTTCCTTTGATTCAAAGCAATAAGGAACAAATAAACTTACAGTGATCCAGGTTGCCCGACAACACAGTAGCAATGGTAGTCTGGTGCCACCTATAGTTGAAATCTGTGATTAATGAAAGTTTTGAGTGCTTTCTGCTCTAGAGCACATCTGGGCTCCCCTGAGCACACAGTGCTCTCCTCTGCCCTTGGACAGAGGCTAGTGCTAAGGAATAATGGCTGTCCAGCAATCAACAAGCATGGATTCTGTGCTTGCTATGTTCCAAGCACTGTCAAGCCTATGGTGTCTAGGAGAAGGGGATGGCTTCCCTGGAACCTTTAAGAACATTGGTCTACACATGCCATGTCTTCTGCTGGGGACGTACTTTCCTTGTATGAGACTAGCTTATGGTTTGATGCATCTATCTATCTATCTATCTATCTATCTATCTATCTATCTATCTATCTGTCTATCTATCTTTGTGTGTGTGTATGCATATATATAGAGAGACAGAAAGACACAAAGAGAGACAGAGAGGCAAAGAGACAGAGACACACAGAGAGACAGTTAAACAGAGATAGAGAAAGAAGAGAGAGAAATGAAAGAGAGATAGACAGAGAGACACAGAGAGAGACAGAGACAAAGAGAGACAGTTAGACAGAGACACAGAGAGAAAGAAGAGAGACAGAGAGACAGAAAGACACAGAGAGAGACAGAGAGACAAAGAGACAGAGACACACAGACAGAAAGGAGAGGCAGTTAAACAGAGACAGAGAAAGAAAGAGAGAGAAATGAGAGATAGAGAGACACAGAGAGAGACAGAAACAGAGACAGAGAGACACAGAGAAAGACAGACAGAGATGAAAAGAGAGACAGAGACAGTTAGACAGAGACACAGAGAGAAAGAAGAGAGACAGAGAGATAGAAACAGAGAGAGAACACATAGAGAAAGACTGTTCCATGCATAATAGAAATAAGATCTGAGATCTAGATCTGGAAGAGATTTCAAATCCAACTCTTTTTCATTTGTAAAATGAAGAAATGGAGGACCCAGGAAGGTCAAGGGCCTTGCCTCAGGTTACAAGGGCAGTACATATCAGAGGAGTGATTTGAACCCAGGCCCTTGGATACTAGACACAGTGCTCTTCCCACATCACCACAGCTAAGCTCATTTAAGGCCTTTAGGTTTTTGCCTTGAATCACTGTTAATTCTGATAATAAGTTCTACAGTCCGGTCCTCAGAGATTCCTCCCAGGGGATGATGATTTTGCATTGAAGACCAAAGCAGAAGCGTTTATCCAATCTAATGCTTCTAAGAGTCCAAAGGGAAGTGGGTAGGATTTAGCAGTCAGAAGGAGTTAAATAAGAAAGCCCCCTCGGGTAAAAATGCAAGAAATCGCCTTAGTACGGCTTTATCGCCTTGGGAAGCTAGGTAGACCTTTTTATAGGGAGAGCCCCATAATTCCTTACAGAACTAATCACCAAGAATGTGACTCTGGAAAAGGAAATTATGTGACGTGACAGCGAATGGTTCTGAAAGGATTGTAGTAAAAACACCTTACAATGGGCTCAGGTTTTAGGAGGGATGCATTTGCGTCTCGCTGAGCTCTGAGCACGGATTAAGACGAAGGAGACTGTGTACAAATTCCCAGCTAAGCTCTCAGAGCAGCTATCTGACGTCTGCGGATAGCTTGGTCCTCCTACTGGAGCTGTCCGGAGCAGGGTGATGGACTAGCTAACCTCTTGGGATCCTTTCCTCACTTAGGAAGGGTCCTGACCCAGAACGCCTTCTGAGAGGTGGGGGCTACGGCAGCGGGATGCTGAATGTTCTGATAGATGTTTTGGTGTTCAGTTTTGTTTAAGTGTTTTTCTTCGTTAAATGTAAGAATTCGAAGGCAGGGATCAGGTTAAAAAACCTCAAAGGCACAAATAAAACATTGAAAAAATGAATGTAGTGATATGTCCAAATTGTTTGGAGTTGAAAGCCATTCTAGGCAAAATAAAGAGATACTTTCAGCCTCATTTACTCGACAAGGATTTATTGAAAGCCTACTATGTTCCAAGAGCTAGTGCTGCCTGCCATCAATTTAAAGACAAAAAAATAGACTTTTGATCTCACAGAATTTACATTTTACTGAGGAGGGAGAATAGCATGCACATAGGAAAGAAAATATGAGTCTATATGAGAAATAAACACAAAATAATCTGGCGAGAGGAGAGCAGGAACCGCCAGGGGGAAGCTAGCTAGCACCCTGAGAATTTAGAATTTGAGTGTGGGCACAGAGACCCTCCTCTAATGCAGACCCCACCTGCTCTAGACTTTTGCAGATGGTTTCATGAGCTGTTGCAGTTGAAAAAAATGCTTCTTTTGGTGATGAATCTCTCAGAACTTCCCTACTGGTCCTCAGGTGATGGGCACCCAGCTCATTGCCAGGTTCACATTCAGAGCCTTTCCAGCTTGGTGGGACCTGTCAGGGCTTATTTTCCACTGGCAGAGCCTTCAAGAGCCGAAGGTCACCTCTCTGCTACAATGAGGCATCAGAAACAGGCTTTAAATAGAGGATCCACTTAATCAGGGGAGAGCTCCAAGGAATCTAAACCTGTAGTGAATATTTAACAACCAGCTCTCCAAAGGATCAACGCTCTTTTAAATTTCATCTCCATTATTAACATTTTGTCCATCATTTTATTAAGCCTAGAAAATCAACACTATAATAAATCAAGCCCTGATTTGTAATGTTTGCCAACTTTTGAGGTATAAATGCTCACAATGAAAATTTCACAATCAGCTCTGGTTCTGGCACCACCTTTGAATCTAACTGAGGTTATTCAGTTACTGTTTGCTCTATGGAACATCTAAATGTAGTGCATGCTATGTTTAAAGTAGGACTTGCTGGCTGGGGACCCTTCCCAAAGGTAGGCTTTCTGGTTACCTAAGAAACCACCTGTCACCTATGCACTATCCAGCTATTAACAAGAAAACATGATGTCATTGCCAATGAAGTCCAGGGGTCTGAAAACGGGATATTCTCCATGGAGAAGGCTCAGTAAGCCCGAAACAAGAAATGATCATTGTGCCTTTTGGAAAATTCCGAGGATCTAGAAAGAGCTTTCTGTATTCTAATGATAGAGTTCTAGTCATCAAAAGTGGAGAAGAATGAAAAGAGATTTAGAGTGAGGGGAGGACAGGGAGGGAAAGAAAGGGAGAGAAGAGGGGTTGGGAGAGAAGAGGGAGAAGGTGGGGGGGGAGAGACAGAGAGATGAGACAGAGACAAGACATACACACCCACAGAGGGAGAGGGAGAGGGAGAAGGAGGGGGAGGGAGAGGGGGAGGGAGAGGGAGAGGGAAAGGGAGAGAGAGAGAGAGAGAGAGAGAGAGAACAGAGACATAGGCAATAGATTTCTCAGTTAATCCTTAGGGCTGATAGATTTCCAATCCAGAACTTAGAACAGGGAGCTCAGTCAGTTTCCAACCCTCTGGGAATCACTGGCTGCTCCTCCTCTATAAGGGCCATCATTCCCAAGGATGTCATGAGTAAGTCTGAGGGACTGAGGGGATGGCCAAAGTTTAAAAAAAAAAAAGAAAGAAAGGCCTTCTGAACTACTCAGAAAATAATGATGGGATAGATTGAAGAATGGTAAATCCCCTTTCATGTAAAAATACCATCCCCCTTAGCCCGCTCTTCCTCCATCCCCCAGGAAAAGTAAGTGTAAGATCCTAGATGAAAAGACTTTAGGGGTCATTTTGTTCAACCCCCTCATTTAACGGATGAGGAAACTGAGGCCTTGGGAGGTCATAGATTCATGGGTTTAGAGCTAAAAGGGACCTTAGTGCTCATCTAGTCCAACCTTTATATTTTGCAGATGAGGAAACTGAGGTTCAAAGAGGTTAGTGGAAGTGATGGGTTACCCAGGTATTAACAGAGTGAGGATTTGAACCCAGATGCTCGTATTTCAAATCCAGTACTCATTCATTTTCCCCAGGAAACACTATCCTATGTTTTCTTAGGAAAGACAGCCTTGGAACAAATTTCCAGCTTACCACCAGCAAGTGTACCTTGGGCACCTATATATGGCCTTCTATTTTGCTGATTTTCTCCCTAAGGACATCCCTGAACAGCAGGGCCATCCTCAAGTCGCTATCTGCAGGCATGGACATTTGAAAGCAAGATCAATATCAAGAAAACAAACATGGCGCCTCTTGGTATTTGCTTTTCTTACAGAGCATTCTTGGAGTTTTGTTTTGTTTTTTGGGCAAGGCAGTTGGGGGTAAAGTGACTTGCCCAGAGTCACACAGCTAGTATCAAGTATATGAGGCTGGATTTGAACTCAGGTCCTCCTAACTCCAGGGTCAGTACTTTATCCACTACACCACCCAGCTGCCCCTTCTTTCAGAGCATTCTTAATGGAGGTAGAATGGATTAGTGGATTAGAGTCAGTGCCTTGGAGTCAGGAAGACCTGAGTTCAAATCCAGCCTCAGACACTTACTACTGGGGTAACCCTAGGCAAGTCCTTTAGCTCCTCCAAACCTCAGTTTTGTCATGTGAAAAGTGGAGGTAATAATAGCATCTACATGACTGTGTTGTTGAGGGACCAAACGAGATAATACAGGGTGTCCCCAAAGTCTTAGTGCAACTTTAAGCTTTGATATCACCCTGTATATGTAAGGTGCTTTGCAAACTTTAAAATAATCTATAAAATATATATACTAACATCATCATCATCATCATCATCATCATCATCATCATCATCATCATCATCATCATTGGTGTCAGACCATGAGTAACTTTGCTGAGTAGCAGGCAATGAACTTCCTGTTAGTTGGTTTGAGTTCTTGGAATGAGTTTGCTCAGAATGAGTTTTAGCTTAGGGTTCCCCAGTTTGGATTTGTAAGACACAGCGACCCCCATATACTATTTCCTTCTGAACCAAGCTGGAGGGGACCTTTAAGAAGACTATGGTGCTGGAGAGAGAATGTAGGATTTGGAGACCAGCTTTAGCACTCCAATCCCGTTCTGTTTCTTGTATGACATCAGGTGGTCGTTTCATCTCTCAGTTTTCTCATTGTAAAATGAAGGAGTTGGACAAGATGGCCTCCTCACGCTAATTAGATGAAGTCACGATCTGGTCCAGCAGCTTCATCTTACAGAAGAGCAAAAAAAAAAACCAAAAAACAAAAAACCAAAAAAACAACAAAAAACCTAACAGTCAAGTGACTTCCCCAAAGTCACACAGGTGGTAAGCAGTAAAACCAAAATTCAGATCTTGACCCTGTTGGACTGGGAATCCACTGGTCTTTCTCCTCTTTGATTTTGCCGGTGTGAATACTTTTTCCTCGCGCCCAGATCAAAGCCCTGATACTACCGTAGGAGATTGTTTCATGAATCACAATGGCCAAAACAGAATTTGCCAAGCAATGACCAGTCTTGCTTGCTATGGCTAGCCTGGTCCTCAGACAGCAGGTAGAAATGCAGTACCTGACTGGCCTTCCTGTACTAAAAGTTCGGTAAGACCTTGCGTCCTGCTGTCGTTGTTTTTGAGAGTCCAGACTCACCTCTCTGACAACAAGAGGCATCAGAGCCATACTTGAGTAGAGGCTTGAGAATATCAAATCATGATGAAGGCAGGTTGCAATTATTTTCTTCTTCTTGGAAAGCAGTTGTGCAGCGCTCATTGTAAAAGTACCGCAGGTGTAAGTTTCCACGTGTTTAGCTTTCATGCGTTATCTGCCTGTGAGATCACGACTCCGAAGGCACATGCCCAACTGGGTTATTCTTGACTCGATATTCTCAACTCTTTCTGGGACAGGCCATTAAAATACATTATTTTCCATTTATTTAACGGATCTTTGATGCATTATTCATAAGCAGTATATATAATGAATAATCACCCATATTTTTGTGCCACATCTTTTTTTTCTATTTCATGAGAATTTCAGAGGGAATGGAGCATAAAATATAAATTACCACTATCCAAGGGCAGCTGTAAACACTCAGTTTTTTCTTAAAACTTGCTGCTTAGAGAGAATATGGGAAATGTTCAGGTTTGTGCAAGATGGGCTGGTCATTATGTCTATCCTAAAGTACCTGCATATGAATTACATACACACATAAGCCTATCTATAAGCTTGGAGAGAGAGATGTGGCTTTGAATTTTGAAATGAGACACAGTCAGTAAAATGAATTTGAGGAAAAAAAGGACAACAAAATGTGATGGGAGATTAACAATAGATTAGGTTACTCTATATTTATAGGCATTAGATGGAAGGGGGAACAGGGAATAAGTATTTATTAAATGCCTACCATAATGGAGGAGGAAAAATCCTGTTGTGAAGTGCCTGCTACATGCCAGGCACTAGGCTAAGCACCTTACAAATATTATCTTATTTGGTTCTCTTGACAGCTGTGGGAAATAGGTGCTGTTATTATTACTGCTCTACAGATAAACAATAAGGTGGGAAGGAAGAAAAAATATAATTATACAGTATCTACCATGTGCCAGGCACCGTGCTGAGTGATTTACAAACATCATCTCGTTTGGTCCTCACAACCACCCCAGGAGGTAGGCGTTGTTTTTATCCCCATTATATAGCTAAATAAATAAATAGCTTTTATATAGTTCCTACTATATGTCAGCCACTGTGTTAAGTGCTTTACAAATATCATCTCATTTGGTCCTCATAACCACTCCGGGAGGTAGGTGCTGTTATTATCCCCATTTTACTGATGGGGAAACTGAGGCAGACAGAGGTTAGGTGACCTGCTCAGGGTCATACAGCTGGTGTCTGAACTCAGGTCTTCCTGACTCCAGTCCTGAGTCTAGCCTCTATGTCACTTAGCTGCCTCTAACCCCACTGGGTACCAGATGCTGTGATAATGCTTTACAAATATTATCTCATTCGATTAGATAGAGGGGATAGAGAGATTAGATGTGTGGGTTAGACTTGACTTGTGATTTAATTGATACTGGAGTCTTCCAGATAAGGAAACTCCCCTAGCAATGCGGGTCAGCACCTTCTCCACAACTCATGGTCTTAGGGAATCTCCAAGAAGCACTGAGAGGGTCCAGTGAAGGAAATGACTTACCCAGGGTCACACATTGAGAATGTGGCAAAGGTCTTCTGAATTGGAAGCTTGCTCTCTACAGTGCCAAGATACCTCTCTAGCGAACCTTAATTATCCTGAAACAAGCGAGGCCTGGTGCCAGAATCTTGACATTGACTTGCGTCGCTAGATGGTCATTATGGGCACACAGGTGTATCTGAAATTGCTGGCTATGTGCTTATGGAATCTGGCTCTGGTCAGTCTTTCCAGACTGGATGACACACAGTTTTCCTCCTCATAAGCCCTATCTGCCTGCCTACTGGTGATGCCTTGTGTAAGATGCTCCATTTCCCACCTCAGGATCTTTGCACAGGCTATCTCCCCCTCCCCATGACTGGAATGCTCTCTGTCCTCCAGGCCACCTCTTAGAACCAAGTGCCTCCTTTAAGGCTCAGCTCCAGCACCCACCCCTCTCATAAGTCTTCCTTCCTCTCCCTCACCCTGTTTGCCAGTGCTCCTACTGAACCCTTCAAATCACTTTGTATTTACTGAGCATCTATTTTCTATTTACTTACCTGTGTCCATGGTATTTCCCCCCAGAGAACAGCTCTGTGAGTGAGCAGCGTTTAAATTTTGGTCTGTGCATCCCCAGCGTCTTCCCCACTGCCTGACACAAAGCAGGTGCTTCTGAAAATGTCTGTTGCATTGAAATGTGCTTTTGCATTTATGACTGGGGCTGCATAAGCGGATGCCTTGTTTGGGAAAATCGAACTGCTCTGATCATTGCAGGCGAAAGGAAGGAAAACAAAGGAGAAGGTCGGAAGTGGTGGGGACCCCGAGTTATACTTCAATGTCTGCTCCATCCTCTCTCCTTGAATCTCTTGCGTCTCTTCACCATTCGCCAGTCTCTTTTGGCATCCAGTTCTAGGTAACTCCTGTCTGCTAGTTTGTTGTTTTTCAGTTGTGTCTGACTGTTCATGATCCCATTTGGGGTTTTCTTGGCAGAGATACTGGAGTGGTTTGCATTTCCTCCTTCAGCTCATTTTGCAGATAAGGAAACTGAGGCAAACAGGACAAAATGACTTGCCCAGGGTCACATAGCTAGTAAGTGTCTGAGGCTGGATTTGAATTCAGGAAGATGAGTCTTCCTGACTCCAAGCCCCAGCGCTCTATCCACTGCACCACCTAGCTGCCCCGTCTGCTAGCTCCTCTGTTTAATTTCACATTGTCTCCCCCTTTAGAATATAAGCTCCTTGAGGGCAGGGGCTGTTTCTTTTTTTTTTTTTTGCTTGGCACATAGCAGGTGCTTGTAGATGTTTTCAGGGATGGAACAATCCTGGAGAGAATCGTGAAGACAGTACAAAATCTGCAACCACAGTCCATGATCTGAGCCCAACTGTGTTCTAGTAGTGGCACGGCAATCCTTTTTGCTTATTTTGTAACTCGTGAGTGGGTCACTTACTGCAGATAAACCTTTCTGCAGAAGGTAAAGGGCCTACAAGATGAGAATGATCCATGCACAACTTGGGACGGAAATGTTCATGTTTCCTTGCTCCTTTAGGAAATCCCTCCAATATGTGAGGAATGGTGGCTCGTTAGGGGCCGGCTGAAGAATCAGCCACATTCCTGCTAGCCTTTAAAAAGCAAACCAGGCACTGAAATGCCCGTCAGGATAGGTGCTAGCAGAGTTTGACAAAGATTCCCTCCTCTCACGTGTCAGCGTCTGGAGGAGCGGAGACCTTTGTGGAGTGAGTCAGGAAGGGCTGAGGCAACTGTGACAGTCCAGGGGTCAGCTGCAGAGGCAGTAGGTTCAGGAAGCCAGCAGGCCAGCTCTTGGGTCCCCAGTGAGGGTGGGTGAAGGGGGACGAGGACACCATGAGAAAACAAAGAACGATGGAGCCCTGGCTCTTTGGCTGTGGGTCCTCTCCAACTGGGCATCTCTCTACCAGCGTCCATGGGGGCCTATTCTGTCTCGGGTCCCCTCTTCTTCTCTGGCTTTTCTCCTTTAGGGATTTCACGAATTGGCTCCAAAAATCACATCTCTGCAGAAGACCCCCACATCTCTATGTCTTCCCGGGATCATTAGCTCCTCATTTTCAATTGCCTTGCAGATGTCTGTGGCTGGGTATCCCATCAGCACCTCAAGCTCAACCTGTGCAAAGCTACATTCATCATACGCTCCCACAGGCCTCTTCCCCGACTTCTGTTGAGGATGCCACCATTTTCCCAGTCAACGGGGCTTGAAATGTCTTTGCCTTTCCCATTCTCTCACCCCCACCTCCAATTCAATACCATCCCAAGTCCTGTAGATTGAATTTCTAATTCTCTTCACATCCATCTTCACCTTCCCATTCTCACAATGCCTGGCACACATCAGTCACTTAATAAATGCATGCTGATTAATTGTTTGGGCATTTATTATATTCTACAGGGGCTATTGGAATAGCCTCTTAATTGGGATTTTCTACTCCTAGGTGCTTTTTCCTCCATTCATCTCTCAATGCCTGAAGAATGTTTCTGTTTCCCACTCCCCTCTCTCCTTGCATCTCTGCCCGATGACATATCTCCTTTCCTTCACAGTCCAATCCTCCAGGAACTATTCCCAGGTAGCTTGGTGGTGCAGTGACTAGAGCACTGGACCTGGAGTCAGAAAGACCTGATTTCAAATCTGACTTCAAATATTTACTAGCTGTGTGATCCTTGGCAAGCCACTTGACCTCTGTCTCGGTTTCCTCACCTGTAAAATGGGGATGATAATAACAGCACCTACTTCCCAGAGTTGTATAGATAAAACAAAGTAATATTTGTAAAGTGCTTTGCAAACCTTAAAGTGCTATAAAAATGAGCTATTTTTATTATTATACTAGTAATTACTCTAGAGTTTGGTCAAACTGCCTCCTTGCTGTTTCTTACACACTGCACTCCGTCCTGCATCTATGTGCCTTGGCATGAGCTGGCCTTAATTTCAAACGAGAGTCAGATCTGGACTCTCAATCCTCTTTTCTTTCCACCATACCACTCAGAGGCAACCTCCAAGTCCTGATCATGGGGAGGATACTTTGGGGCCTGGATAGGGGAGGTGATGTCCCTCCCCAGCCCTTTGTCCCGAGGTTCACATTTGAAAACTGACCCCCTCCTTAATCTCCTTGAACAAATGCCCAGAAGCAAAGAAATGAAGGTCATGAAGGCAGTAGAATGAAACATCCCTTTCTCTCTAGGGCCTTCTTAGGAGACAGTGTGGCACAGTAGAGGGGGCACTGGCTCTAGAGTCAGAAGCCTTGGGTTCAAATCCTGCTTTGGATGCCTCCTCACTGCGTGACCTTGTGAGTCACTTAATCTCCCCAGACCTCTGTCTCCCCAACTGTAAAATGAAGGGATTGCCAAGATCACCTTTGAGGTCCCTTTCAGCTCCGATCTTGACTCCTAGGATGCCCCATGTCCCCTTCTCCTCTTGTTCCTTTTTGGAGTAAGGATCAAAGTCCAGATTCTGGACACATGCACAAGCTGAGCGATGCTGGGAATCCAGCTACCACTGTTAAGTGGCCATAAAAACCTCTCACTGCTCAAAGAACAAGCTGGTTGTGGTTCTCGGCACTTGCCAGCTTTGGCTCAAACACCACCACAGAAGCCACTTTTTAGGATAATTGTGAAAATTTGGAAAGGATAAAAGCTTTTCATCTATGGAGCCTCAGCCTGCACGCCTTCCCTATGGTTCTCTGGAGGGCCGTGACTGCTCGGCTGTTTTATGCCTGGGTCCATTTCCATCACTAACAAGCATTCACACATGATTACACTTGGAACCACAGGATGCTAATGTAGGAAGGGGGGGGAGGGTTAGAGGGCATGCTGGGTTATTCTCTGCCTTGTCTGGTACCAGGAATGAAGCCTCATCCTCTTCCGTATCTTGGCTCCTCATTAGACAATTTCTGTTTCTCTTAACTTAGGAGAAGAGACAAGTAAGAAACGAAGCGTCACACATTTTGTAAAACTAAGGATGTCATTAGAAGTTAAAAAAGGGAAGGGGGAAGCAGAAAGGGAATGGGGAGGGGAGAAGGGGCAGGTGGTTAGGAGAAATAGCAATGTGAGGCAGCACAGGCCATACAGTAGGAAGGACACTGGCCCTGGGGAGCCCTGCCTCGGATACTCCCCATGGGGCAGAGGGGAAGTCAGGGGTCCTCTCTGGACCTCAGTTCTCTTCTCTGTAACGTGAAGGGGTTGGACTCGTTCGCCTTTGAGGTTGCTTCTGGTTCTAATTCTCAATGCAATTATCTCAAGTCAAAGCCAGACCAGTGGAGGAGACCGCATGACTGAAATTATTCAACGTCCTTTTTATCATGTGCCTAACTGCAAAGTTTCTAATGATCTCTCATTGGCCCGAGCTAATTGTCTTTTCTCAGTACTCATATTTCTTGACTTCTGCATTATCAGACACTTTTGACTGCCATGTTCTCCTGGATTCTCTCTCCTGAGTTTTCCTGGCACCGCTCTCTTGATTCTCCTTTTAGCTGTCTGGCCTACCTCAGTTTCCTCTGTTCATTCATCATCCATGTCACATTCCATATCTGTGGATGGACCAAGGGTCTGTCCTGGTTCCTCTTTCTTCTTTCTCCATTCTCTCACTTGGTGATTCCATTAGCTCCCATGGGCTTAACGACCATTTCTATGCAGATGATCCCCAACTCTATATACCCTCGTCTTTCTCCTGAGCGTTAAAACACAAACTGCCTATTGGACATCTCCCACTGGATTTCTCTAAGGCCCCTCAAATTTCAACACACCTGGAACAGAACTCATCATCCCTCCTCTACACAGTGGAGGGCACCACTGTCCTTTCAGTCATCCATGTGCCCAGTCTCCGACTCACCCCACGTATCCCATCAGTTGCCGAATCTTGCTATTCCTACTGTTCCAACATCTCTTGTGTACCTCCCCTTCTCTCTACTTGGGCAGCCACAACCCTAGTTCAGGGCCTATCCTCTCTCCCCAGACTTATTCCAATAGCTTCCCAATTGGTTTCTATGCCTCAAGTCACTCCCTACTCCAAGCCATCCTTCACACAGCTGTCAAAGGACAGGTATGACCTCTACTCAATGAACTCCAGTGGCTTTCTACTTCCTCGAAGGTCACAAATAAACTCCTGGGTGGGGTATTTCAAGCCCTTCTCTACCTGACCCCAACCTGTCACACAGCCCTCTCCAGCCAGACTGCCCTTCCAGCCATACCTCCTTCTCTGCACTCAATCTCTAGCTCCATGCCTTTGCAGTGGCCATTGCTCATGGCGGAACAGTCTCCCTCCTGGCCTTGTGTAATCACTGGTTTCTTTCATGATTCAGATCAAATGCCGCCTTTTACATGAGGCCTTTCCTCATCCCTCCAGCTGCTAAACCCTTCCCCAACCCCACCACGTTACCTTGATTTGTTTTGTGTTTCTTATGACTGTATATGTGCGTGTTGTTTCTCCTTTTAGACTATAAGCTTCTTGAGAGCAGGGGCTATTTTGCTTCTGTACTTGTGTCTCCAGTGACCAGGACAGTCTTGAAGAATAAGCATTGTTTGCTTGACTTGGTTGATTTTGGGGGGCAGCTTTTTAGAGACTTCCTCCTCCCCTCACCATCCAAAGTACATTTTTATGTCATTAAGCTAATTTGTGAGCCTTTGTCCTTTTGGGGTTCTGTGGGCTTTTTTATGATTTGGCCACAATTAGGCAATCTAGGTGGATTCCTTCCTCCATCTGAATATATTCTGGGATTTTTAATGTCTGTGGACTTGCCTGCATTTCAACTAAACAGAAAAGCAAGACAGCCTTTCCTGGCAGCCTTGAACAGTATTACTATGGATTGTCCTATGTTTAGAGCTGGGGCTCTTAATCTGGGAGCCATGAAACTTTTTTTTTTTTTAACACTGTAATAATTGTATTTTAATATAATTGGTTTCCTTTGTAATTTGATGTATTTTATTTAAAAACATTCTTCTGAGAAGGGGTTCATAGGCTTTGCCAGACTGTCAAAGGGGTCTAAAGAACCCCTTGACAAAAGCCTTGGATCTGGATCCTGCCTCTTGTGCTTACAAGCTCTGGGTCTCTCTTGGCCCACTGGAAAATGGAGATGATAAAACCCCCTACATTGTAGGGAGGTTGTGAAGACCCCAGGGCGGTTCTCAGACTCAGAGCTGGACGGGATCTTCAACTCTGAGGCATGAGTCCCCCTCCCCTTTCTGGTTACAATCCAGTGAGATCAAGTGTGCAAATACTCCAGTCTTGGGACAAGCCATTTTTCATTTTCTGGCTCAGACCTATAGGGTGTTCCCAGTGCACCATTGCAGACTGGTGACTGCTCAGCAATTCTTTGTCTTAGAGAGGTGTCTGGGGCACGGAGAAGTTGGCAGTCAGTTAGACAGCGGTGGTGGGATTTGATCATGGCTGGATCCAACCCTAACTAAGCTTCCTTCAATTTGCAGTTAAAATTCCACCTCCTATAAGAAGTCTCTCCTGATCCCCTCAATTCTAGGGCATTCCCTCTGTGATTGTTCCCAATTTATCCTGTCTTTATTTTGTTTGTATGTTACTTCCATTAGATTATGAGCTCCCTGAGGGCAGGGACCATCTTTTGCCTTGGCATCCTCTGCTCTTAGCACTTAGTAAGTGCTTAATAAACGCTTGTTCACTTGACTGGTTCTCTACCATCACCTCCATTTTCCCTCTCTTTTGCAAACACTAAAGGCTAAATAAATGTTGTCTCCCATTGTTGGTTTCCCCCCAATACTGATGGATGGATGGCTACTGCTCCTCTTTCCATCGGCTAGGTACACCTAACCTTATAAGCAACCAGCCCACATTGGGAATTAGGGCCTCGGCAAGAAAATCCCCAGGGCCACCCACTGATGATGCATCTTCATTTTTAAAGATGAATACTTCTTAGAAGATACTTTAATTAACATTCTCCTGTCCAGTGTAGCCATTAAAAAATATAAAAAGCAGCCCTTTGGCCCTTTCCTCTCTACTTCCCCCTCCCTTATAATAAATGCAGGCAATTTAGTCCTCATGGGTGACCAAAAAGAAAAAATCACAAGTGAGGGTCCAGCTGGTGATGCTGCTTACTGTGTGTTGAAATGAGCTCGCACAAAATTAGTTGTACGTAATTAAACTGGGGCCTGTGACATCGCTCTAAAGGCAGCTATTTATTAGACAAAGGAATACTCCCTAATAGCAATTTGCTTCTCTTTCAGCTCTGGAAAAGGAATAAAATTACTTTTCATAATTCAATTGGTTTTGGTCAGATTTAATATCTTATGTTTCCTCCCTCACCAAAAAAAAAAAGTTATCCTTCAAAAGGGCAATATTTGAGAGCATCAGGGGGTATACTTTGGACATCTGGGAATGAAACAGCTTAATATTCATTGTGAATTTTCCTAGCAAAGTCATTCATTCACTAATTTGGAACATGTGATCATTTGGATATAACTCAAGTTTACACCTTAATCTAGGAAACTAATTGTATAAATAAAGCAATGACAAGTTCCTAAAGGTTTTATGCAGGGCTCCTATAGAAGATGTTATAAGAACATTCTTTTCTTTCCATGGTCTGCCAGACTAAGCTATACTATGGCTTTGAAACAAAACTAATTTTTCCATGTTCCACTTGGAGATGATCTAAACCATTCTGGCCCCTTTCCTCATACCTGATACCAAAAAGCAAAGAATTTTCTTTCTCCAAAATCACTTTGGTCTGATTTGCCAGGTAAACCATAGCCAGAGGTTTAGGTTTGTTTTTATCTATATATCACACTCACCCACCCATGAACATGCTGGTAATAATACTGTGTCCAAAGAATCTGAAAGGACTTTTAAAGAAAATTATCTTTTTTTTCATTTGACTTTAAGTATTCATTATTCTACTTGCATACTCCAGCTCTGGAAAAGGACAAGAAAGACACAAGAGTCTGGATTTGAGGGATGTTAGAATAGCAGTGACATGTAAGCTGTGATCCCCAGCAAAGCAGCTGCTAACACACCCTGGGACCCTGGGGGAATCTCTGTTTCTGACAATCACCCCCAGTGCCTGGAGAATTGCAACATTTCCTCTTCTCGGAGCACAACCCCATTAATTACATTTATACTTTATGAGAAAGGATGTCTAAGACACGCAAGTGAACGAGAGGGGTGGGGTGAGATACAAGAAGACAGGAGAGAATCTTACTCCTTAAAGTGGCTTCATGACAACATGAATTTTCCTCCAAATGTCACAGACCCAGAATATAAAGCAAAACTTCCATGTTTATATTATAAAGGCTCATCCATTTTAGTACTGAAGGAAAGTTTCCATCCCCTAGGTTAACAAAAGGATAAACAGAGGTATAAAAAGTTGTGCTAAATTATATCTGTAAACACGATTTTTTAAGAAAGGGAATATTAACTAAACACAGTATTTTTTTTTTTTGTAGATTGTGATTTCTTTGGCATATAAGACTCCCAGGAAAGAAACTCCGATTATCAATGCTCATTAGCACATCCTCTACAACTTACATCAATCAATGAAGGCACTGGAGGTGGAGGGGCTTGATGAGGGAGGGAGGGTCACAAACACAGTGTGGGTCAGGGTAGTATGACACTTGGGGTGGGGCCCACCTCTCCAATCACCATGCCTGCCTTCCTGATCTGGAAAGATCCACCTCACTTAGGGGGCTTTTCCTTTGCTGATTTTTGGCCCCTCCACCCCTCTTTAAATCTTGCCGTTGATTTTTTTTTTAGGTCGTAAAAGCACGACCAAAGCTAGAACAATTTTTTAAAGGCCTGGCTGAGAGCATTTTTTGAATGGTTTTTAGAATTTTAAAAAGCATTGACTTAATTTGCTCCTTTCGGGTAAAGCTTCACTCAGTGACCAGTCAGAAGGGTAAGCAAGGAAGTTATGGAGTCAAGGGAGACAAGGAATGGAGGAAGTACCCATCCCTCAAGTGTTGGTGGGCCATTCAAGGTCCTTCTGGAGGTTATGGCGAGTTTCATTTCCACTTAGATTATGCAACCTGTTAGACTTGACAGAAAGACAACTTCTTGAGCCCGCAACATCCTGGAGAGCCTAGCGGGCAGGGAAATCAATGGAGGGGGCATCACGGACCAGGCAGTGAGAGAAACCACAGAAAGAGCTGCTCTCTAAGCCCTTGGTGCTGTCTGAATATGATTCTTATAGAGTAGATGCAAATTTAATGACAACCGTCAAGGCAATTTATATAAATACCAGAGTGAAGTAATCAAAACGAGGGGAAAATAGTCAGCGGGAAGCCAACAATAGAAATGGAAAGAATAGCGACAGAAGTCAAAACAGAATAGTGGATAATTATAATGACTCTGCTTGGATCTACAAAAGAGAGAAGGGAATGCATGTCCCTTCCTTTTTGTAGAGGTGGGGGGCCATGGACGTGGAGTACTACACATACTGGTGTACTGGGTGACTGGATTGGTTATTTTTGCTGAGATGATTTTTTTTTATTCTTTCTTATAAGATAAAGCTCTCTGGCTAGGAAAGAGGGACATCTTGGGAGATGAAGGTGGCATCGAAACCAATGCCATCAATAAGAATTAAAAGAAAGTTAAAATAAACCTTGTTCTTGGAACGCTAAATTAGACACAGCCCTGTGATGTCAGCCATCTTGCTCAAGCTACGCTCCAGCAGAATGTGCCTATTCTTGATTGTAGCTCGGGCACATTTCATCAGAGGAATGACCAAGTCTTGGTGATAGAAGGGGCCTTTGAGATTCCTTTAATCTGGAGCTTCTCAAGCCCACTTTCAGGGCCCACTAGATCAAAACAATTTTCATAACAATAGTGAGACATTTTAATTTTTAATATGGTACATATAACCCACATAAAGTTCTTTGCGGGGGGCTCAACAATTTTTAAGGGAGTAAAAGGGTTCTTAGACCAAGAAGCTAATTCAACCCACTCATTTTACAGATGAAGAAAGGCTATCCCAGAGAGGTTCAAGTAAGTCATCAATTTATTGACCACTAATTTCTCTGCCTCGTTATTATAAAGTGTGAACTATTGCCTTAAATATAGTTGGTTCTCTCTCCCTCCCTTTCTCTGTCTCTCTCCTCTCTTTCCTCCCCCCATCTCTCTCTCTTCCTCTCTCTCTCTCTCTCTCTCTCTCTCTCTCTCTCTGTCTCTTTCCCTGTCACTCTGTCTCTCTCTCTCCTTTCTGTCTCTGTCTGGTCTCTCTCTCCTCTCTGTCTGTCTCTCTCTCCTCTCTGTCTGTCTC
>NW_020954588.1:40397041-40441969 GCF_900497805.2 Vombatus ursinus
GTCTCTCTCTCCTCTCTGTCTGTCTCTCTCTCCTCTCTGTCTGTCTCTCTCTCCTCTCTGTCTCTCTCTGTCTCTCCTCTCTGTCTTTGTCTCTCTCTGACTCTCTCTGCCTTTGTCTCTCTGTCTCTGTCTCTCTCTTCTCTCCTTTCCTTTTCTCTCTCTGTCTTTCTGTGTATCTTTGCATATAGGCAGTTCTGACTCATACAAAGCTTCAAGTTTCCACTGAGCTCTTCAAGGCCTCTGGGGAGAGATTCAGTCATATATGACATTAATCTATTTCCCAGGTTGAAAGTGAACTAAAAGTGTTAATATTCCTTAAAATGCTTAAGATACACCCATAAGGTAGAAGAATTACCCATAAGTATGGAACAGAAGCCCAGAGATTATCATTGGGAGTTATTAACCATAATTTCTATTCTTTGAATACAGTCCTGCCTAATTCCTAATGGCCCTGGAGAACAAGAGCCTCTTACATTCTTTACAGACGTATCATAGCTTCAACACAAAGAATCGACGCAGAGCTGATGATATATAGCCTTAAAAGTAATAACCTTGTTGGATTGCCTAAAAGGGCCATAACACAGTCTATGATATGTTTGGTTGGTGGATGGTGGGAATGTAACTAAACCCTGCTTCTAGAAGGCAGAAGCAATTTCAAGGGACATAAATAACCCAAAATGTGCGAAATTTTATCCAGAATGAGATCCAGAGAGGCTGATTTCTTCTCAAAACCTGTTGTGAGAGCAGATGAGACGGAAAGAACACTGGCTTCGGAGTCAGAAGACCTGGGTTCAAGCTGAGCACTGCCATTGCATGGCTTTGGGCAAGTTACTTGCCCTCTTTAGCTCCCAACTGCAAAATGAAAGGGTTGGATTAAATGGCCTTAAAGGTTTCCCTCAGCTCAAAATCTATGAATATACGAACAAAGAGTCTGAAACAAAACTAATTTGTCAGAAAGCTTATAATGATCTAGCCTCATCAAACAAGGTGGTCATAAAGCAACTACATCTGAACTCTTCTCCTTCTGCTTTCAGCACGGTACAAGGAGATAACGTCTGGAAGGGCAGCTGGATTGACTGAACACACACAGAAGGAATTTGTTTTAGAGGTGACTTTTTAAGGCCATCAGGGATTCATTTTTAATATAGTTCAAAGAGGTAAAGATTCAAAAAGGATAGAACAGATCATGAATGGTATTGTTGAAAAATGAAGATGAATTAGGTTAGAAGATATCAGCATCTGCTAATTCATACACCTATTTTCTCATCTCCATAAAATCTTTACAAGAATGGCCTACGGAGGATATGAAAGGACAGGGAGGAGAAGGGGAGGGTGAGATGAGATCAGCCCTGGTGGAAGGAGCACCCACACTGATGAATCCATCAGGGATCCATCAGTGTTCCATCATGGCTCTCACAGAGCTGTGGAACTAAAGAATTAGGAAAGACCAATCTCCTCATTTTACAAATGAGGAAACTGAGGCCCAGAAAGATGAGGCAATAAAGCCTAAGGTTACAACAGTTATAAGAGGATAATCCAGGTCTGTGGACTCCAGAGATTTTTTCATTATCATATCTTGCTACAATCTGCCCCCAAATGGCAAAATGAGTTCATAATGGCTTCCATTCATAAAGAACATTTTATTTTTCTTTATGAGGATCTTGGAGGAAAAAGGGAGAGTTTCTAAGTTGAAGAGGGAACTAGAAACTCAAGATGAGAGGAGCATCTCCTCACCATTGCTATCACCTTAAAGCTCTGGAACAGAGTCAGAGGACCCAGGTTCGGATCTCACCTTTGACCCTTCCTACTTGTGTGTCCTTGGGCAGTCATGTAAGTTCCCTCATCCTCCCCTTCCTCATCTGTAAAAGGAGGAGATTGGACCAGACAACCTTGCAGTTTCTTTTTAGCTCTGGATTTGTCGTCCTAGGATCTTTGTTTAAAATAAGGACCATCATTTGGAAGAAGTACAACCATCACAGTGTACTTATTTATTTTGGCAATTGGGGTTAAGTGAGTTGCCCAGGGTCACACAGTTAGTAAGTGTCAAGTGTTTGGTCTGAGGCCAGATTTGAACTCAAGTCCTCCTGACTCCAGGGCCAGTGCTCTACCCACTGCGCCACCTACCCGCCCCTGTCACAGTATATTTAAAGAGTTGTCTCAAAGTAATGGTCTTTAAAAAAAACCCAAAGGGAAGAACAAAAGATTGGGCAGCCTCATAAATCACAGCTGGTCAAAGCCGTAAGGGGATGTTGGTGCCAAGGGCAAGCTTCATAAAAATAATAACATTAACAATAATAACTAGCATTTACAGAGTCCTTTACATATGTTATATCATTCGAGCCTCATCTCAGCCCTGTGATGTGGGTGCTATTATCATTCCTATTTTACAGCTGAAGAAACTGAGTCTAAGAGAGGTTAAATGACTTGCCTAGAGTCACACAGCTGTTAAGTGTCTGAGGAAGGATTTGAACTCAGGTCTTCCTGACTTCAAGTCTAGTGCTCTATCCACTGTACCATCTAACTGCTTTAAAAGGCATGTGGGGGGTGAAGAAAAGAAAAAGAAAAGAAAAGAAAAAAACCAGGTGGCTCAGTTGACAGAGCAATGGCCCTAGAGTCAGGAGGACCTGAGTTCAAATTTGACCCCAGACACTTATTAGTTGTGTGACCCCGGGCCAGTCACTTAATTCTGATTTCCTCTTTCAAAAAGGTATTCAGGGGCCTCATCCAATCAGTACGTGAACCACTGATGACTCAGTTCTACCCTGACAAATACAAACCCCTAACTGAATGGGTTTACAAATTCAGCTGGGGAGTGTAGGTGGGGAGAGAGACTACAGGGCACAAGGACTCTGTGGGACCCCAGGGACACGGGGAGGCAGCTGGAGATGGGGGTGGGAAGCCACACCATAGGGGAGCTGCTCATTTTCATTATTTCCTCTTGTGAATTAGTTGCTGAGATCTTTTGTTTCCACTTTGCTGAAGGAGTACAGGTGATGTCAATGCCCGCACCCCAGCTGCTTCTGTGCCCTTTGCACTGACTGCTCCCCAAGGGCTTTAGAACCTAAAATAAATTCAAATGATCCTTCAAGAAAATCAGCCTGGGGACAAGTGAGAATGAGAGTCCCAATGTAACTCTGAAGTTCTTAGAATCACCTCATTCCCTGCCATCCACAGCATCGCATGGACGATGCTGGCAGCTTCTGGAGGGCTTAATGGAAATGTTGGTGGGCTGCCACCTTTGGCTGCTTCTGTGGCTGCCTCAGGGTGGCTCAATTCCATCCTGGCAAATACTTAGTCATAACTGAAATGGGTCTAGAAAAGTGAAAGATAGAAAGCTGACCTCAGACAACTTGGCCACTGGAAAAGAAAAATTAAAAAAAAAAAACAAACAAATAACCCAACCCAACCACCCAGTAGGCCACCTTGAATTTAGATGGCCACTCGAAGGATACCATCACCCAAAGCTTCTTCAAGGTCATTTTTCACTTAAGACACATTCTGTCCAACTTTAGGCAGGTGTAAAAAGTGATGAGGCAGGTGAACGCGTGCAAATAGACATATCAGAGACAGTGATTCCAAGGAACAATTGACTCACCGGGAAGAAAGGCTTGGTTTTCCACTTTTGCTGCAGCTGGTATAAATTCCTGGGCCATCATCAAAGAAACTCCCAAGCGCCAACTTCTGCCTGATAGATTCTCTTTCATTTTTCTGTGCCTAAAATTTTGGGAACAGAACCAAAGGTACTGATAAGTGCACCATGCCCGACTTTACTGTTAAGTTTCTTAGGTCTGTAACATTAGAAGGGAATTATGCCTACGTGGCTGACTCGTTACAAAGGCAGCAGAAATGTTTGTGGGAGGCTGAAGTGAAACAGGAGGTGCTATGGCTCGGTGCCCTGGGTTGGCCCCTTCTCTGCAATCAGAAATCTGTCATTTCATTTCATCACATCTCTGGGATTGCTGTCATTACCTTGACCCAGTCTTTGGCAGGAGGGGACAAGGTGATTCTACAGAAGATTTTTCCCAGTCCACCAATGTGCTAGCCCCTTCCCCTCTCAGATTGCACTCCATCTACATTGTACATATCTTGTATGTACCTGGTAATATACACATAAGCTTCCCCATTGTAATGAAAACTCCTTGAAGGCAGGGGCTCTCTCTCTCTCTCTCTCTTTCTCTGTATGTGTGTGTATGTATGTATGTGTGTATATATATATATATATATATATATATTTGTGTACACACACACACACATTTGCCTTTCTTTGTATCTCCAGCACTTACAACAGTACCTGGCACACAGGTGCTTGATAAAATGCTTTTTGATTGATCGTTGAGACTATGAGGTTTTCTCTCTATTTGTCAACTATTCTAAACCAAGTTAAATGGGGAAACAATTCCCTTCAAACCAAGAGGTCTTGGTGTCACTAAAATGCAATCATAGATTTAGATCAGAAAAGGACCCCAGAGCTCATCTAGTCCAATGCCCTCATTTTACAGAGGAGGAAACGGAGACTTGGAATGGTTAAGGTCACACAGACACAAAAAGTGAAGCCAGAATTTAACCAAGTCTTCTGATTCCAAATTCAGTTCCATTTCCATGCCACCATCTTCCTTGTATATATCTGTCGACCCCCTTTCCCTGCCCCAATATTCTCTCCTCTAATCAATCAATCCACATGCATTCATTATGTGCCCATAGCATGCCAGGCCCTTCTGCCACCCTACTGAAAATACAACATGCTCTCCCACCCCCTTCAGAACCCATCCTGATTATGCAAGATTTAGAATGTAGTAAAAGGTTAATAATTAGCATTTTATAGCACTTTATATAACACAACTGATCTGCAATTTGAAGCAGCTAGGTGGCAGAGCGAGTAGAACTGGGCCTGGAGTCAGGAAGACCTGAGTTCAAATTCTGACTCAGGCACTTACTAGCTGGGTGACCCTGGACAAGTCACCTAACCTTGCTCGGTCTCAGTTTCTTCATCTGTAAAATGGGAATGATGATGATGATGATGATGATGATGATAGCACCTACCTCCCAGGGTTTTTGTCAGGCTCAAATTCAGTAATGTATATAAAGTGCTTTGCAAATCTTAAAGTGCTCTATAATTGCTAGCTATTATTATTATTTTAATTAAGGCTGTTGGATTTGCTTTGTGCACACGCTCCATCCTTTTTTAGGGAAAAAAGTCAGATTGGGCAGGAAAAAGGTTGTAAAATTAGACTGGAGGTGATTTACAGATATTTACCACATTCTTCCTTTCTCCTATGGAATCCCACCAAGACAAAAACCTCCAAAATATAGACAAAAGGAAGTGTTCATCAAGAAACAGAAGGAATCCTGGAAGGAGAGCAGCTATGAGATCTTGGCTTTCCACGCTATGTGTTTTTTTTCTTTTTCTTTTCTTTTTTTTTTTTTCTGCCTTTCAGTAAGGCAATCAGAGTTAAGTGACTTGCCCTGGGTCATACAGCTAGTAAGTGTCATGTGTCTGAAGTCGGATTTGAACTCAGGTCCTTCTGATTCCAAGGCCGGAGCTCTATTCACTGCGCCACCTGGCTGCCCCCTTCCCATGCTATGTTGTTGGATATTGCATCAATTTTGAATTCAGGGAAGGGAAGGTGCTCATTATATCACGTTACAGAGTCAGAACCACAGATCATAGAATGACAATGTTAGAAGGAACCTTTGGTGTCATGTAGTCCTTATTTTCTTGAGGAAAAACCTGAGGGCCAGAGAGGTCAAGTCATTTGACCAAGGTCACACAGCCAGCCAGGGCTAAGGAGGGACCCAGAACCTTCTGGTTTCCACACAGTGTCTTCAGCACTTCTGCAATGACCAGCTCCTAGCTCTGCTTTCTTATGGTCTCACAGTCCAGAGTTAGAACTAGATGTGGACTTTGGAGATTATATGACCTAAAGCTATTCCCTTTTACAAATGAGGTGGCTGAATCCCAAAGAAGTGAAACCACTTGTCCAAGTTCATGCGGGTTGTCAAGGAGCAGCACTGGGATTCATACCCAGGTCTGCTGAATCCAAGTGGGGAATGGAGAGAGAGTTCAAACCTATGATTTCATCAAGGTGGGTCACTCTAGGCATTTGATGTCCTTCTAGCAGTATAAATCAATGAGTGGCTGGGGCACTGAGGAGTTGCTGGGGCACCCACAGTCCCTGAGCCAGTAGGCGGCATTGGTAGGATTTGAGCCCAGGGCTTTCCGATTCCAAGTCTGGAGTCTACCCACTAGAGCAGGCTGCTCCTCTCTGGATTTCATAGAACTACTCTTTTTCCTTTTGGCATATATCCAGAGTGCAAGGGGAATTGTATTACTTGTTCTTTTGTGTACTGTACATATAGCTAAATGATTATTGTTGCATATACAATCATAATGCTGACTTTATGGATTTATTACTAGAACTTTCTAGGGAAGCCCCAAGCCCTTAAAAAGCAACTAAAAGCTTGTAGAGGTAAATAAGGATAATTTTAATTTTATTACTAACCTTTTCAACTTTGTATGTATACGTTTCAAGAGTGTAGGCCTGATCACAGGAGGCCATCTTGGCATAACAGAATTAAGTATCTCTTGAAATTAAAATCTCCAAGATAATGCAATTTATTAAAAATGCCAAATTGAACCAACTTCATTCATCAATGTCCCTCCTGGTAGGTCTATTTCCCATTCTATATAAAAGTAGTGGGAAAACTCACCAAATTTCATATGAAAACCAAGCCTAAAGTCCTTAAGGTCTGAAAACTGGATCACTGAAGTAGACTTTCAAAGAAATACAGTGAAGAACTCTGATCAGTACAGGGACCAATCATGTCTGATATGAAGTGTGTCTCCTGCCTCCTTTCAGAGAGGTGGTGGCCCATGTGGGTGTAATGAGGCATACATTGCCAGATGTAGACAGTATATCAATTTGTTGTACCTCTTTGTTACAAGGGAGAGTTCCTTACAGAAGGAGAGTAACTAGAACTCTGTATGTGTGTGTGTGTGTTTAAAAGGTATCAATTTATTCTTCTTTAATCAATCACAAAGTATCAGTACAATATGTTTTCCACTACCCTATTTACCTCAGTGTAAAAGGCCAAATAAATATTTGTCAAATATTGTTAGATATTTGTTAAATACTTGTTACATATTAAATGAATATTTGTCAAATAAAAAAGAAATGCAATGCATAAGGACATATTTGGCACTGATGGTATGGCTAAGGTCAACATCCTTACTGAAAAAGCAGGCTAAAATTTTCTAGAAGGTAAAGCATCAAGACAAAACAAGATGCAGGAATACACTTTTGATTTCATAACTGGGAAGAGTTAGCCTGACAGTGGGAATGGAGTGAGGGGGCAGATTTCTACATTTTAATTTACACTTTAATTAAAATAACACAAGTGGTCCCCTCAAAGTTAACATTTGGCTTCATTCTCTCACTCTCTTCACCCGCTGAGAGGTAAAGCAGTAGAGTAGAAAGGACATCAGTCTTGAAGTTATGAGGGCCTGGGTTCCAACTGCACATTTGAAGCTTAGCTGCATGGTGCATGGCAAGTCACCTTCCTTTTATGAGCTTCCATTTTCCCCTCCATAGAATAGGCATAATAATGGCACCCACTTCATTAGCTTGTCAGGAGCAATTGGGGGAATGTATGGAAAGCGTTCTGTCAAGTGTTGTATAAATGCTAAAATCCCACACAAGTGGTAGCTGTTTATTATTACGATCATTATTTCTGTTGTTGTTGTTATCACCACTACTGCTCTAAGGTCATTTTCTGAGTATAGATGCTTATCACTAAAAACATTGCACCACCTCAAAGATCTGTGATCTTGTGAAGATGGGAATTCTCTTGCCTGGCACATTTTGTAACCCTTAAGTTAATGGATAACTTAGAAATGACAGAAGCTTTAAAAAACAAGACCAAAACACAAAACGTAGCCCAATACCTACTCCTCAAGGCCAGACAAGATTCATTCACCTTCACAGCACCCACATCTTATATTTCCACCAAGCTGATTTCTTCCAGCCTTTGAGACCACATCCTTACATTCTCATGTGCACCTAGTTCTTTGTCGGGTGCTTTTTTCTATGGAAAACATTAGCCAACTCTCTCAATAAGGATGTTGACCACATCTATAAGACCAATGCCAAATATATCATTATACATTGTATTTTTTTTTCTTAGTCAATTCCACTGGGGGCAAATAAAATTCCGAGCATTTCAAATAATGGGCTATTGCCAAACTTAGCATCACTTATTAGGAATCCAATCAATGTGGCATTCGGGGCTAGATGATTTTATTTTTTTTCCTGAGTGAGCCAATGGGTATCTATATGCATTTGTAAGTTTCAAAGCCCTATTGTTTTCCCAGGAATAAAGTCCTTTGGGTTCTTCCCTCCTCTGACCTCGTAAGCCCAAATCAATGAGGCAGGGAGAGGAACAGCTGCACATCGCCTGTGTATCTCCCCAGCCCATGAGGAGGTTTGGCAAATCTATCTCTTTTGGTCGTGGCTGGAACAAGCTACGCAAAATCAGCTTTTGGAAATACTGAAAATCCGCATGGCGGCATCTTCGCCATGTGGCTGGTGGTGATTATGAAAAGCAAAGAATCATCGATTCCCAGATTGAAAGCTGGAAGGAGCCTCCGAGGCTGGCTAATTCAACCCCCTCATTTAGAGCTCAGCAAACTGAGGCCAGGAGAGGCTAATGAGTCCCTCGTCCAAGGTCAGGTGGGGCGTAAGCATCAGAGGTGGAATGGATTCTCTACCGTCTGGTTCCAAATGCCTTCTTTCCACTGGAATTGAGGCACAGGGTCTCATCTTTATGAAGCAGGAAAGTAGTTCAGAGCCCAACAAAACTAAAATCATCTTTGGATTCAGCTGTATTTAGCCCTGGGCTATCACTGCCCATATCCTCTTGCTGAATTCCCCCATGCCATCTTCTGTAGCAAGACTGCCAAGGCTCACAAGGACTCTAACAGGAGCAAAACTAGAACTTGCCCTTGGCTAAAAGGGCTTTGCCACAGGGCACCAACATGGGGTTAGGGTAGGGAGTGGGTTGAGGAGGGGAGGGAATGCTTTCTCTTGACTATCTCCATCCCCACAGCTTATGCACTTCACAGTCTGGTAGAATCAGAGGGCATGACAGCCCCTCATCCCCCATCTCCTCCCCCGGCAGCCACTAAATACCCGATTTCAAATGCAATTGCCCAGGGGGAGGTCTGGCCAGTGCAGTGCTTAATGGCAGGGCTGTAGGAGCCCAAGAACCTTTCAGAAACAACCCAATTCCCCCTCTGCCACTGCTCCCCCTCACCCAATGCTTGCATTTATAGTCAGCTAGGTTGGGCAATGGGTAGCCCACAGGACTTGAGTCAGGAAGATCTGAGTTCAAATCCTGCTTCAGACACTTACTAGGTGTGTGACCCTGGGAGAGTCCCTTAGCTTTTTCCAGCCTGTTTTCTCAGCTGTAAAACAGGGATGATTTTACAGGGTTGTTGTCAGGATCAAACGAAATAACATGTGCATAATGCTTTGCAGATCTTTAAAACACTATGCAATATGAATGCTAGCTATCACCACCACCAGCACCATCATCAGCATCATGAGAAGACTTGTACTAGACAGCGCTCAAAGTAAATGAGTACAAAAAGGATATTTGGTAAAAGAGAAATAAAGACAAAACTGGTTTGGAAGAGACCTCAGAGGGGTCTAATCCAACCATCTTGTTTTCTAGATGAGGAAGCTTAGACCCAGACCCATATATATATATATATATATATATATGTACACACACACACACATATATATATATACACACATATATATGTGTGTGTGTATGTACATATATACACATATACATAAATATACACACATATATTTATGTATGTATATGTATGCACATGTGTATATGTGTATATACTCCCCCCAGGCTCTGATTCCAGAGGTAGAGTTCATTCTATGTGCTACTTTCCAATTTATTATGAAGAAAAAGAGATCCATAAATGTTAGATGACTGGCCAAAAGTCACATAGGCAGTCAGTGGTAGGAATAGAATTTGAACCCAGGTCCCTGGACTCTGATCCAACGATACTTCCACTGTGCCAATCTAGGTAAACGGGGACACAGATGGTTCCCTCCTCCCAATGGCTGATTCCCCTTTCCAATTTGCCCTTCATCTGCTTGGGTCTCTGGGCTCACAGTTCCAGTTATTCTGGGCTCCTTTTGTCCCAATAACAGATGACTCTTTCACTGGTTCCTTCCTCTCGGTTTTCACAGGCACTGACAGCCTTGTTCAGGCTTCAGATACTCATGCTTGGATTATGACATCAGCCTTTCCCTCATCCCTGCAACCTGATGACCGTCATCTAACTCCATTCTCAGCTTGACCCTCTTCTCAGAAACCCACAATGACTTCCACTGGGCTATTTTCATAATTGATTATGAACATAAATATATGCACCTAGATGAACATTAATAATAATAACTCTAGCCTGATAATTTCCTTAGTAAAATTCAAGGCACTTTTGAGTATGTTAGTTAATTTGATTGATTTCTTTGAGGCAGCTAGGTAGTCCAGCAGACAGAGTTTCAGCCTTGGAGTCAGGGAAACCTGGAATTCAAATCCTGCCCCTGATACTTATGAACCCTGGGGAAGTCACTCAACTCTTTAAGCCTCAGTTTCTTCATCTGTAAAAAGAGGTGGTTGGAGTAAATGGATTCTAAGGTCCTTTCTAGCTTTAGATCTATGCTCCCCTGATCCTTGCAGTTATCTGATGAGGTAGATAAGGCAGGTGTTATCATTTATTTTGTAGGTTAGGAAACTGAAGCCCAGAGAAGTGAATGGTAATAGCTTTAAACTTTCAGGTCTTAATTGATATAGCCGGTCAAAAGAAGTTTTTCTTTTTCTCCCTTTACCCATAACTCTCTTAATTCCACATTAAGTTGTTTTTCACTAGCAGGAGTGAACCTCGGTTGCTCCTCCCCTCCAAAGCAATGCAATCAGTCAACAAGCATTGGTTAAGCACCTACTATGTGCCAGGTACTGTGCTGAGACCTAGGGATACACATGCAAAGAATAGAATAAGAAGCAGCAGCAAGAAGCTTCCATTTGAATGGGGAAGAAAAAGGGGGACATTAAAAAGCACCTACTATGTGTCAGGTACTATGCTAAGAGTTTTACAAGGAAGCATAGAATATCCGCAAAATACATAGAGATTCAATAGTAACAAACAACAGTAATTAACTACAGGGTCATTTTGGGGGAGGGGATCAGAGTTGGGGAAGATCTGGACAAATTACTTTTGGCTTCTCAGATCAAACCCCAATTCCTCCAACTGTCCCAGTCCCACCTTAGAAATCCAATGTTTTCTTCCTTCATGAAGTCCACCAGAGCTTTCCTGACCTAATCAGAGAAGTGTCTTTTGGTCCCTTGGGCACAAGCCCCACTCATTCCTGCCTCTGTGTCACGGCCCATGTAAGGGGCTGGGAGGGCCCTTATAGGACATCTGATCCAACCCTCTTATTGTAGAGACGAGGAAACACCATCCTAGAATTATGAAGTAAGCAGGAATAAGTGATTACTAGAGCCATAGCTAAGGTGGGTCAACTGGGCCTTTGTCCCAGAGTGTCAAAATTCAGAGAGTGGTGTATTCCTGAGCAGGTAGAAAAACAACTGAACCCAGCACTAGTTAGCAAGAATAATTAGTTAAATTAGGAAGCTACCAGATGGTGCCCTTCTTCCCCTCAGTGACTAATTCAGCCCAGGTGAGCTCTCCCACCTTTATTTGACCCCCCCACTCATTCCCAGCAATGACCTGCTGGTACCCCAGGGCATCTCTAGGGTCATTCCAAGGCCCAAGGTTTCTTTCCCTCACCCCCAGCCAAATTCATTTTACAAAGTTGTTTTAAGAGCATCTTCCATGCTGCTTTGGCCCAGGCTCAGAATTGCTGTTCAGGGGTCTGATACTATCCTTTTTTCCACAAATTTCTTGATACAAATGTAAGATTTAAATAATATAGCATATTAGTCCTCATATGGACTAATGTGCTCCACACATATACGTATATTTACACACACACCCCCTTTCCTCTGAATTGACTAAGAACTGGCTTCACGTGGCACATTCCCAATAGGCCCCAGAATGAGGCTAATTTCGTTTGTAAGATGTTTATGCTTTTCCCAGGTTTTGCCATATGGTCTGTTTTGAAGCAATTAGCAGGAGCCCTACGCCTCCCTGGGATCTCTAGCCTCGTGATTTCTGGCATCCTCACCCTTAGCACAAGCTGCAGAGAATAAGGCTGAGGAACTGGAGCCCCTCATGCACAACGCTATTCTCTTTAATAAAAGAAGGTTTCTCTTGCTCCCTTCCCCAGCCAGGCACAGGTAACTCTGTAGGACTATAGTAGTATAGTTAAGTCACAGGCTACCACCTGAAAAACCATTTGGAATCACGGGGAAAATGTCACCAAATTGTTTATACCCTTAGACCAAGCAACCCCATGCTACTGGGACCATCACCTAAGGAGGCCAATGACAGAATGGAAGGTCCCCTATGGAACTGCATATCCACAGCAACTCTCTTTCTGGTAGCACAACTTTGGAAACAAAGTGGGTGCCTGTCATCTAGAGGATGGCTGGACAGAGAATGTTACATGGATGTGCAATAACGGTGCAGGGTTGGGCCGTAAGAAAGGAAGAACGTGAGGGACCTGAATCCTGCCTGCTGACTCTGCTGGGCAGCCTTGGGCAGCCTCTCTGGTTTCCTCATTTGTCAGATTGGGGGTGGGGTGGGGGAGGTCCCTTCTCGCTCTAATGTATTACCAAACTATGAGGTTTCTTCTTTTTCTTTTCTGTCATTGTTTAGGTACGTGTCCAATCTCTTTTATTTATGGTTCTTTCTAATCTTCGAATTAGAAGCCCCTTTACTAGACACTTGTGAATGGGAAAGATGGGAAGGCCTTTTGCAGAAAGTGGGAGATGAGCTGATTCTTCAAGCAGGGGAAGCCGGGGGCAGAGGTGAGGAGGGAGGGCATTCCAGGCATTGGGGACAGCCAGGACAAATGTGTGGTTGGGAGATGGAGCGTCATTTGTACTTGGATCTGAGGGTTCATGGAGCGGAGCAAGGTGACTAACATAAGCACCTGTAATCTAAGAACAGGCTTCTTGAGAGAGTCACGATTATGGCTTCCTTGGTCCAAGAGGTACAAATGCGATTCTTTGGAATGAGACAGTTTAATGGGGAGAAGGGAGCTCAGGACTCAGTCCAACTTCCTTATTTTACAGATGAGGAAACAGAGGCCCAGAGAAGCTCATTCCCTTACCCAAGGTCCCTTAGCGAGTTAATGCCAGAGCAAGGAGTATAATGGGATTCCCCCAGTTCCCAGTTCAGTATTTTTTCCAAATTACCAACAGGTCTCATAGATCCCATAATGGCTGGGGAGCCACTCAACCCACAGAAGACCTGCTATCATGGGAGGGATGAGAAAATCCAAGAGTTGAGAATCCAGAAGAGCCCGAGAGAGGGATTTAAGGGCTCTCTGGTGCCCTGTTCCTTTTTCAGTTTGGAGAGTTTTCCAGAGTGCTGGCACGTTACCAGGCCTGGTAGAGGAATGGGAATCTTTGGATACAGCCCAACTGATTCTCAATAAGCATAAGGGTGAGAATTGTTTTTTTTTTTTCACTACGCATCTTTAAATATAAAATATCTTTGCATGGCGTAGACACTGCCAAATGGAACCAGCTACGGTGTTACTCTATGATAACTTTATAGGCTCATTGAAATAACTGATTTCCAACCATTTAGTAAGGACCCACTCTCCAAGGCATTGTGATAGGCAATGGCTATACAAAGTTAAAAAATGGTGCCATCTCTTATACTGAGGCACTTCCAACCTATAAAGGAGCATATGACCTATATGAGAAGGAACAAAAAAGGTGTGAGATGGTTGCAAAGAAGAGATGAAGGCAAAGTATTCTTTCCAAATTCAAGGAGGGTTAGAAGACCATTTTTAGTGAGTGCTGGGAAAACAGGGGAGGCTTGGTGAAAGAGGTGGCACCTTGTCTGAGTTTTGAAGAAAGAGACGGATTGTTTGCAAGGCAGAGATGAGGAGACATTGCCTTTTAGCCAGGGTAGAGAGCAGCTTGCATGAATCCATGCCCAGAATAAGAAACACCTAGTAATCTGGGCTGTCCAGGGACCTCATCTTCTCCCCCTCACCCTGGAGGACTGAATTCATTCAGTTTTGGAACTCTGCCCTGGGGCTGAGCCATCCTGATTGGTGGGTGAATGAAAATGCATCCAATCCACCATCAAGATTGGGCCCAGGCCATGCTTCCTATCCAATCCTGCCAGCCCCCAGGGATAATGGCGCCTACCTAGCCTGAGAACCTTGCACTCATCCGCCTCTCCCTTGCATTTCTCCTCTTGCTCTGCTACACTTACCATTCCTGAGACTTCACCTTCTCTGAATGAGACTCTTCTCTAGGTGTTGTCTTCTTCTATTAGAACATATGCTCTGGGAGGGCAGGTGCTGGCTCATTTTTATGTTTTATGCTCAGCACCTGTTCAGTGCACAAAGTAAGTGCTTAATAAATATTCAATCATTCTTAATTGCCAGTTTGGCTGGGGAGGCAGGAAAGGGAATAATAGGAAACATGGTGGTCAAGGTTGGAGCTAGATGTGGCCCGATACCTAAAGCTGTCACCAAAGTCATAGGCATTCATGGGGTCTAGGCTCAGTATGCTGGCCCATCCTGGAGGAGCCATGACTGGCCCAATAGGAGGGTCAACCCCCTTCTTAGATGTATATGGTTTTTGCCAATGGGATCTTAAGGGTTAAATGAAGGAAGCCAGGAAAACAAGAGATCACAAGGTTCAGTATCAGATCCTAACATGGGGCTAGGAAAAGCAAAGAGATGCCAGGTTTTCCTCCTGTAAGACAAGACTAAGATTGAATGTCAGAGTGGGTGCTAGGAACCTCTGAGATCACCTTGTTTACCTCCATGACTTCCTGCACAAACAATGCTTCAAGGCCAGTCTCAGCTTTCTAATTCATACCATCCTCCCAGCCCTAATACATAATTTCACATTGCCAGACTGTCCCTACTAGTGAGGTCATCACTGGCTTATCCACCGGGATGTCTTTGAAGTACAAAGGAGGGTCTGCCCATCTCCACCACCCTCCCACTGTCTACACCACAGCCAACACTGGTGCCGCAAAACATGTCCTAACTGTTCATTAAGGTTTTGGCTGCTCAGCACCCAGGCAAATCCAACATCAAAGTAAATACCAACGTTAGAAAATGTAAAATTACAGGAAGCAGGGCTGTGACTAGCTTGTAAGAATCTGGGGAGATATAATGATAATAATATTAATATAATTATGATCTTGATAACAACAATGATACTAATAACTAGCATTCTATGGCGTGACAAGTCTCCCAAAGAGTTTACATATGTTATCTCACTTTGTCTTCACAATAACCCAGGGATATAGATACTGTTATTACCCCCATTTTACAGACGAAACTGAACCTAATTTGTCTGGCATCACGCACTTGTCTTATCAGAGACTTGTTTGAGGCAGGATGTGAACTCAGCTCTTACTGCCTCCAAGTACAGCACTCTAGCCACTATGCCACCTACTTGCCTGAAGGAGAGATCAGAAAGATGGAGGAAATCGTGAAAAGGCAGAAGTAGGCAAATAAGGGAGAAAGGTAAGATGGAAAGATGGGGGAAAAGAAAGAGGGGTGCAGTGTGAAAAACTGAGACCAACTCTTGAATTATAATTCACTTAAAATGTGCAATACAAAGATGAGAGATTGTCCTTGTACTTGGGCAGTCTGGTGATGGCAAGAAGGGTGCATGAAAACAACAACAATGAATATACAAAGTCATTTCAAGAAGGAGAAGCGGGGGATGGGAGTTTGAATGGCAAGCCCAGTTAGAAATATAGGTGGGAGGCTGACTATTGAGGGCTTCGAATGCCAGACTGAGGATTTCATGTTTTATCCTAGTCAGGAAGGAGTCCTTGAAGATTTTTGAGTAGGCAAGTGACAAGATTAGGTCTGTGCTGTAGGAATATCAGCGAGGAAGCCATGTGGCAGATAGACTTTGACATCAATATTAGAAAAGCGAACAATTTTGTGACTTTTATAAGCTGATGAAAAATGAAATGAGCAGAAACAGGGCAACAATGCACAGAATGACAATAATACTGTACAAACAGACAAACTGCAAGAACTCTGGTCAACACAATGACCATCCATAACCCCAGAGGACTGATGAGGAAACGTGCTCTCCATTACAGAGGTGTGATGGGTGAATTTAGAGTGCAGGGTGAGACATATACACAGACATATACATACACACCCTATACACATGTTTACACACACACACACATATGTATATATGTATACACAAACATATTTTTGTATACAGTCATTGGGAGAATTGATTTTATTTGATGATGCATTTTTGTTATAAGAAATTTGTTTTTCTTTCTTTTTTTCCCCAGTGGGTAGGATAACATGGGAGCAATAAAAAAACAGCTATCTGTTAAATTTTTAAAGAGGTGATGTGTGCGTGGGGGGGGGGGGGGGGTTTCTTACTGTGAAATGTTGCACTCACGTTCGGACAAGGTCACCATAGTATTAATTTTATTGAACTATCTTTGTTGCAAGAGGGCTCTCATAAAGTAGGAGCAATTTGTAAATGTTTGTAATGTAAAAGAAATTCCCCCCTTTAAAAAAAGATTGAGTGGTGGTGAAAATAGAGAGGGTAGAGAGAACCTAAAAGGAAGGAGGGCAGTTCACAGATGATAGCAAAGTCTATGTGAAAGGCTATGATGGTGGTGTTGATGGTGGTGATGATGATGATGATGATGGTGATGATGATGATGATGACAATGACAATGATGATAGCTCTCACTTCTACAACACTGAAACGCAGGCCTGCACGACCTGTGGCTGCCAAATGATTTTGGGTGGCCCTCGAAAAATGTAGAGGAAATCTTTTGGTGTGCCATAAGTGACCCGCAGGCTGCTGGTCATGCAGGTCTGCTTGGCACTTATCATTTGGTGCTTTTCAATAACCTTGTGAGGTGGGTGTTATTATTATCTCCATTTTACAGATAAGGAAACCAAGGCAGAGAGTGATGAAATCATTTGCTCATAGTCCCATAACTAGTGAGCGTCTGAGGTAGGACTTGAATGCAGGTCTTTCTGACTCCAATTCAAGCACTCAATTCACTGCATCACCTAGCTGTCATTGAGCGTCTGGACTAGAACAGAAGCTTTGTGTGTTGGTAGCAGGAGGCAGACATAAGAGACATGGTGGAGATGAGGATGACATAATTTGTCATCTCTTTGGGTATAGGAGAGATAAATCAGTGATGACTTCAAGACTGCAAATCCACGGAACTGGAAGGGTAGTGCTGCTATGAACAGAACTTCAGAACTTTGGAGGACAGATGGGTTTGGGGGGAACATGTAAGTTCTGATTTAGAAATAGTCAGTTTGAGATCATAGGGTCATAGAGCTGACCTTACAGGTCATGCAGTCTGACCTCCCCTCCCTAATTTTATAGATGAGAAAAGAGAAGGACAAAGATGTTAATTGACCTGCCTGAAGTAACACAGTGGCAGGGTTGGGGATTGAACCCAAGCCCTCTGATTCCACAGACAGTTGGCAATATATGAATGGGGTGAAGGAGAGAGAATGGAGCTGAATATAGAGATTGGGGATTTATCTTCGTAGAGATGATAACTGAACTCCTGGGAGATGATTAGGTCACCAAGGGAGAGAATGTACAGAGAAAGAAGAGTGGCCAAGACAGAGCCTGGGGGCAGGAAGGATCTCATGGTTCTCCAAGGAGCCTGAGAAGGAGCAGTCACTGAGAATGAGTGGGGTCACAGAAGGCAAGTGAGGAGAGCCTGTTCAGGCAGTCAACAGAGGGAAAAGAGCTCAACCAACCTAACTATGAAGAGCCCATTGGCTTGAGCAATTTTGAGATGATTGGTGATCTTTGGAGGGAGCTGTTTCAGCCTGGGGGTGGCCTCCGAAAGCAGACCTCGAGGACCCAGAGAAGTGACTAGAAGTCTAGACAACCCTTTCTATGCATTTGGCTCTAAAAGGAGAAATTCAATTCCACAGGCATTTCTTAAGCGCCTATTATGTGCCAAGGCCTTTGCTGGAAGTTAGATATAAAAAGAAATAGTCCCGGGAAAGGTGTAGGACCCTAAATGCTTGAGTGAATGGCAAAGTTGACCAGCAACCCTGTTCCCTTTAAATGAAAAACTTTAGGTGAAGTCAGCCAACATTGGACAGGTAAATTGCTGGAAACCTTAGTTATCTGGAATACTTCCACTAGGGTATAGTGGAAAGAGCTCTGGATTTGGGGTCAGAAGACCTGGGTTCAAATTCTGATTGTTACTTAATCGTCTGTGTGACCTTAAGAAAATCACCTCAACTTCTCAGATCCTCCTGTGCAAAACAAGGGAGAAAGGGGAAAGGTCAGATTAGATGACCTCTATGGCTCCTTCCATCTCTATGTTTATGATCTCCAAGTCTACACTTGGAATCAGACCCCCAGATCAAGTCCCATGATTCTATCTGCGCTTTGTGAAGCTACTGTATAAATGAGCATGACCATTGCACTATTTAATCACTGTTTAACTCTGCAATATTTCAAGTAACTCAGAGTCTGCTCAGCACTTAAAACACCTGAACCTGTGAAGGTTAAGAGAGGACAGAATCCTACTTCTCCCTTTTAATCGTATGGTAAGATGAATCCTTAGCTAGGATGGCTATCATTTATTATGGCTTCTAACAAATATTCACTTCTATTCATCTTCAAAAGGACACAAGCACAGCTGGGGGTATATTTTAAATAGCATTCTTTCCAGCTTTTTAATTTTTCATGTGGTTCCCCCTAATCTTTTAACATAATGGGACCCAGAGAGCAGTACCCAGGCCAACTGTCATTTAAAATATATACATATATTTTTTAAAATAGCACAAATCATTATTTGGTCTTTTTTTGTTTCTTCTTATGGTTTGTCTCATTGGTTCTAATTCTTCTTTACAACATAACTAATGTGAAAATAGGTTCAGCATGAATGTATATGTAGAACATACATCAGATTGCATGCTGTCTTGGGGTGGGGGGAGGGGAGAGATGGGGAGAAAAATTGCAACTCAAAATCTCATGGAAGTGAATGTTGAAAACTAAAAATAAGTAAATAAATTTATTTAAAAAAACATTATAAGTAGAAAAAAAAATAGTGCAAGTAAAGCTTCTTTTTGTCCGCCCAACAGAGCCCATCAATACCCCTCTAATGTGACACAGAATGGCCTTTTTTGGATTTTGTTTTCTATCTTATACCTATTTTCTCTGCTGAGAGAAATTAGAGGCCTCATTGTATATAATTTCCATCATTTTCTTCCCTCTTCCTTAATCAGTATAATTTGATTTACCGTCCAACGACGGCTGTACATCCGCCCAATTTTGCAAGTCTACTGGGTACTTACAGTGAGATTTGATTTGATGAGCCTGTGAGATTGGCTTTCTAGTGTTTGCTGGCTATGGCCTGAAATCCATCTATTTCATGGGGAGTTGCTAAAAACAAATTAAGAGATGTTAAGCAGTAAAGAAAGGAGAAAGATGGCCTGGATATTGTAGACGCAGGATTCTGGAAAGCCAGCTGTCTCCTTCCATCCCATCTGGCTGGAAATGGGTTTTGAGAAGCTAAATTTTTTTTATTACCATATCCCCATTATTACCAGACAACAGCGCTACACCATCTTGTCAGCCATTAGGCCCTTCCTTCAGGAAAGGGAACAGTTACATCACCTTTTCCTTCCTCTGCCACCAGAGAATCTAATTTTAATTACAGGAAAGTGACCTTGACTAGAGGACTGTTTTGTTTGCTTTCAGAATGCTCCTAGTAAAATCAACTAAACACCTTCATCAATGCCTTGTCCATCAATGCAACTGGTCTGTACGACTCCAGGCATGACCAACAGATGTGCTCATTCACACATCTGAGGAGTATCTCGTTTTTGCCGTAGGCAATAAGATAGCAAGATGTCAGAGGAGAGACTGTAACAAGATCAGTAGTACCTCAGTGATGGTAAATTCTAAGCATGTTGTTAGATTCTCTTTCTCATTTGATAAATTCTTGCTGTTTTTGTCATGTCTATTTCCCTGTCGACTTGTCACAGACCCCCCCAGCCTAGTGGTACCTTTTAGAAGAATGGGACCAAAACCCAGTGAGGGTGCTATCAGAATAATCACTCCACCCATGAATCTGAACTGCCTTCACCTGAAAAGGTGGGCACACACTCAAAGTTGAGGGAGAAAAGTCTACCAGCTATGTGGACAGCACAAACATGACATTTCTCATTTTTCAGTAACAGTCTATACAAATGTATTCTGGAAATCTCTGGCCAGGGACGAATCCTGGGAGCCTCATCTACTGGTCCTTTGTACTAAACCATCCATCTCCATTTCCTTTGAAATCAGCCTGAACATTCCTTAGTTACAATGAGATAATAGTTCAACAATACAACTCTGTTTTTTTTTTTGTTTGTTAAGGCTATTTCAGACTGTTTCCTGCTTTTCTTTGTGATGTTTCAGATTACTGGCATACTGTTCACTTGTTCCAGAGACCTGGAGCTGACTTTTCTAAGCCCCAGAAACTCAACAGAGATCAATACTTGATCTCCTCAGCATTGATAAGAATGACGCTTACATTTTCACAAGCCCATTTCTATATCTACTTTCTGTGTATGGGGCCAACTAAGGAATGAAGTTCAAGCACAAAAATATCGCCTGTCAGCATTGTATCATGGAAATTAATCCCAGGGGTGTTTTTTTGAAGGGGTCCACAGGTTACGGATCCTACTGATTGTCTACTCTCCCAGACTTCTTCCACACAGGAAGGCAGCAGCCAAGAGGTGTTTGGGTTTTGTGACTTGGGAACTTGTCATCCTCTCTTGGTCTCACTTTCCTCTTCTGTATAATGCATGACTCCCAAAGGCGCCTTTCTGCTCTTAACAATCCACGCTTCTATCACACTCTCTCCCTACTTGGAGCCCAGGAAAGAAGTTAGAATGAAGATTGCAATATTTTTCTGTTGGGCCTTACTCTGTCCCAAACATTTTTTATAGTTTCAAATAAAGATTACTTAAAATTCATAAAATAGACCTAAAAAACCCCACTAGCCTACAATTAGATCTGCAACCTAGAAAAAAAAATCACATTCTATAGACTCAGGTTAAAGAACCATGATGTGCGGGCAGACAAAAACGAAAGACAAACACTTTCCTCTTTTCAGTATTCCAACCTTCAAAAGAAGCCCAACTCACAAAATCAGAATATTTGGTCTCATTGCAAATCTTTGCAATATGTTCAGCTGATAGAGGGGTAGTGAATAGAATCAGATGGACACGAGTTCAAGCCCTGCTTCTGACACACAGAAAACACGTGACTATAGGTAAAACACTTAATCTCTCAGTGGTGCAGACAAATCTCTGATATTTTAGATAACAGGCTAGCACTTTATCAGCATTTGTGAGGTCCCCATAAAATCAAAGTTCAAATGCAAATGGGGAATTTATTCTATGAAATGTCATTTCTGAATCTACTGGGGTGAGACTCTGATCCAACCATATCCCTCATCCCCACCCAGTGAACTATACTTGACTTCTGAAAAATTAGAAGGGGGAAAAGGGATATGGCGAGTGCCTGTGGACAGACAAGCCTATACTCTCAGTTGAATGTCATGACCTCAGCCATATAACTACAGCTATTTTTACTTGGGTCTGTTATTACTTGACAATTACGATATTTAAAGTTCCCCAAATATACTAGCTAACATTAGAAAGACTTAACTTATCAATTATGGTCCCCCTCCCCAAAAGGCCCCCCGACAACCACCTTTCCACAATAGTGACTGTCATATTCTTCACAATAAATATCATGTATCTCAAATACAGAAAAGGAAATTAAACTTTCCAGGATGAATTTACTGCAGGTAAAATTGTCATGATATCTTATGAGAAAATGTTGCTGATAAGTACTCAGGTAACATCTTCCAGACTTCTACTAAATGCCTGATTAGCCATGGAGATTATGCCCCAACATATATGGTCTACTTTTTTTTTTTTTTTTTTTTTGCTGTAAAATGTAATGAAAAAGGTCTAGGAGCCAGAGAAAAAAAGAAAGGTTTCCCCCTACCCCCATGCCCACCTGAGATCCAGGCAATTAATTGACTCATGAACTTCATTTAGCCTTGCTGGATGTCACAGGTCAAGCTACTTACCGAGGGAGCTCTTGGGTCACCATAAATTGTAACTCTCAGCTAGGGAAAAATCATGTCATGGCAAAGAGTTCAACAAGCTCTTACCTTTTTATAATTCCCCTCTATGTCCATCGTGGACACTTTGCCAACGATGTCAGCTGTCCCATCACTGTCCAAATTCATTCTTTAACTTTTAAAAACCTCTCAGGAGAGAGAAAATCCCAAAAGGCTTACTGTCGTACCCAATGTCCAAGCATCTTTACCACTTTTCATCCTTTAAACATGAAGAACCAGGGGAAGGCTAAACCGTGGCCGGTGCCCTTGTGGTTGGGTCTACCAGGGACGCCACCCCACACTGACTTCCCCGCCTGTGTCCCTCATGCTGGCGTGGGGACAGCTGCCGGTCACCCGACACAGTGACAAGCTGCCTCCTTCCTGACACCTGGGACTGTTGAACGTCTGCTCTTGCCACCATCGGCTCTCACCTCCCTCTGAAGAGGTTGGCCTCTCCGATGCACCTTCCTTGCCCCTGACTTAGGAAATGAGAGCTTCCAGGCTCCAGCCGGCTGACTCAACTCCTGAGTTCAACACTACCGGTGGGTTGGAGCAAGAGAGCAACCGTGCTCTGAACTGATGGCAGGGCAGGATAAAAATAGCCAGAAACTTGCCTCGCCGACTTCCCCTGCGTGGGGCGAGCCGGCCGGGTATCTTATGACAAATCCAATGGGCATGACTGCAGTCCGCAGGGCTGGGAGAGACGGGGACGAAAGCTTTTTCTACATCAAGCATCGCGTTTCCAAATCAGACAGATGTCAACATCCCCTCTCCCTCTGGCAGCCCAGAACAATTTAAACATTGATTTCTCGCAAAGAGAAGCCCTTCTCTGCTCCCAGAACCAGAGCCTTGTTTCACTAATATAGTCGGGGGCTGGGGCAGGAGGGCGGGGGTTGGGGAGGAGAGGGAAAAGAGCCGTCAGCTTTTCTTTCAAATTCGGCTGGCCCAGCCTTTTCACAATAGAGGCCTCGTCTGGCTACTGCTCCCTTGAACCTTTTCCCATGGCTTCCCACTCTGTTTACTGACTATATCCACAGGAAAGAATCCCACAGCTGGAGGATGTTTTAGTGCAAGAAGCAAACGACACCACACACACACACACACACACACACACACACACACACACACACTCACACACACCCCAAATAGCTACTAACATTCTTGAAAAATTCCTTCCTGTGTTTTAGGCTTGCCAGGCTGGATAATATTGGGGGGAGGGGAGAGCTGGCCTCTGAGCTGGCTTCTGAGGTCCCTGCCAACTCTGTATCTCTGATCCGATTTCACTGGCTCGGCCTGTCACAAAGACCAGCTGCCTGTAAGGATTCACATCATCCAAATTACCTTGTATTTATTTTTTATATAGCACGTATTTACTTTGCCTATATTTAATCAATGTTTTTGGATTGATTGATTTTAAGTGTCCGTGTTTTTCCCCTTGATAAAATGTAAACTCCTTGAGGTTAGAGATGATTTTACTCATCTTTAAATCTCCACTGCCTAGCAAAGTGCCTGGCATACAGTGATGCTTAATGAATGCTTACTGGTCGATCTCAACAACGAGGCAAATTGGATGGGGGTTGGGGAAGGCAGCAGCGGGAGGTAGGGCAGTATCTCAGAGCTAGAGAGGTGCATGGTGGTGAGGTTGCTGATCTTCGTCAACAAGCATTAATCAGCTCCTTCAACTTGCCAGGCACTGTGCTAAGTGCTGGAGATACAAAGAAAGGCAAAAATACTGTGCTTGCCCTCAAGAGGCTCACCTTCTAACAGGGGAGACAACGTGCAAATGTCTATGCGTGAACAAGATATATAAAGAATAAGTTGGTCGATGATCAAAAGAGGGAAAGTCCTAACATTTAGGAAACCTGAGAAAGATTGTAGGCCATCGCAATAGGCTGGGAGTGAGGTGAGGTAGTCTTTTTGCTGCATCTTGTGAGGACCACTCTCTGCTCTTTCTTTTGGATTTGGGTAATCTGCACATTAACCAACCACTGGGAACAGAGGTCTCTTGACAGAAAAAGAGAATGAATGGGGACATCCTTGTTCATATTCTTTGTCTAGGCCACGGTACATGTCAATCAACAAACAGAGAAAAAATGGAAAAAACTTCATACTGCCCCCCTTTCTTCCCCCTCGCCAAATGTTAAAAAAAAAACCCAATAGAACTAAACATCCTATAGGATAAAACTAATGGACATACATAGCATTTTAAGATTTCTAATGCACTTTGCATATGGTATCTCACTTGATCAGAGATCTCAGTTCAACATGGAGGGAAACTCACGCTGAATCAAAACCAGATGAAAGCTCAGTCTCCAGGGACCCTGAGCCAGCCTCCGGGAGGAACAGGGAACAGAGATGGGTCACAATGTAGGCTAAGAGCCAGAAGGGACCTCAGAGGGAGTAGTCACTTCCCTCCTCCTTTTTTTTATAGCTGAGGAAAATGAGGACCCCAAGGTAAAGTGATTGACAAAGGTCAGAAAGACAACAGGTGGACTGAGGGGGGGTCTGCTCTACCCAAGTCACCCCTCTAGCTCAGTCCATGCCAAGCCAACATATTTGTTGTCTTGGTGACTTCTGTGCCAATGTGAGAAATGTAAAACTCTCTCTTCTTTCCTCTCCTTTCCTCTTCTCCTCCCCTGCCCTCCCCTCTCCTCCCCTCTCCTCTCCTCTCCTCTCCCCTTCCCTTGTCTTCTTCTGTGTCTGTCTCTCATTCTTTTACTTGGTATTGTCTTATCTATGTCCATACTGTTTTCCCCCAATAGAATGTAAGTTCCTTGCAGGCAGGCACTGCTTTCTTTTTTATCTTTCCATCCTTAGTGCCTGGCAAAGTAAGTGATTATTATTGGTGTTGGCATGTACATCAGCACATATTTTCTTTAGCCAATGATTCCTTTACTGGAGCTAATTGTAAGCAGGAAAACTGCCTGAATCAGATTTTCTTCCTATTCCCCTAGCCCAAGTATGAGTGCTTGGGGCAGCTAGGTGGCACAGTGGATAGAGCACCGGCCCTGAAGTCAGGAGGACCCGAGTTCAAATCCGGCCTCAGACCAAACACTTGATACTTACTAGCTGTGTGACCCTGGGCAAGTCACTTAACCCCAATTGCCTCACTAAAAAGCAAAAAACCCCCCAAAAAAACCAAAATAAAAACTACGTATGAGTGCTTATCCTCAGGTTTTTTTAAAATGAGGAATTCTGTTTTCATAGAAAAAGCAACACCAAGTAGAGAAGCACGATGCTCACTTTGTTAAGTACAGCAATGGAAAGCTGAGCTGCTCTGGTAGTTTCCAAGCGCTCCAAAGAATAAGGCCATATTTGATCCTTCTCTACATAAAAGATGGCTTCCCCCTCGCTCCCTCAATGTGAAAGGTCTGAAGGAGGAGGAAATCCTGTCTTGGTTTGAATGAAGGGTAGGAGGTAGTCTTTTTTTTTTTTTTTAAATTAAATAAGAATTAAATCCCAAAATGTCATGCTTCCTTGAATCAATGGTTCTCAAATGTGTTTAAACTTTAGAAGAGCCAAATAGTCTTGGCAATTCTTAAACTTGCAGGCCAAAATCAGAACTGGAGATAAAGAGCTAGGAGTCAGGAAGACCCGAGTTTAAATCTTAAATCTAGCCTGAGACATAAATGAGCTGTGTCCTCCTGGGCAAGGATAACCTCTATTTGCCTCAGTTTCCTCATTTATAAAATGGGGGTAATAATAGCACCTATCTCACAGGACTGTTGTAATGATCAAATGAGATAATATTGGTAAAGCTCACTGTATACCTTAAAGAGAAATAGAAATAAATGCTAAGTATTATCATAGACACGTAAGCGGAGCAATGGATGGACTGTGAGGTCTGGAGTCAGGAAGACCTAAGTCTGAAACCTGCCTCAATTACTAGTTGTGTGACTTTGGACAAGTCACTTAACCTTGATCTGCCTCAATTTCCTAATCTGTAAAGGGGGATAGGAGAACCTATCTCAATAGGGTTGTTGCAAGGATTAAATGAGTGAACATGTAAATCACTTTGCAAATTTTAAATATATATATATATATATATATATATATATATATATATAATATAATTGGAAGCTGTAATAACAACTGGGACAGCCAGGTAGTGCTGTGGATAGAGTGCCAGGCCTGAAGTCTAGAAGATTTTTTCCCACTCCACCATCTAGCCTCCCTTTGAAGACTTCTGGAGTTGGAAATTCACAACTTCTAAGGCAGTGCATTTGATATGAGATTAGCTCCATGGTGCAGTGGAATCAGGAGGACCTGAGTTCAAATCTAGCCTCAGACCCTGGGTAAATAACTTAACCCTGTTTGCCTTAGTTTCCTCATCTGTAAAATGAGCTGGAGAAGAAAATGGCAAACCATTCCAATATCTTTGCCAAGAAAACTCTGAATGGGGTCACAAAGAGTTAGACATGACTGAAACAACTGAATACAACATAACATAAATCATTACCAATTCCATGAGAGCTTTTCAAATCACCCATGAGCCAGGCTCTGGGTATACAAACACCAAAACTTAACAATCTCTTCCCTCAAAGAACGTGCATATCTCTAAGAAGTTTTTCTGCTTACTGCTCTCATCTGCCTTTTCCAGACTTAAACCCAACAACCAAAAAACCCCTTCATTTTCTTCAAAGATGCTTACACTCATATTGAAAAATTGTTAACCACCTCCCAGCCACATTCCTTTGAACATGGGTCAATTCATAGGTGCTGCTTGGAACCCAACCCAGCCTTCCTGCTTGATCTAACTCGAGCCGTGTTCTGTGGGACTGTGTCCTCTTTTGATCTTCATGCTCCTTCTATCAATGGAGCTCACAACAGCTTTATTGGGGTTGCCGCCACACTACTGACTCATACCAAGCTTGTATACTCCCCTAAAACAAAAATGAACAAAATTCCCAGGTCGCTAAACCAACTCTAGATACAGCACAAAAATACACTGCAAAGATAAAATTTTGTTTGAAAAATACAACTTTTTACAGATAGTGACATGCCATATTTTATTCTTCTTTGGTTCCTCTCAAAGTTGCTGGCAAATGATTATTCCTCAGTGTCCCTAAAATTTACTTTCTTTGTCTAAGGGAACCCTAAAATGGTTACTAGCCTAGATTTGGGGGATTTCTTTTCCCAATGCACACACTCATTTATGAACTCAACATTTATTTCCGAGTGAATGACTATTCCCTGTGTCTAGGAGTTTCGGGGATTCTTCTAGTTTTCTTCCAGCACCATAAGTCCATGAGCAAAGTTACAAAAATATGCTGACCTTAGAGAACAGTGAAGGAAACACACGTCCTTTCTCTCAGCAGAATGGGGGACTATGGGGGCAGAATGTTGCATACTTTGTTAGAAGCAGTTACTACATTGATTGTTTTTGCTTAACAGTTTCTCCTTGCTAAAGAGGTGAGTTCACTTCTGGGGGGGGGGGATTCTGGGGGATTCAATTCTGGGAGAAAGAAAGTTTATATGCAGAAATGACTGATTATCTGTATACCCATCTATCTATGTTTGTATATGTATTATACATATATATTATATATGTTTGTATATATATGTACACCCATGCATATATAGAAATATATTTTGAAAACCTTAAACATATATTTATGCATATACACGTGCGCACACACACACATACACACACACATATATACACACTGAAAACCTGGACAAATGCTTCTAAGCTACCATTATTAGTATTAGGAATGAATATTTTGATCATATCACTTCATTCATTTATATATCACCAAAAGATTTTTGTTAAGTGTGGATGGGGGGGAGACTGCAGTGTAGGAAAAAGACCACTAAATGGATTTGAACCCTAGCTCTGCCACCTACTTACCTGTGTGACCTTGGGCAGGTCACTTGATGTTTCTGTGATTCAGTTTCACCATTTTAAATTGACAGCATTAGAAAAATCCCTTCCAACTATAGCGCTATGATCCCATAAACATCATTTCTGCCTTCCCATTCTGTTGGCCCAACCTTTTTCCCTCCACCGTTAATACCCCAGTTCCATATGTTGTACAAGCTGACACTGGATCTGTAACTCTCTTTTTCAATAAACCACATTTTTTAAATGTCCATTTGAGCCCTGCCTGCTGAAAAACAGATCAATCATTTTCAGTTAAAACCCTTGGTTAGCTCAAAATGGCAAATATTACAGACATAGAAGTCAAGAAAAGTTGGAGATAATTTCTCTTACATTGAGAAATTTCAGTTAAGTAAAAATATGGAAGACCACAGTCTTGAGGGGTGGCTCTGGTATGAAGAGCTCAGAGGCAAGTGGGCCGCATCACACCATTTGAAGGGTCCTGAGAACCAATGTCACAAACAGTTTTGCTAAACATTTTTATTCAACTCACTTACTAATGAAACCCCTATGCCAGGCCCTCCCAAAAAGAAGAGAAAAATGAAAAATGAACTAGTCCCTGCCCTCAAGGAGTTTACATTCTACTGGGAGAATCTAATATGTTTACAGATAAGTCAAAAAGAGTAATGAACAAAATATTGCAAAGACATTTCAAGACGGAAAGACCATTAATCCCTAGAAGGAATCAAGAAAGGACTGAGGGAGAAGGTAGTATGTGAGCTCTGCTTGTTTCCCCAATGGAATTGCCTTTGTATGGCCAAAGACACAGGCTGGCACACAGTAGGTGCTTAATAGATGCTTATTGATGGACTGATTGATATGAAGGAAGCTAGGATCTCAGAGGCAGAGGTGAAGAGAGATAACATTCTTGACATGGAGGTCCATGTGTGCAAAGACATGAAGGTAGAGATGCCATGTTATATGTGGAGAACAGCTCAACTGACCAGACAGACAGGAATGGAGAGTGCTTTAATATAAGCCATGGTCTGAGAGTGTTCCCCCAAGTAATCCCCTAGGCATTATCTCCTCCAGTGGTGTTATTCCATCTTCCACTTTCCACCTCAATGGGGGACATATGTTCTAAAACTTTCATTGATGTTCATCTCCTAAAGTTACACATTTTGTCGAAAGTTACCCTCTCCTTTGGAAGATCTTAGTTGTAGCTGCCATTTTTTCCCTCCATGTATTTCCAGTTGGCCATAGAGGACAAACACAAATGGACAAGCAAACATGCAAACAAATAGATAGATGATAGATGTGGTGATACAGAGAGATGACACAGACAGATGAAAGATGCAATGATAGCGATGAATAGATGATAAAAAAAGGAAGGAAGAGAAAGAAGAAAGATGGAAGAAAGAAAGAAAAGGAAGAAAGGAAGGATGGATGGAAGGAAGGGAGGAGGGAAAGAAGAAAGGAAGGAAGAAGGAAGGAAAGAAAGGAAGGAAAGAAGAAAGAAAAAGAGAAAACCGACAACCCAGCCAGGCTGGTCTCCCGTGAGATTGAGTTTTTGTCTCTGAAGCTGTGATCTCTTACTCTGTGGCTGAGAAAAAGGGGATTGCTTTACACGAGATTGTAAAGCTCCTCTTGCCCCCCAAAGCATCTGTGCAGGGATTTATTCCTATCCAGCTGCTGCATTTCTTTCCCTCCCCCCATCACCATCCTTTTCCAGGAGGAAGCAGGCAGATTCTTTAAAGTCTGGCTTCTGTTAGCACGGATGTTGTTTTTTAATCACTGGGGTCTGAGTCCGGATCGTGAGAGCCCTAGGGCTGCTCTGAATATGAGTGAGGGCTTGGGCCAGCCCTGTCTCTATCTCACATCTGGCTGTGGAGTCAAGTCCATCAGAAATTCTGTTTTGTCGACGTCAGCCTGTGTCTAGTTCATAGTGTGTTGCTTGGTGCTAGATTATATACCTGCTTCTATTTTTAAACCTTCTCTTCGGGTTACAGCATGTGAATACAGTTTTCGGTGTCTTATCACATGATTATAGGTTTGGAAGTGGGAGGGGTCTCAGGGCTATTTGGTCCAACCTTTCACTGTATAGATGGGAACCTGAAGGCTCCAGATGTTTAACTGCCTTGTCTAAGGTAACCTGAGCGACACATGAGTGAGCCTGCATTTTATGCAAGATCCTCTAAGTGTGTCTTTTCCCAAAAGCCAGACGCGTACCTTCACAATTCCGAACAACAAAAGAAGAAGAATAACTAATGGGTAGTTTCTGACCTTACAAACTGTGAAAACCTGGGAACATTTTTCTTTTTTTAAATCAAAATTGAAATACAAATGTTATTTCTACAGAATAAAATGCAGAATGCTTTATTAGAATGTGTATTAAAAGAGTGTTATCACATGCACCATATGGGCCAATAACATGAAATGTCACACAAGCAGGGCTCAAATAATATCATTAACTGGTTCTGTGAAAACATGCTGTTGTGTGATGTGATGTAGTTAGTTTCATGGAAACAATGCTGTAAAACGGGTGAGATGCCAAACAGAGGTTACCACTGGGTTTGGTTCTAATGTAATGAAGTCACTGAAAACACAGTAATCAATCTACCAAATAACTGATTTCCTAAGTGCCCACCATATGCCAGGCTCTAGAGATGCCAAGACAAGAATGAAAGTGTCCATGTAGCTTACATCCTACAGTGGAAGACAACTGACCAAGGAATACACAAGTATATACCAGGAATAGGGACCAGACCCGTGGTATCCAGAACTCCCAGGAGGGGAAACTCCCTCCACCAGCACAAGCTGGTGCTTCGTCTACAACTTCTAGTCTCAGATAGTTGCACAGAACATTGAGAGGGTAAGCGATTTCCCCAAGTGATTTCATATAGTCACTATGTGTCAGGGGTAGGACTAGAACTCAGATCTTTTAGGGTTTGTCACTGCCTCTGTCTTTTTTTTTTTTAATCAATTTACTTTTAGTTTTCAACAATCACTTCCATAAGCTTTTGAGTTTTAATTTTTTCTCCCCCTCCCTCCCTACCTCTCTCCCCAAGATGGTACACAATCTGATATAGCCTCTATGTACACATTCCTATTAAACATATTTTCACATTAGTTGTGTTGTAAAGAAGAATTAGAACCAATAGGAGAAACCACAAGAAAGAAGAAACAAAACAAAACAGAAGAAAAAAAAAAAGAGCAAATAGTATGCTTCAATCTGCAATCAAACTCCAGAGTTCTTTCTCTGAATGTGGATAGCATTTTCCATCATGAGGCCTTTGGAGATGTCTTAGATTCTTGCATTGCTGAGAAGGGCTAAGTCTATCAAAGTTAGTCATCGAACAGTGTTGCTGTTACTGTATACAGCGTTCTCCTGGTTCTGCTCACTTCACTCGGCATCAGTCCATACAAGTCTTTCCAGGTTTTTCTGAAGTCTGCCTGCTCATTCTTTCTTTTTCTTTTTTTTTTAATTTGGTTAGGCAATGGGGTTAAGTGACTTGCCCAGGGTCACACAGCTAGTAAGTGTCAAGTGTTTGGTCTGAGGCCAGATTTGAACTCAGGTCCTCTTGGCTTCAGGGCCGGCGCTCTATCCACTGCTCTATGCTCATTATTTCTTAAAGGACAATAGTATTCCATTACATTGGTATACCACAACTTGTTCAGCCGTTCCCCAATTGATGGGCATCTCCTCAATTTCCAATTCTTCGCCACCACAAAAAGAGCTGCTGTAAATATTTTTGTGTACTTGGCTCCTTTTCCCATTTGTATGATCTCTTTAGGATACAACCCTAGAAGGGCTATTGCTGGATCAAAGGGTATGCACATTTTTATAGCCCTTTGGGTATATGTCATTGCCTCTTTCTATGTGAAACAGATACAGAATAAATGTAAGGGAATTTGGGATCAAAGCCCAGCATTTGGGCAGATCAGGAAAAACCCCATGTGGAAGGCACTAAACTTTAATGAAAACGATGAATTCTAAGAGGCAGAGGAGTGAGTGGCAGACATGAGGAGCATTCAGTGCAAAACCACTGAGATAGGAGATGGTGTCTTTTGTGGGGGATTATAAAAATATCAGTTTGGATCAATGTGTATGTGTGTGTGTGTATGAGAGTGTGAGAGAGAGAGAGAGAGAGAGAGAGAAAGAAATAGGTTCTAAGTCTAGGATGGGAGGTTATAGTCAGTCTGTGAAGGGCTTTAAATGCCAGATGCATTTAATTTGATCCTAGAGTTTGCAGGGAGCCATCGGCTTTTAGCAGGTAAACATTTTGTGAGGGAAGCCTACAATATTCCATTTAGCCAGTTTTTTCACCATCAAAGATGACTGTGGGAAAAAAATGGGCAGGATTTGAAATAACTTGAATGTAATGCCTTATGTGAATGTTGGGATAATGCAGATACACAGAAGATGGGACTGAGATAAGAGCCATCTCTGGTTTGGCATCTCAAATATTCTCTCCCTCCCCTCCCTCCTCTTTATTTTTAACCATTGCAGTCTGGGTATTCTTTTCAGCAGGCAGCCAAAAGGACCTAGGGTGTCCTGCTCTAAATTAAACTGGTGTCATCACACTCGACCCAGTTTTTCCATCGGTGACCTAGTTTACAGACCTCTAATTCATTTGCTAAGTCTGAGCACGGCATTTCAATCAGCAATTTAGAAAATGTTAAGTTCCTCCCCTTCACCCCTCAGAGAGGGCTTAGTTATTCACAGAATTTTAAAATTGGAAGGGGCCCTGGAGGCCAGACAGTCCATTCCATTCCTCCCAAAGGATTCACGAGCACCAGCCCTTGATCATCGGGCCCTACCTGAAACTCTCCAGTGAGGGGACCCCTCTGTCTCCTGGGGCGGCTTTCAAATACTTGGCTCCTGGTTCTTTTGACCTCTGGGGCAGGCAGCCTTTCAAATACTTGGAGACAGTTATCGTGTCTCCCCAAATCTCTTTTATGCTCCCTTTGACCAATCCCCACATAAAATGGACTCAAGGCCGGCTTACCTGTCCTCACCTGGAAACCCTCAGTGTCTCAATGTCCTTCCCAAACTGTGGTGCCCAGAATCCTCTGGGGGCATGAGGTCTGATCAGGGCAGAGACCTCCCTTGGATACTCTTGGAACATTCTGACACTTTTGGGAAATTAAGTGAACCAAGTAAAGAAACTCTGAGAATAGCCAGAAGTAGCTTTAGAAAGAAATATAGTTAGGAAGGCCAGCGTCCTGCTGAACTGGCTAAGGACATTAGTGAGGTCTTCTGATCCGACCTCTTCATTTAAAATGAGAGTCCCAGGGATAGGAAGCAGTACAGTCAGGATCTGAACCTGGGTCTCCCACCCTTAGATTCTATGTTGGCAAAAAGCCCTCCTCAGTGAGCATCTACAAGCTTTTCCAGGCAATTCATTGGTAAACCAGCTGATTGTCAATGTCCCAGTTTTGCTACAAAGCCTTACTGTCCGGCCTAGTGTGCTGGGACTGGCTACCAACCAGAGCAGCTCAGGCCAGCAAAGTGCCTGGGGGCTGTTTCAGGAGCATCTCTCTGGGTGGAGTTTGGAATTCCAGGCAGCCCCTTCACAGTAGAGCAGAGCAGGCCTCCCTGAGCCTGGTAAACACCCTGAAGAGAGAAAAGGCAGGGTTCACTGCCCATTCCCAACACTCACTCAGCCATTAGCCAAGGGCTAGTTCTGTGCCAGAATAATGTGAGCGTTTAAAACAACAATAAACAAAAACAATGGCTGAGGGTATGGGGGAAGGGATAGCATTAGAGAATGATTTTAAAACACATGGATCCAAATCCAACTTTGGGAAGATGAAAGATTTCTTAAAAATGTAAAATGTACTCTTCCCCCCAAGCTTCCGGGGTGATGTTATTTTTTTAAGGTAGGAGATCATTTGGAAGAGATAACCTCTTAAAAAGTGCCAAGATGGATTCTGAGGACAATGCTCTTCCCTGAAGAGATTGGCTCCATTCCAAGAGTGGAGAATGGAGGTCGATAGCTCCAACTCATAACACAGCTCCAACCGTAAATGCCACGTCCCTGGATAACCTCCTCATCTCTAATACATTCCTAAGGGGTGGGGGTGGGGAAATAAGGAGTGAGCCAGCCCCCAAACTCAATGAGTCAGGGGCTCTGAAATACTCTGAATCACCTGGTTACATTGGAATTATTCTCTGCTCTCTCCTCAACAATACGAGTTAGAGAAAAATGCTGGAAGCCAAGAGAGAACCTCAACCTGTCTCCTCTATTCTCAGGGCTAACACCTGAGCACAGGTTCAAATGATGTCTCTTTAGGCTTTTGTGACAATAATAACATTTATATTTTGATTTAGGTTTTGCAAAGCACTTTGCCTCTGCTCTCTCACTTGGTCCATACAACAACTCTGTGAGCTCTGCGCTTTACAGATGAAGAAACTGAGGTGGAAAAGGATTGAGTGACTTGCCCCTGTCACACAGCTAGTAAGCGTGAGAGGCAAGTCTTAAGTTCCATCCACTAAGTCACCCACCTTGCTGCCAAGGCAACCTCTGACCACCACTCTTTTCCCTTTCTAATCTATCCTTCACCCTGCTGCTGCCATTAAAATAATCTTTGAAGTTAGCTAGGCACTTTCTTGTCATGGCATTCTTTTGACAAAAAGAAAACAAACAAAAAAACCATCAGTGGCTCCCTACTGCCCCAAAGCAAAGTTCAAATCCATCCCCCATCCCAGTTTTTGAAGCCCTCCACAATCTGGTCCTGCCTCACCTTTCCAGCTGTAATTCCTATTTCTCCCTTCCTCAAACACTCCTGTCCCTCCTCCTCTCCCATGCCTAGGATCCCTTTTCTTCCATCTCTGCACCTCAAAATCATAAAGCTGGGGCTATGAGGTCTTAAAAGGCTTCTCATTCAACCTCACTTTATAAATGAGGAAATGCAGTGACTCGTCCAAGGTCCCAGAGATACCCTTAGCAAGCATGAAGGTGGAATCTGAAGCCAGAGTCTCTGACTCCAAAGCCATTTCTCTTATGGAATCCATAGTCATCCTGCAAAGCTCATTTAAAACACTGCCTTCTCCAGGAATCCTCCTTGGGTGCCCTGGCTTAGGAATCACTTCCCCCAGTTCCAGCCAGCCTAAGTTCATGCCTTTATGCCCTCACATAGTGCTTTTTTTTGGACTCTCTACTACATTAATCCTGCAATAGTGTTTATTACTATTATTATACACTTGATTCACTCCCAGGTGGACTTCTCCACCTTGCCCCTTCTGCCCTCTTACCTCCCTTTCCAGATCCCTATTACAGGTTGTCTTACCCCATTAGAATGTGAATCCTTGGGGGGATGGACTGTCTTGCTTAAATTTGTATACATAGCACTTAGCATTGTGCATGGTACCTAGTGAGCACTTAATAATCTCTCTCTCTCTCTCCACCTCCCTTTCTTCCCCTGTCTTCTCTTTTTCCATCCATCCACCCACCCACCCACCCATCCATCCAAATTAGACAGTAAACTTCATATGGAGAATGAGATGGTACCTCATCTAAACTTACTATTTCCCCCAGTGCCTAGCATAGCCTCCTGTTTGCAATAAGTTCAGCATGGGTGAGGCACTGAGGTTTAGCAGCTAAGATGGCCAATCTCAGCCTTGACCTTCAATCAGTTAACCAACAAGCATTTATTAAGCACCTGCTGTATGCCAGGAGCGAGGCTCCGTGCTGGAGAGAAGCAGTCCCTGGTTTCAAGGAGCAGATTCCCCAGGAGGAGATAACATGGACATATGTCAGAATGAGCATGAACTGTACAGAGTAGACAGGAGGTCAGCCTGGATGGGAGTCCAATGGATTCCTTCCCCATCAAACCTCTACAACCATTGGACTCTCCACCCTGCCAAGGCCTCTCTGGCAACAAATGCCTCCCTGATATCCCCCTTCTTTATTCCCCCAGCTGCCACCTTCTTTTATCCTGCCTACACTGTGGTTAGACCCTTATTACTCTGTGGCTCTCTTCTAACTTTGCCTCCCACTCCCCCCCAACATGGAGGGGTAATGTTCTACCCCACATCGAAGCGATTCCCTAGTGGGTCTTGGCCTCTCCCGCCTGTGTATATCGGCATATGCCATTCTCTTCTCCTGGGACATTCTCTTCACTTTGCCTGTTGGCCTCTGACCCACCTCTTCAAGGCCCAGCTCCTCCATCAAGCCTGCTGAGATCCCACAGCCTGAAGGCACATGGCCTTCCTCTGAACAACTCTATTATTTGGTTTGTACTTTTCTTGTAGCATTTGTCAGATCCTGCCTTATATTAGATATATTTAGCACCTTGCCTCATCTTTGTGGCTCGATGGTAAGCTCCAAGGACCAGGTCTTATCCAACTTTGCATCTTCACTATGTCCTACAAATGCTTAAATGCTGAAGAGTTGAATGAATGAGTTGATCAACCAACAATTTTGTGCTCCACAAAAAGCACTGGACAGACCTATAAGGGATGTAAAAATGCAGAAGGCAAGCTCTTAGTCCTGAGGAAAGATGAATCTGGTATCAGAAGACTTAAAACCGCCCTCCAGCCACTCTGCATTCAATTATAAAGAAATGCCATAGGTTCATCCCATCTAAGACTTCCAGTGGTCCAAGTGGATGGCCTCTAAGTCCGGTCAAAAGTCACTAGGCCTCCGAATGCCAGGCCCAGTTTGCTAAACGCTCCTGTAATGAGCCAGAGCTGGAGCCGAGAGGAGGCTGCCTTTCTCTTCCATATCCCAGGCCGCCCAGATCCCACCCCCAATCTTCCTAACAATAAATAAACCCTTTCCTCTTCCTCCCTGATCAGATGGTATTGTCCCTCACGTCACTCCCTTTCCAGGAGGAACCCAGAATCCTCATCTCACTCCAGCTCTTCCCTACTTTCTAATGGCAGGAGGCCAGTCCTGCTGGGGTGGATACACTCTAAGAACCCTTGGGCCCTCTCCTTTGCCCTTCCATCACACCAGTAGAACCTCTGGGCCTTTCTTACCAAACTTTAGCTGAACCCCCTCCCCCCAAATCAACAGTCTTCCTTATTAGAGTGTGAATTCCTTGAGAACAGAGACTGTCTTACTTTTACATTGGTATTCCCAGTTCTTAAGAATGCTTTAAATATTTGTACTCTGCTGAAAATTCTTCCCAGATCTAAAAAAACATTATGTTTACTATTTTTAAAAGATTTTTAGATATTTTAATTTTTTTATTTTTAAATCAATAAGTAATTTAGGACTAACATTAATTTTCTAGGCCTGGCATCTGCTCGGTATATCAGGTTACAATTTATTTTATATTCATCAATTAAAAGTATTTAAGGTTTCTAAAAAATATATATATAGATATTTTCCCTTAGTGAAACAGAGATTCCATTCTGAAGTACATGGTCTTTTTTGCTATTGTTGAACATTTGGAATACCACTGCCACTGGCAATGTTAACCGCTTTCTGGATACATAGAAAGCATTTAATAAATCCTTTTTCATTAATTTATTCACTCACTCATTCACCACAGAAGAGGCTAACAGGCAACATTTGCTTTGAGCCCATTTAAAATTGGGCTCCTTTTTGGGCTATATTTTACAGCCAAAGTTTAATCTTTCAGGAAAGGGGAGGGAGAGAAAGGGTAAGAAAGATCCTCATGTGGACCTGTGAAGTTTTACTAGTTAAATATTTTAGAACATAAAGATGTGCTAAGATAAATAATCAGACACACATATAATAGATTTAGTACAATGGGAAAGAATTATGGGTTTGGAATCGGGGCCCCTGAGCTTGAAATTTGACCTACCATAGATTTGCTATCTGTGTGACCTTGGACAAGTAACTCTGTGAATCTCAATTTCCCTAACTGTAAACAAAAAAGGGGGGGAGGTGGACTGGATGATCTCTGAGGCCCGAAGTTGCTCTAAATCTCATCCTAGTGAAACAGATGCATAAAACCCAAACCCCACAATAGGCCATTTGCCATTTCTCACATTCTAGGGGTGTGACTCCTACATCAACAGGCATATTCATCTCACCTGACAACATCAAAACAGTAAGACTAACAATGGTTACTTTGGAAAATAACATGTCACATGTTTTTATATACTTGAGAAGGGAAAGTTTTGCATTAAAGAGAGATGCTCTCCCTTTATTTCCATCATTTGAGTGTGGGCCACAAATGGATACCTACAGGAGACAGCTTGAAAATGAATTTGCCCCCGGTCAGGGCATGCTGGGCTTGAAGTTAGGAGACTTGAGTTTGAGCTTCTATTATGTTATTTAAAAGATGTGTGCCCTTCATCTCTCTGGGCCTCAGTTTCCTCATCTGTCAAATGAGAATAACGATACTGAGACTACAACTTGATAGGGACAGAAGAACTAGAAATGTGCTGGAAAGAAATGTGAATTATTGATACTAATACTAATGAAAGTATTTTTGTTTTTAAGCCAAGGGATTTGGCATTCTTTTATTTTTAGAGATTAAAGCCCACATCAAAACCATCCCACCCAACATACAGCAATCAAGCACCTAGCGAGTTAAACATGGCAGAATCAAAGACAAAACAAAAACGGTTACTGTCCTCAAGAAGCTTATAGTCTGCTGGGTGAGAATCAGTATGGAAATAGATAAATATATATGCATAATAATTTGAGAAGGGATAGCTAGGGTGCTATTAATTTGGGGGAAGATGAGAAATGGATTCTAACATTCCCATAGGCATCGGCACATGAGCTGAGTCTTGAAAAAAGCTAAGGGTTCTGAGAAGGAGATGAAGGCTTGGGAAGGAGGGACTGCTTCTGCAAAGAAACAGAGTTAAGAGTCAGAAAGCAGAGGTCAGGCAATGGCCAGTTTCACTGGAATGCAGAGTTCAGGAAGGGGAGTAATGTAAAACCAGAAGAGTTTGAAAGGCATCAAACTGTTGATCTCGCAGCTGACTAAGGCAACCTCACCTGGCCTCACCCTCTCCCTTCAAGCCAAAGGCTTAGGAAAGCAGCCATCCACGGCCTCTGGTTTGACTGTAAGGCCTGGAGTTTTGAGATTTATTTGTATTTTCCTTCAAGGCTAATAAGCTTCCCCCTACCATGCCCTGCTCCTGCTCTATCTACCCAAACAGCAGAGTGGTTTTTGAAAGAAACTCCCCTTGCATGACAGTTCAAACTGAAGAACATCATTAAGATGCCAAGTCCAATGTCCGTAATGACCCACTTATGCATTTATTTTTCTTGGGAAGGGCTGAGCGGCACTATTAAAGGGACCGTGTTAATGGCCAAGCTGGAGTTCTTGAGGACTAAAGCCATTAGGATAGTCTAATCACTTCCCATCACTCAGCCCTGCTGGCCGAGAACAATGGGCATGCTCTCCCACTAACCCCCCAACTCCCACGGGTGGGTCTGGAGGAACCACCATTGCCATTAGGATGTTACAAAGCAATAAATCAACTCAACCAGCATTTATTTACTGAGAACTGTGCCAAGCACTGTGCTGGGCAGGGGGATGGAAGGAAGAAACAGACCTCGGCTTCAAGGGGCCTGTGGTATAGTGCTGAGTGAGGCTTAACTGTACGTGACCTTGGGTAATTCGCTTTAAACCTCCCTGGGCCTCAGTTTCCTCATCTGTTAAAAGGATGTCCTCTGAAGACCATTTCAGCTCTTGAGCTACGATCCTATCATCTTCCAAATTGGAAACAATGACGCTAAATCAGCATCAATATTGAAAAAAAATCTAGCAACCACACATTTCTTTCATACTTCAAGGTTTACAAAAGGTTTATGAGGTCAGCCTGTTTTATTGATAAGGAAACTGAGCTCAGAGACATTAAGGGACTTGTCCACAGTCATAAGATGACTAGGTGGTAGTGCCAGAATTTGAACCTGGGTCCTTCCTGATTTCAGGTCCAGTGCACTTCTCCATCACATGATCCCTACACAATGAAAATGGAGAAAATGGATTTCCTATGGCAAGGATAGGATTATAAATCCAGGCGTTTCAGCCTCACCCTCTTTGGGGATTCCTCCCTCCCTCTCGCTCCCATCCTAGTCAACGAATGCTTGATAAATGTAACAAACTGACAAAATCCCAAATGCTGGAACCATCACTAGGAAGACAGAAGAATAGCTTTCTTCATCTCCAGGATCTCCACGGAAGGGAGGACCCCCTGCCACACATCTTGTCAAACATCCCTCCTGCACCTGAAACCCCACCTCCTGAGAGAAACACCTGCTCGTCTCAAGTAACAGGTTCCACGGAAGAAGGCACAGCCCAAGTTATGGAATTACACGCTTCGTGTCTGGGTAACACTCTGTCAACTGAAATCATACCCCCACCAGTCAACTGCCAGCACCCGCTTAGCAGTGCGGCTAGCTGTTTAATGCCACCATTAAAAAAATAAAAATAAAAACCCAGCTTAGCTTGTTATTTGTAATCACTGCACTGTTCAGGCTACAGTAAGAATCCAGGAAATCCAGAAAGAATGGCTAAGAACCGAGTCCAAGCTTTACAAAAGAAACTGAATCCAACTCGTTTCATAACTCCAAACATCAAGCTAACATGGGCACCAGCCGCGAATCTACTTAAGAAAGGGGCTAGTTTGCGTAGGGTTCTGAAGCCTAAGATTTCCTGCTACGCTTATTCGCGTTTCAAGGCGACACCCTTGTTCAAAAAATATAAGGAGCCCAAAGAAACACGAAGACGCAACTTGAGACAAGTACAAGAACGTAGAATGCAAAGCAGGGATCATTTTGTAAATGCCTCGTTTCAATTATTGGCCCCCTCTCCCTGTAATTAGCAAAGATTTGACTAAAAACGCCAGGGGTGGACCCATTCCCACGCCAAACCCAAGAAAGGAAGGCCATACATTTTGGCGTTATATAATGCTGAACAGAATATTTTTCCCTCTGTACCCCCTTCCCTGAAATTCAATTACATTTAAAGCCTCCCCCCCCCCTCCCCCAGGCACATAGAATGAGCAGAAACCGATTACCTCTATGGATTTCACAAACACTTTAAAGGCCAAAGAAGCAGTATTTTCTGCTACATTACTCCCAGAAAACCTAATTACAATTCAGGGGTTGTTAGGCTAGAAAGGAGGAAGCATAGGACTGCACAGTCCCTGGGAAAACGGCTCAAAGGGGGCAATAGGAACGTGCTCTGGAAAAAGGCAGGCAGGCCTCTCCTCTCAGAAGATGCTCGCCCTCTTACCTGATAGGAGCAGTTTTCCTGGTGTACCATCTCAGTGCATCATAGAGGGCAGACGCCAAGGCGGAGGAAGGGCTTCGGCAGCTGGGGAGTGAGTGGGTGCGCCGAGCATCCACCGGAGGGAGGACGGAGGAGGGCGAGAAAGCCTTCCCGCAGGTTAAAATGGATGCTGATTGTGCTGCTCAGGCTGCCGCAATGGTGCTGCCTGCCTTCCCCAAGAGCGCAGCTCGAGCCCAGCTGAGCAGAGCAGAGCAGAGCAGAGCAGAGCAGAGCAGACGAGAGCACAGCACAGCGAGCCGAGCTGAGGCGAGGCACTCTCCCCGGGAAACCAGCAACCAGGCTTTAATAACACGAGCCAGGGCTGTGCTGGGGGAGGGGGCTCACTCATCACTGGCACAATCAGCCAATTATATTATAGGCACAAAAGAAAGGATCAGGCCCGGGCTACTGTGACCTTCGGGTGCTTTATGAAGGCAGCCAACTAATGTGGAAATGTGCTAGTCCTCATTAAAGGAAAGAAAAAAGGCCAAATCAAAGAGACCCACAGGCACCTCCCTGTTGTCACGGACCATCTTGACCTCCGGTGTCATCCTATAGGAACGAAACAGTTGTCCATAAAATGTCATTCATAAAAAGATGTCTCAAAAATTTTTTTTTTAAGTTTTAGCATATGGGGAAAAAAATCCATTCTGGATTTGGTCCCGCAGAGATAAGTATTATGGGTAGCGGTGTTTTAAAAGCTGCTATAAGCTCTTTCAAAGCCAAGAGCCGTGATATGTCTGTACTCATAAAATACTATTATGCAATTTATTAAATTCCTGCTTGCATTTGGCCTTTTGTTTTTATAACAGTAAATAGCTACTGGGCTTTCCTTACCCAAATTACAGTGGTAATTATTCCACTGGATGAAAATAACTGTAGTTTGTTCATTTTTCAATATGCAAATTCTTCTCACTCAGGGGGGACTGCAGCTTTTTAGATCCATTTTTGCTCATTCGGAAACTGGAAAATGTCACATGAGGAACTCTGTTTCTCTAGACCTTGAAATAGCTAACAATTACACCTGAAAGGCTCTGCTAAAAGAAAGCCTCAACACTGGGGACCAGTAACTAAGGCAGGGTGATCTGGGCCTTTCCCCAGGGCACTGAATTTAGAGGGAACAGACAGCATTTGCCATCTTTCCATAGCTAGAAACAACAGGGCTTGGCATCTAGTTAACAAAAGTAATTAGTGAAGATAGGAAGTCCCTTCCCTGCCCTGCCTACTGGCCCCTTATCCCTCCTGAAAAACATACAGTATCATGATCCAGACAGCCATAAAAGACATTACAAGTTTTTCACATTTCCACAACACATCTGTGGAAATACATTCTACCTGACTCCCCCACCCCTCCACAAAGAGAGTTAATTTCTAAAACATTTTCATCTCATTTCTTTGATGCAGGAGACAACTAGACCTAAAATCTTCTGAGGCTGAGAAAAGAACAGTGTCTTGAAAAATGAAGGTAAATTAAATAGAAAATTCTTCAATTTTCTCACAGCACCAGAGACATTTCCTTAGTCAAACTTTATTTACCGTGCTGACCCATAGTGGGTGATCAGTCTTTGTGGGCTGATTGATTAATAGAATCCCCCCACCCCCAACCATTCATCAAAAAGGATGTTTTCCATAAGGTGTCTTACTGAACAAAAATGTCCAAAAATGACCTATCTTACTGTCAAGAGAAACTAAAGGCTTGGAAAAAGCCATGCCTCCCTCAGTTGGCTGCTGGTGGAGACAAAGCTCCCCTTTGTCCCTGCAATAAAATCAGCACGTTTGACAAGTTTCCATATAGACCAATCTGACAGATTGGTATGAACTTATGCTAGGAATTTTTGTTAATGTGTTTTTAATTTTAAAACAATTTTTCTAAGTTCCCCTGAAAGGAAACAGAAATCTGCAGCCCAAAATATTGAAACTCAGGTGGAAAAGGAAACACAGACACACCAAATCACCAGTGCAATAAATTAGCAAACCTTTTGCTTCTTTTTTGGTGAATCTGTGTCTCCATTCTGATTTTTGACATTCCACCTGAGTTTGGCCACAACTCACCGCTGACTGATGGCCAGCGAAGAGGTCTTAGAATGAGCCTGGGAAAGGAAGAAATCTTCTTACAAGACGTCCCAAAAGTCCCCCACCCAGAAAATCTCCCTCGTCTCCAAAAAATGATCCTGCAGACATTCTCGGCCTATGTTCCTCCATGCCCACATCTGTGTCTTTCTGCCTTGTACCCCTGCCAGTTGCAAGTGGACACAGAGAAAAAAAGGCTTCAGAGAGAAAAAAAGGGAATATCAAATGAGTAGTAGGTGGAAAACAAGGAGAATTGAGATTTTTGATTCAATTTCACAAACATTTATTGGGTTCCTACTGTGGTCACGGCACTCTGTAAAGGCAGTCATGGCTCAGTGGAGGGATACTGGCCTCAGAGGTCTGGGAAGGCCTGGGTTCGAGATTTCCCATTGATACATACTGGCTGTGTGACATTGGACAAGTCACATAACCTTTGGGTGCCCCAGACAGCTCTCAAAGACTATGCAGTACAGAGCAGGTGTAACTTCCATTCCTGGAGGGAATTAACTCACAAGGAGTTCCTTGGAGGGTTGAAATCCCAGATACAGTCCAAAAATAAGTTAGGACATTGGGCCATTTATAAGGGATCCATAGATGAAATCAGGTATAGAAAGAAGATGTGTATGGAGAATGGAGTTGCCAATACCTGTCTCCACCAATACCAACTGTCGACCCATTGCCCTCACTTGGCACCCAAGTCCAAGAGACCCCCCCCTTCCCTAGCCCCCACTTCAGTTCTGCTTCTGGCCCAGCCCCTACAGTCCCTAGTCCTGGGAAGCAACCCTTGTAGACAGGTGACCTGCACTCCCCGCCTTCAGTCAAGTGACCAACCAGCATTTATTAAGCACCTACTATGTGCCAGGCACTGTGCTAAGTGCTCGGGATACAAAGAGAGGCAAAAGGTAGCTCCTGCCTTCTGGGAGCCCTTGACATCAGCCACTGCTTCTGAAGGTCAGGAAAAAAAAAGTCCTCTTTAACAAAGTCCTTGGCACTGTCAGATGGCTCAGCTGATAGGGTCTTATCAGTAGAAGTGACAATAATGAAGATATATTACCAACTGATTTGTCACTGAACCCTGAGGACCACTGTGGCCTTCCCCATCTGATTTACTGGTAAAACTCTCTCTCTCTCCCTCCCCCCCTTCTTTGTATGTATATATATACATAATATATTTATGTGTATATATATACACACACACATAATACAGGTATATAATATACATTATAAACACATACATTTGTATAATACATGTGTTCGTATACAATGTGTTTATACAACACATATATATGCAAATACGTGTGTGTATATATGTGTGTACATATATGCACACATTCATGTTTGTGTTATCTCTACCATTAGAATGTGAAGTCCTTGAGAACAATGGTTTTTAAAAATATATCCCTAGTGCTTAAAACACGCATTTTCATTCATTCATTCATTCATTCATTCATTCATTCATTCATTCATTCATTCA